>NC_082620.1:8528909-8830159 GCF_030936135.1 Gavia stellata
ATCAAAACCGTTTGCTTTTCAGGAAAAAAATAAACATGTTTACATGGGGAGATGGTCCTTTGTGCCTCCCCCCCCCGCCCTCCCCAGACCACATTCTGGTCTTCTTTACACTCCTGTAACTGGGGAACATTCCCAGGAACGTAGAGAGAATTTTCCTGGATTTTTAGTGAAGTAATTGGCAGCAGAATCTGGACCTCTGAATGTTGGTTTTTTTCCCAATTTGCAGATTAAGATGCTGCTATTTAGAAAGAGATTCCTTGAGACATTTCATTAACTATTTTTCAATTGTGAAACCAATTTTCAAATGTAAAATACTGTTAGCCAGTTTTCTTTATGTTTATTCTTACTTGATAGGTATTTAAAAAGAATAGAAGAATCCTTGATTGACTGAGATAATTGTGTTTCTAAAGGAGGACTGGAAAAGAATGGTAGAAAAATTATATGATTTGCTGAGCGTGTCTGGAAAATGATACATGACTTCTGTTTTATTTTTTCATGTTGCTACTGCTGCCTTTGTGGGGCAAATACTTCAGCAGTTTGGCTGTTCTTGTTCAGGAGATGAATATTAAACAGAGTATATGTAATAAATATAATAGCCATGAGCTTGCTTTCAGGATGATAGCTGCTGCTTTTGTTTGTGCTACATATATTGGAAAAAAGGAGGACTAACAGGAGCTACAGTGATGGAAAAAAATCGGGCCTCTGTTTAATAAGCCAATCTTCTCTGTGTGTGTATAATAGAGATATTTTATGTGTATTTTACATACGTATTTGGCGACTCTGTTGAGGATTCCTAGGTATGTAATACAGTGCCTTAAAAAGAGGAAATAAAAAGCAGTGTGCCTTAGCTGAAACAAAGGGACGGCTACTCCAAAGGAGGAAAACAGCGGAACAAAAGCAAAATGTGCAGCCCCGTTCTGGCCAGAAACACGAGGCCAAAATTCTGCATGTTCCCTCCTCCGTGAGCCAGCCAGACGCATGCCCAGGTCTGATGGTTGTCTTAGGCAAACAGTAGGTAGAAATACTTGCCGCGTTGTTCCACTGGATTGCCAGTACAGTTAACTCTTTGCAAGGCAGGAACGTGAAGCGGCCGCGTCTTGGCTCCTTCTGCACTCTCTCTGCCCGTCACTTCTGCTGCGCGCTGCTGCAGTGAGTGGGTGTGGGTTTGAGCTTTGGGTAAACACTGCAGCTGGTTCCCCAGTTCTCTATTGCTCCTTTTTTCCTAAAGTACAAACGCCTTGCCGCAATGAAGCAAAGATAAATAGCAGACATAACTCATACAGCAGGTAAACAGTGCTGTTTCTTAAGAAAGATACCTAAATAATGAGGTAATACTCGGACGTACTTTTCTCACTCGACGTGTTTCATCTCCGTCTATTGCCTTGATACTGGGAGCGCTCACACAATTACCGCGTTGTTTCTGGGCTGTGCCTGTCTCGAGAACACTTTTTCGCAGAGAAAAGATGTACAGCTTTGATTACTTTGTGCTCCGCTCTGAGCGAGATCGGCCTCAGAGTGTGATTGTGTGTTGCGGTTCTGCATTATCGATACTTGCAGTAATTGGACCAAATTGCTTGGCTATGTGCTGCAAACCGTTACAGCCGGAGCCAGCTTTCTATGACACCGAGTTTATATCCACAGAAGCAGTTACGGAGCAGATCCGTATATCAAGCCCAGACTGGAAAAGGATTCCTCTGGGTTTTTTTACTTTCCTTTTTTTCTTCTTTCTTTAGTGCCCTGTGCCTAGAATAATCCTGATAAAAATCAAGAAGTGTAGCATTTTCAATTGCCTGGGAGAGCACTACCCAAACGCTAGTATATTGTTAACTATTCGCTGTTAAACAAAACTGACTGGTAATTAGGAGAGGTGCCCCTTTTGTTGTGAGAAATAAGAACGGATAATGTGTGGAATTTTTATATAAATGACAAACATAAATGATTTATGAATGTAAATGTTCTGATGGATTAGTAAATCTGATCTTTTTCGGTGCACAACAAATAAAAAAGGAAAGGAAACACAGCAGTGGTTTTAATTAATTCAGACCATCAGGAGCATGATTGCAAGATGAAGTTAATTATTATAATGAAATGTTTGATGAAATTAATGTGACTCCAGCAGAATCCAACTCTTCCCTCATCATTAATGAAGCTTGTACTATATTTCTCGAAGGACTGTAACAGACATGTTTTCATGTACAAGAAGCTACTTTGTTCTGAGAACAAACCGGCGGGGTAAAGGAGTTGAAGGTGGTGATACAGTGGCAATGTTAGCTCTTTAGCATTACAGCTCTGAAGGATTTTTCTGATGTAAAATTTGTGACTGTATCAGTGGACTAGGTGTACCTTTTAGATTGTGGTTTGTATTTTAGTGCTCATTTGGTTTTGGGTTACTAGCTGAAAGCAATGTCCGTTAATAGCTATTTTGAGGGCTTTCCTTTTTCCTCTTAGCTAGCTGCAAGTGATGGCACATTACAAGTTCTGTTTTACCGAGTCAAGCCCTAAGCTCTGTGCTTATTCCTAGTCTTTCTTTTGTTTTTCAGGCATTAAACTCAGTGTGGTTTGGTCCCGGGAAAGGCTTTTCTTGTTGAACAAGCAGGCAGGAAAGAGAGTTGAAGTGCAAGTGAAAAAAATAATGAGAGAAAGGAGAATTTTATACCACTTGTCGTTTGCAGTGGAATCCACAGAAATTAACTGTCTGGTCTGCATGAAACAGTCAAGTGCACTCTCTCAGAAATGCGTTCACCTCCTTACATCTATCTGTAAGCGTGTATCTTGCTGTCTGTTTTGCACGGCTCAGGATTTTTCAGCTGAGGATCTCGAAGCACCGCACAACGAGACGCTCGGATCCTTCCAGCTGCACAAGTTCACTTTTTCCGACGGTGTATCGGCTAGACGCCGTGTGGGATGAGGAGGGGTGTATCTTCAGCGGCGGAGCTGGTCGCAAACCAGCGGAGAGTTGTGATGAAAATCATGCTAAGGATTCTGGCAAGTGCAAGGATGGGTTTGTGGGCGGTTTGGGACGTACCGTACATCACAGGCAGTTAGATTTCATTTCTCTCCTTAAACGTCTGGTTTTGTGGCCGGGTCACTGCTGCCGGACCGACAGTCCGAGGAGGAGACCGACGGCCGGTTCTGGCGGGCGGCACTCGGCCGCGGGCACAGCGCTGCGGGTGTCCAGTGAGTTGGCAGATGACACTCCGGGAGGTCCAGGGCGCGCTTCGGGCGGCTGAACGGAGGCAACTGGCGGCGGCAGCCAGCGGCGCTGGCCTCGCTGCGCCGCGAGGATGCTCTGCGGGCCGCCCGCAGTACGGAGGGGCTGCGCGGGCCCGGGCCGGCCACGGCGGTGACCGCCCGCCCAAGCCCTGCCCCGCTGCCGCCGAGCCCCCGGCCCGGCCCGCGCCTCCCCTTCCTCCGAGCGGCCCGCCCGCCCGCCCCGCGCCGGGCGAGGGGCTCCGGCCGCCGGGGGGGGCGTCCGCCGCCGGAGCGGCCCGCGGGACGGCGGCCCGCGCCCCGGAGGTGCCGCGCCGCGCCCGGAGCGATCAGGTCAGGCGTCCCCGCCCGGCCCCGGGCTGCCCGCCGCGCCCCGGCCCGCTGCCTCCGTGCCGGCCCGCGCCCCCGGCGTGCCCGGCGCGGCCCGCTCCGCAGCGGCGGGCGCTGCCCCGGGCGGCCCCGCGGGCGTCAGGCTGCCGCGGCCGGGCCGGGCCGGCGGGGACCCGGCGGGCGCGGCGGGCGCGGGGCCGTCGGCGGGCGGAGCCTGCCCCCTGCTGGGGCGGGCGGGGGCCGCGCCGCGCTCCCGGGGCCGGGCCGGGCTCCCGCCGCGGCGGCCCCGCTCCCGGCCCCGGCCCCGGCCCCGCTCCCGCCGCGGGCCGCGGGAGCCCCGCCGCCTTCTCCGCCGCTGCCCGGGCCGCCTGCGAGTGGCGTCGCGCCGGCAGCTGCGGGAGTGCGCGCCGCGGGCAAGTTTTGCTCGGTGAGCGGCGGGAGTCCCGGTGCGTGCGGCGGGCGCTGCCGGGGCTGTGCGCCTTCGGAAGAGCCCTCGCCCTTCCCCGCCGGAGCGGGGCCGGGCGGGGGCACCGGGCAGCGCCCGCCCGCAGCCGGGGAGAGCGCGGGCGAGGCGTCGGGGGCGTCGTGCCGGAGCGGCGCACGGGCCTGAGGGGGCACGTGGGTCGGCAGTGCCCTTTACGGGCGTGTGGTACAGCGCCGCTTCGGGTTTGGTGGTAAGGCGGTTTTTAATCTGTTGGGAGTGTCCTGGACTCGGTCTGGAGGAAGAGTTCGGAGCAGTGACCGGATTCTTCTGTGGCCGCCGAACGGAGCGAGGGGGCTCTGGGGAGCCACGCCGCATCGCTGGGCAAGCGTTGGCAGCGTCGGCTCTTGGGACGGGGCGGGCGAGTCAGGCGGGAGCCCGGGCACCTGCTGCTCCCGCCGGGGCCGCGTCCGCCAAGGAAGGAAGGAAGGAGGCTCCGGGAGGAAAAGTGCATCGTAGTGGCACTGTTAACGCAGCCCACACGGGCGTTTGAGAGTCTTGTGCCTTCGTTCCCTGTAAATGGCAGATTGGCAGAGACTGAGTGGCAGCCAATTTCGGGAATTGTTCTGGGTAAATTGTACCTGATATCCTGAAAAAGAATGTCATGCATTGCTGTTAAAGGCAGTGCTAACAAAACTTTGCAGTTACTAACTATTATCCATTGAATTCTCACGACGTTATTGTTAGAAGAGGACAAGGTCCAGCATATGCTAAAAATTTGGAAAACACATGGAAGACACCGAGTCTGTTGGATTTCATGTAGTTCTGATTCTTTGTCGGTCACGCAAACTCCCATCCCGACGTTGATTTCCTTCTGCTGCTGTTTTTCGCGGTTTTCCTTGCGGAGGTCTTGGTGAAATGCCCTCCCCATTGAAGTTACTGAGCTCGCTCTCCACGCCCAGAACTGCCCAGGCACCATGTTGCGTGGTCCCCGTGAGCAGCGTGCGCCGGTGGGTGCGATTTAGTTACCAGTCGTTACGGGCACCCAGCAAGCTCTCTGCCTGCTGGCACCAATAAGCTGCTATCAGCACACTCTTCCTCCCCACGATCTCCACCGTTTTGTCAGCGGGAATGAGGCCATCGGGGTCAACCCAGTTGTCACTGGACATACTGCTGTGGTTCCTGTTTGCTTTGGGGGTAAATTGGTAAAGATGAGCGTGTGATGTGCACGGAAACACACGCTAACATGTTGATGCCTTGCAACGTTACACTTCGTTGCATCTTGGATAAAGGGGGTTTCTTTCTCATTGTGCTATTTTCTAAGAAACACATCCTTGGAGTGCAAGAATTCATTTTGGTTCAGGGAAGCTGGGTAAGGCCTCGGTATCCTTTAAACCAGGTTCTGCACGCTTTAAATGGCACTGTGAGTGGGGCATTCAGCGGGCGTGCGCTCTCTGCCCTTGTGTGAAGGCCGTTTCGATGTCTGGGCTTGCCCTCCGGTGTGGTGACAAAGGTACGGCAGGCGAGCAGTGCTGTGCTCGCTACGTCTCGGAAGGTCCAGGTTCTGTGGTTAGCCAGGAGCTCCGGATGGGGATAGACTGCTCACCTGGAGTGGTTCAGATCTGGTCTTCAGGGGTCAGGTCCTCAGGCTCTAGGTGAGAGTAATGTGCAAAATAATTCCGTGAAGATATGCTAATTCAGCTCGCTAATCATCAGGCCAATTTCGGCTTAGAGAAGCAGAAACTTAAATGCGTCAATTCCATCAGTTTAATCTTCCCTTCGCTGTAACAAATACACTTATAGGAGGTAGGGAAAACAATGGGAAGATTTTGTGTAATTTGAAGGAGAGAGGCTGTTACTGTAAATACTACTTTATTGTCTAAGCCGCGTGAAACGCTGACACACATAGAGTAAAATAAAGGCAGAAAAAAAGAGCTCTCAGTAGCAATTATCACACAAATCAAGTGACAGCCTCCCCTATTAGCTGGAATCATTTGAGTTATTGGTTAAAATGTAAAATGCAAGTCTTTGCATATTTAACATGTCTCTCAATTTTTGTTTCTGATTCCCAGATCTATTATAAAGTTATTAAAGAAATTGAGCCAGGAGAAGAGCTCTTGGTGTATTTGAAGGAAGGTGGTTATTCACTTGGGAACATGGCGCCCAGCATGGAAGGTAAGGCCTCCTTTTGCTAGACAGGACCTTTTTGCATCCTCACCAGCAAACCCAGGCGTGTTCAGAACCTCAGTTAGTGCTGAACTGGGACAAAACCTGATCCGTTACCTGCCCCTTCTGTAACTGTTAATATTTTATGCTTATTTCCACTCTGTCTCTGGTGAGGGTAGCTGTCTTAGTCAATAATAGCAAGCAAGTTTTTATTAACCTCAAGGCATGCAACAGATTAATTTGCTGCTTCTCTTTGAGGAACGTTGTGGTTTTGAATATGATTGGAGGTGCCGTTTTAATTCCCAGGGTCACCGTTTTTCTTTGGGTGTAATAAAAATGGGCCAAACCGTTCCAAGGCTCGCAGAACACTGTTCATTAGAGCTTTAGATTACACGGAAAAGGGGCATCCAGGCAGAGGATGGAAGGGTCGTCGCTCGAATTATTATTGCTAGAATATGGATACCTCTGAAACCCTGAAATGATGCAGTGAAGGCCAAAAGAATGATTATTTTTAAAAGAAAGGTCACCTTTTTATCACTGCAATATCTCTCTCCTGCCGGGCAGTGAGCTGCTATTGCAGGACAAGGTGCGTAGCTCAAATAGGTTCACAGAGGGAGAAGTTTCCTTAACTGCGTATTGCGTGCGGAGCAACCTGAAAGACTAAGCCTTATTCACGTCTTCATATATTAGCATAACCGTTTTCCTCTAAATATCCTGCAGCTAATTGCTGAAGTTCAGCCATCACACAGGCTATCTAAAAGGCCACGATGCTTCCCAGGTTAAGTCAGCGTTTTCTAGCAAGCTAGGGCAAGGAGCAGTGCGCTGAGATCTTCCGATTCTCCTGCTACACCGGACCGGTGCTGTGTGAAATTCAAGAGGACATGTAGAGAGGGATGGGAAAAGAGAAAGAAAAGAGAAGGCTTTGAGTCCTTCCTCCTTTTTCACGGTGCACAAAGATGGCTAGAAACCACTTACCTTTTAACAGCAAGAAGCATGCAGCTTTCTGCTTGTCATTCCGTTAGGCTGCTGAAAGCTTTGGATTCAATTTTAGTTTCCCAAAGATCCAGAAACATTTGGTACTGCAGAGTAAGAATAGCCAGAATTCCTACAGTAAGATGAGAAACCGGATTCAGGGGTTTGGGAAGGGAGCGCAGAGGGAGCTGAGTGACTGCAGGGGCTGTTGAGGGCGTTCAGGAGGCGTCATTCTGGGGACAGGCTGCTGCTCACCTGCTCTTCGCAGGGTCCTTGCCTGCTTCTCTGCGGTAGCTGTTGCTGGCTCTTGTCAGCGACAGGAGGGCAGGTTAGCAGGACACATGGCCTGAAATATTCTGGCAATCTGAGAGTGTCGCCGGGACTTTTTTTTTCTTTGTTGGAGTGCTTTTCTCAACGTTCATCGGAGACTCTGACTAATGTTTGGTATCCCACTCCTTTCACTGCCAGTGGCAGAGCCTGTCGGTAGAAACACTCGGTGCAGTGGAGGTGATCTCTTAGGAAAACTAGGAAAGATGTGCTCCACCATTCCCAAAAATATTACAGAAACAAGGCAACAGCACAGACATACCTAGAATAATCAAAAAGTGTACAATTCTTACTTTAGAACGGTTGTTTGCAAGTCCACATCTTTCCCTGAGATGAGTGCAAACCCCTGACATAGCAGAGCATTGCAGAAGCCTCACGTGAAGTTCATCGCGATGCTGAAATGAGATGAAAATCGGTCTGGACTCGCAAAGTTCTGCTCTGGTTTATAGGGTTCTTAGTTCCCTTGACATTTGGTGACAGTGCAAGTTAGAGAACAGCGTAAAAGGTACATGAATTTTCCCAAGTGAAGAGATTATTAGGGCATATTACTTATGTCTTTTTCTGTTCGTTTGTTGAACGGAGAGCCTGTCGCAGGTTTTACGTTATTATTTGATGACTAATGTCTATAAATATATTCTCATCTACCAGTCTTTTTTAAACTATTAGTTGGAAATACTTTCTGTGTGATTAATGGCTGAAATTTGAGTTGTCTCACCTGGACATTATACAATACTTTTTTTTCTTTCACCGCTATTGGAATATAATTTTCAGATTCAAATTTGCAGTGAAACTCTTTAAGAGTACACATATGATACACGCGGTTAGTTTGAAATACTTCTGAAAAATGGATAGTTTGAGGATTAGTGCTGCTGAAAGCTCTTTTGCTGAAGGTCCGTGGGTGACGTGAATGAACAGGCGGTGCGGTAGCTGCTCTCTCACTGAGATGTCAGGATTTCAGTGTAATCCCCCCCCAAAAGTTAATAGTTTTCTTGAGACCAACACACAGAGATGAGTGATTTCTGTATTCACAGTGATGGAGTAACACATACCTTTTTTGATGTCAGGAAGACATCAGAAAGAAAACTCACCACTGTTTTGCATTTCTGTTTCTCACAGGCTTTTATTTGAACAAGCAAAAAGTGCTCCTTGTTTTTGTCATTATGTAACATTTATCTGTGTCTTCCAGGTAATGTCTAGTGCTTTTGCCGCATAATTGCTTTCAAATTATAATAGGCCAACATTAAATATTTGACTTCCTAATAGTTTTTACTTTCAGTAATGCTGTCTTCCTGCTGCCTCGCACCCCCATTTCGATTCTGAATTAACAAGAAGGAAAATGCAAAATTGTTCCACACAAAGACAATTATCATAAAAATCTTTTATCCAAACCCCAGCCAAACACAGCAGACCCCTTATCACTGCAGGAATTTTGAGTAGGGCACTTGAACTCCTTTGAGATTCGAGTCTGGTAGATTAGCATGTAGATGCCACATAATTGTGTTCCCCTTGGTTTCTCTGAAAGCTATTAGGCCCTGATTTATTTTTCTGTTACATTCCTGCTTTGTCCTGAGTGTTACTGATGGAACTTAAGATAGACACATATAACCATAGATTTGACAAACCAGACAGAGAGAACAGGCAGCAATTTTTTTGTAACTGGAGTTTTCTTTTCTTTTTATCCCCTTCTCCCTGTAAGACACTGAAGTAGTAACCTTTTTTGAAGGGCAGTATTTTCGTTTGCAGTGCTTAAAGAAAGAAGAAAACTTTAATGAGGACTTGTTTTGAAGGGCAGCATTTCTATTTTTGGTGCTTAAAGAAGGAAAACCCAGAAACTTTAATGCACCTGAAGTCTACATGCTGGTTGCCTGATACAAAGACGGAAAATAGATACCAGGTCTTCTTAGTTCGGTCCTGAGCCTCCTTTGTTACTTAGGTTTCATTTTTGCAGGGTGATGGTCTGGCCCTTAGTCTACAGGTCAGTTCCTTTCCCTGCAGCGGTGTTTACGGAGAAGTCTGATCTCTGATCTTCTGAAGTGCAGAAACGGGAATGCCGGAGGAATGGGTGCTGGGTATTGATGCGATACAATCAGCTACTCTACCAGCCAGTCAGTTCTTCCTCTGTTTAACCTGTCTGAGCGTTGGAATAATATTTGCAACCAGTGGCAACGTCTATAACATGTGACTATGAGGCTTTTAATCATGTATTTGTCAGTTCTCTAATTCTTCTTTTCAATAAAAATCTCTTTTTCCAAACCCAAATATTCTGATTTTATTCTGATATTATTTCTACTCGTGAAAAAGCGGTTGTGTTTGATGATAGTAGAGGAGTGGTGTTGTTGCTGCAGCACGAGCCTGTGCGACACAGACAGGCTTTTCTTCGCTTTAGTGACGTGCAAGGGCTGGATCTGTAAAATCGGTGTTGCTCTGAAAGCATGCAAATGCAAAAGCAGAAAATGCATGTCTCAGCTGAGCTGGCTTGTTTCTTAATGGAAGTCTGATGGGGCAGCTCCTCAGCTGGTGTAAACGTAGCAACGCCAGCTTCCAGCGACTGAGGGTCATGTTGTGTTGTGTGTGATTTGTGGGAGATCTGGAGTTCTGCTGACCGAGGACAAGGAGAACTAGAAGCAAAATCTCTTCCCTAACAGTTATTACTGAGGCTGTTAATGTATTTCATCTGTCTGTCTGTCTATCTACCTACTCTGTAACCTCATAGAAAGGACAGAAATGATGTTTTTCCCGTTGATAGAGCAGGTAGTGCTGTATCAGGCTGTATACTGTGGGAGGGGGTGCTTGCCAATTGCCCATCTTTAGCCAGTATATAAAAATTTTTCTCCATGGCTAGTTTTCCAAACTCGAAGTGGATTTCTGGTTCCTAGAGGATAGTTTGGGTGAAATAAGATACAATTAACCATGTAAATCTCAGACTGAAGTAGGAAGAATTTAGGACGGATTTGCAGAAGGTATTTTAATGCATTTTCTTTGAAGTTGAAAAAAAAGAAAAAAAAAAAATCTGTTTCCTACATTCCAAGTTTTCAGGTCTGGGGAATTGCCATTTTGAGCTTGAGAAATGCTGGGAGTTTCGTGGGAGCTTCTTAGGAGGTGAAGCTCTCTGGGAGTTCCCAAAGCGGAGGGCTTTCAGTCGCTTCTGCAAAAAAGCCTTCTCGCGTTGAGCCATCGCTGTATTTACAAAAGAGCGAGGAGGGGAACATTTGTGTTGCGGGCTGGATTCTCAGGCAGATGAACGTTATCTGGAGTGACTGAGGGATTTATCCTGTTACTCCACAGTTCAGTGGGCTGCATGAGTCAAATGAACTTCTGTCCCACGTACGTCTCAAAGAGTCAGAAACAGAACAAAGTAAGGTCGTGTTTATTAGTGCCAGTGACACTTCTGAGTACAGCTTGACGTCTGAGACTATGAAACTGAACGTTGTAGCAGATAAACACTCGTTTCAGTGTGCATGAGAGCTAATGGGAGCTCACTAATAACGAGGAGAGACGGCATGACGAGATTATTGCCTCAGCCCACGCAGTGCCTGACTTTGGGACGCTTGATGCTGTCAGCCCTGTCTCTTCTCACCCGAGTTATGGATGTGTGGAGAGTGACAAGGTACAACACACCTAAACCTGCTGCTTTCACGCTAAGAATGTTTTCTGTCCGTAAACATGTGTAGATGAAATCTTAAATTCTGCAAGGTAACAGTGTATGCTTCATGCTGTTGTTACAAGTAAAATGCAATAGCAAGACATGTCATGATACTACAATTACACCCCCCGCCCCCGCCTAAAAAGTAGTTTGGATTATTTTAATGGTAGGTTATACATGGTCTCTCCATACTGCTAGGTAGTCTTTTATATCCCGATTTCCACGTTTCCTTCCCCAGGGACATAAAACGCGTGAGATACATATTGGTACTGTTCCGCAAAATGCTGGTAAACAGAATTCCTCTAAGGAGCAGAGCAGGGCCTGATCCGCTTCATTGTGAGGCTGCTGATAGCAATTGCAGAGTATACGATGCCTCAAAACCAGTTGGAACGGGAAAGATCTCGGTATTTTCTTCCCTTAGGTCTCCTTTTTTAGTCAAAATCCTCTTCCCCCCCCCCCCCCCCCCCCAAGGAAAATGTTGACCTGCTGGATTTTGTTTCTTTTCACATCCCTCTCTTCTGCAGCTCAGGAAATCCTATAGCATCTCTGTATTTTATTCATTCCTCGTGCAAACGGGGTATAGTGCCACTAGACAAGCTGCTTGGATAAATAGCAAGGCTTCGCTGATTGTGTCTTAGTGGTATTTTCTTTTTTAGCTGTGTTTGACTTTTTCCAGTTTGTGGGCATGTCGATACTTTCCGTGTAGGTGTGGACTGCTTTGGGTTTCATCTGCCTACATAGCTTGCTGTAGCAGCTTACGGGATCTTGTCTTTCTTAGTCACCGCAGAAGCAAGTCACAAACTCCCCGGCGTGCAGGGGCACGGGTTGAAAACCACAGCCTGAGTTTAAATAGGCTGTATTGAGAGAAACGGCGAAAGGAGATTATTGCCCGAGTGCAAGCGGGGAGGAGGCGGTCCCTGGGTGTGACAGTGCCTGTGTTTATACTCGTGTCATGCTTTTAAGAAAATTAACCCTGATTTCTATAAAACACAATTTCAGTCCCTAAAGCACAGCCTAAGTGGTTGTAATTGTGCAAAACCTTGGGCAGACAAGCACACGGGGTACTGTAAACCAAGGCTTTGCTGACAGGTTGCAGATTTTGAAAACGGCTCCAGGCAGAGAAGCGGCCACGAAGACGCGCGTGCCGCCCGCGTCTTACCCCGTCGTCCCCTTTCCCACGGAGCAGCAGCGATCGGGGATGGATCAGCTCCGTCACAGCGCGGGCTTTGGGCTGCATCTCTTAGAAAGAATATTTCCGCTCTTCCCCCTGAGCTAACACGTTTTACCCCAAGCTTTCCTTTTGAAAGTAAAGTTATCAGAAAAAGAGAATAAAACTTAATGCGAAACAGAGCCCCGGAGTCCAGAGGAAGAGGGCAGAGGAGGACAGGGAAACGCGGCACCAGTGGCTGAGTGGTGGCTGGAAAGCTGCTGTTCCGAGCTGGCTGCTGGGTGGAGAAACCCGGAGCTGTCCCGACTCCCTCACAGAGGTCGTTCTCCTGGAAAATTTACAGCTCTGAGCTGATTGTTTGGCTTGGCACTATGGTCAGGATGCTGCCTTGTAAACTTAATAATAGCTGCCCTCTTTTTAATTTGTTTGACCTTGACTACAATAATTTATTATGTGCATTAGATTTTTTTTTTTAAATTAAAAAAACAAAACAGCACAACAACAAGGAATTTGGCTCCCTTTTCTTTCTTCCATGGTACTCTGGTTTTGAACTCCTCGGGTTTGATGGTGTGCTGTGCTTCTGCGGTTGTGCAGGACGAGTTAAGAGGATAACATTAGAAAGACATTTTCATAGAAAGGAGCTTCTCCAGGTTTGTGCTGTGGCGATTTGCTTTTCCCAGTGTGTCTGTCTTTGAGTGTGGTTTGTTCCTTTTTTCCCTGGCAGCCCCTTTTGAGGAAGAGCTCATTCGTATTTTCAAGAAACCTCACTGCAAACAAACGAAATACTCCAGAATAGCCCCAGTATTTTGTGTATCTGCTGATTCTTGTGGGTCTCTATGTCTCAGCAGAGGCCAGGACACAAAGAAAACAAGATCTTTCCTGGTCGTGTGATTTATAATTTTTTTTTCTTACTGCTTAAAGTGAAAGCAATCTGCTGGCACAGCCTACCTTGGTTTCTCTCTCCTGTCACTTGCAAATTTCCTCTTTGGTTGGTTGTTTGATAGATCCTCACAGAATAGCACATTTTCTCTACAAGGCCAGCGCTGGGTAAAATAATTAGACTTGCTTGAACGTCCTGATCCACAAGTCAAAATCATCTTCTCTCTCTGTTGTAGAAGAGCACACGTTCCGCTGCGAGGACTGCGATGAACTTTTCCAGTCAAAGCTCGACCTGCGGCGACACAAGAAGTACGCCTGCAACGCTGTCAGCTCCCTGTACGAGACCCTGAATGACGAGATCAAGCAAGAAGGTCTCGGAGATGGACAGGTCTATGAGTGCAAAGACTGTGAGAGGATGTTCCCCAATAAATACAGGTACCGGCACACTGCCAGACCCCGCTCTGGCCTGCCCCTCTCCGTTACTCCTGCGCAGTCCTGTCTGATGGTGGGAAACAGGGGACCAAGGTGGGAGCTGGGCGGCTCGGGACGGCTGCGGGAGTATCCCTTTCCTCTCTCCACAGGCCTCAGGAAAGTCGTTTTTAGGATCCTTCGATGGCATTAGCTATTGGACAGCATTTTATTTCACCTTGATTTCATAGGCTGTGATGCTTTTCATTACCCATTGGTAGAAGCACCCGCAGATTATTGGCAATATAAAGTTTAAACAGTCGTTTTCTGAATTCCCTGTGACTTTTTCAGGGCTGTGACAGACAGGTTGATCGACCTGGTTAGTATCTCTGCAGCAGCTGCTCCCACACGATCTGGTGCTGAGGGAAAACAGTGGTACTACGTTCTGCCAATATTTGCACGAAGACTTTTTTTATATGTAACTCTTGGTCATTTGAGATCAGTGGGTATAAAGAGGCATTGTTATACTAAGAACTCTTAACACGGTCATGAGCTCCTATTTGATCTTGTGGAAGCAATTGAAAAAATTCTATTCCAATCAAATTTTTGGTTTGAATTTTTTTTTTTAAAGAAAATGTTCATGAAAAAATTTTGTGTTCACCAAGCATTTTTGTAATAGAAATGTGAAAAGGAAAAAAAAGAAGATAGAATACTTTCCATCTCATATTTTTACTTGCAATAATTACTCTATTAATAATATTATTATAAGGCAACTCTAAACAAGAATTAAACCTTTTTTTTAAAGGAAAAATTCTTTGTCCCATTAAGTTTTAACTGAAAATTTCCATCTTTCAAGCGTAATGTGGTAGTAATCAAATGCAACTTTAAAGCAGAGATCTTTGAGATTTCTGATTCATTTGCAATGTGAGACTCAAACGGTTAAATATTAGGAGCCAGTTTAAAAAAGTTGAGGGTCTTTTTTAATCATTTTAGGGTTGAGTTTGTTTGCATCCTGAGCCTTTAGCTCCTGGGCGGTATTGTCAAGGGTTTCTCCCCAGCGTAAGGACTAGGGGTTTACCTGTTTACCGGAGGCTGAAGTTCTCACATACTCATTTCAGTTGACTTCTTAGATGAACAAACACTATGCACAGCAAGATTTAGGATAAAATTATGAGAACTGGCAATCCTCTGTCATGTACTATATAAGTAGAGCAAAAACGCTGAGCTTAAAGCCAATGTAAGGCCTGTTTCATTTCAGTTAAAAATTTAAAAAGATGATGTTCGCCAGCATTAGTCATTTTGAGCTTAATTATATTGTTACTTTCAGATCTTTTATCTAGGTGAATAAGTGAAGAAAAGTCTATTTTAAAAAACGTAGAGAAAGGTGAAATGCAAAGAACAATCGGCTAGTTTATCTGTATTGCAAAGAGCTTTGCTCTCGGCTGTGTTGTGGGCGTTTTAAAAGGTGCTAATAGATACTGTCTGCCAGCCGTATCTGTATGGTGGTTCTGTTAGCACAGTGTGATGTCTTTATGCCTCACCTTGTGTTTCTACGTTGGCTACTTTTGATTAGGTACTAGGAGGCTGCAGTACAAGAAAAGGAGAACTTCCTTTAAATGTTTTAAATATTTATGATTTTTCGTAGACATTCCAGTTCTTTTATCTCTCTAGCAGCGCTAGAAACTTTCTGCTCTTTAGCTTCCAGGAGTCTGTATGTTTTATGTTAATTTAGGAAATAACCTTTTGAAATGTGTCTGCTCTTTGTAACATCTGTGTATTCCCTGGCTCCCCTTGGGAGCCTGGAGCGGCACTGTGTCCGTTTTGCAGGGGTTAAGAGAAGCAGAAAGATTTTAAGTCCCTTCTTCCCTTTAGCGATTACGTATCCCTGTGGGTAAGGTGTGCAGCGTCGTCTGGTGAAGCTAATTCTGGGTGTTCAAATGATGTGGCTGAGTTAAGGTCCCAGTTTCCCTTGATTTTTTGGGAGAAGCAGGTAAGACAGACCTTGACTCAGCATCTGACTTGACTCACCTTGGGGCACGTCTCCATTGCAAGCGTTGCTGGCAGCAGAGCAGAGGGCTCCCGGCGCCAGCACTGCTTTTAAGCGTGGGTAGGTAAAAGGGGCGAACAAATGGCTTGTTCAGAGTCAGACCAAAAACCTTTGGAAGGGCCAAGGACAGAACACCAGTTTTACGAGCCCTGTCCTGGTTTATTTTCAGGACCTTCTCCTGTTTCGATTCTTCAAAATCATCACTCCTAGTCGTGACTTTACAGACCTTGTAATTAAGAAGGAAACGTGGCGGAACATTTACCTGCCACCAGTGTGCTCAACACAAATATCTCGAGCTTGAGGCAAAAGCCCATGTGTGTGCTAGCAGGGATTTCCAATTTCTGAGCACCCCTAGGTGACGGAGAGGCCCTTTCAAGGTATTTCCAGCTGAACTTAGATGGAGATACTCCAAGTCACTAGCCACAGACCTATATACGCTTGGGAAATGTTTGGAGTTGCGACAGGGGCTCCTGGGCTCAGTGGCCTTTTAGACCATTGATCCAAAGATTTGGGTTGGGGTTTTTATAAGCAAATACATGAAGTAATTTTTTTCAACAGGGGAAAGATAGAGTCAGTAACATCACCATTCAGTGTACTACACGCTGAGGGATTTAGTGGAGCTGGGAGAGAATGTCCCCATCTATCCCTCCCCCATCAGTCTGCTGCATTTTATGTACTGACAATGCCACTAAAACACAGAATACATCCAGCCAGCGTACCTAGATGGTCTTACAATTTTTCAGAAGTTAATACAGATCAAATCAAGAGTGCCACTGGGGAACTGAAATTGAGCATTTAGCAGCTGACTAAATAAATAAATGTTTTGCTAATCCCAGTAGGTACTTCCCTCTAAACAGCATATTAGTTTGTCCATATTTGCTCTAAATAAACTCATAAATCACAGTTAACAGGAACCTATTTTTGTATATGCATATGAAAGGTATATATTTCTTTGTACGTGTAAAAAATTCAGTAGTGTTAAGAACACCATTTCTTTAGCAAAATGAATACTGCTTCTTTAAAATCAGTGGATTGGCAGTTTATAAGGGGCACGTTCATGAATATTAACTGTCTGACTTGAAGGAAGAGGAGGTTCTTCAAGGGAGTAGCAGGCTGGTGGCTGCCTAGATTCCTATGAGAGTTGCAGTCCCATCAAGCCCACTGGTGATGAAGGCACCTTCTACAGGGCTGCCCTTGTTCCTGTGCCAGCAAATGCCCTCCGGGCACAAAGATTTCAGTGCAGGTCAGTTGTCAGTGCAATTAGCCTTTACACTGGGAATTTCAAAGGACCCACTGGGAATTTCAAAGGACCCCAGTGTCAGGTCCATTCCGCTCCACCGGGGTGCAGGCAGGTGCCTGCTGGTGCCGGGGTGCCTTTCGGCGTACGGTCCCACTGGGGACGCAGGTCCCCGTGGGCATCTGAAGAGAGTGAGAGCAGGATAGTCCTGAGGATGATGTCAAGGCTGAGTCGATTCCTAGGTTCCGAAAGCCCTCAGACTCCGTGCAAATGCCCAGGAGTTGTCTGCTGCGAAGTTGTCCTGTAGCGTGTAATGAAGACTGGCAGGATTTTCCAGTCGTGTTTAGTTTTAATGTTCCTATAAAAAATATAGCTGTGCTTTAAAGCTCCATAGGAATGGTTTAAAATCGATCTGCAGGGAATTTTAGGCAGTGGTAGATTTCACGTAAGTTTGTCCTTCGTCAGAGTTCGTGGTGAGGATTATCTGTAACTCCCATTAACCTACACGGACGGCAGCAAAGGATGCCAGTTTTCTTCCTTCCTTTCTGAGGACTGGCCTGAGAGGTGCAGGATTTCCAGCCTGCTTAGGACGTTTTACAGCACTTGTCTTCAGCAGGATGGTTTCCCGGGTGCCATACCTGCCCCGCTGCCACCGAGCGCGGCTTCCTTTGACTGTCCCGCCGGGTTCGGTGGCCCGGCACCACTGCACGGGGACAGCACCTTGGCATGGGGGACCCAGAGCACCCTCTGCGTTTCTCTGAAAAGCCATCCCTGCCGTGGCCCTGTTCCAGCAGCCACTTTGGTTTGCCATCATCCTCCTGGTTTGGGAGAAGCTGCCAGTTGGCAGAAGTTGAAATTGCCGAGTTAAGTAATAAAAGATGTCTGACATTTAGAAGTGAAATGTGTTTGCACCTTATCGTGTTTCTTCCCAATGTTAAGTTGCTGTGTTCTGGGAAGCTGTGGGCTCTCTGCCCGTGAAAACGGCAACGTGATAGTCTCAGCAGCACCAGCTAATATCTTGTCTTTCCCTGTGGGGATGCCATGGGAGTCTTGGTCACAAAGTGCTCATTTTTCCCTTCAGGAACCTGCAGGGTCAGGTCTGGTTTTACCTTCCTTTTCCCCCTTGTAAATGGACTCAGGTATTTTATAAGAAATATCATAAAACTCAGCGACATTTTGAGGTGGAATAGGGCACCTTCCATCTGTGAAATAAATGCCAACAAAAGAAACGGTGTTTGAGTCTCACTGCACCTCTCATGGTCGATGCGCCGCTCACCTCCTTTTCACGAAGGCTTTTGCGGTCGCGCTCCGCGGCAGCAGTTAGTTCTGGAAACCCCCCGGGCTTGCGGCCTGTTTCCCTATCGCCATCTCTAACCACCCCTCTCGGTTTCAAACCTCCTGGTGCGGGGCAGGAGTTCTGTAACACTATATGCCTTGACAGTAAGTGCCCGGTTCAGGTGGGCGCTCGGAGTTGGGCTCCGTTCGCTGCTGGCGAGGTCAGCCTGTCTCTCTTTCCCAGCCTGGAGCAGCACATGGTGATCCACACCGAGGAGAGGGAGTACAAGTGCGACC
Source organism: Gavia stellata (assembly GCF_030936135.1). Classification (NCBI taxonomy): domain Eukaryota; kingdom Metazoa; phylum Chordata; class Aves; order Gaviiformes; family Gaviidae; genus Gavia; species Gavia stellata. The sequence goes on from NC_082620.1 coordinate 8,547,290, forward strand.
AGTGTCCCAAGGCTTTCAACTGGAAATCCAACCTGATTCGTCACCAAATGTCTCACGACAGTGGGAAGCGGTTTGAATGTGAAAACTGTGTTAAGGTACGGTGCGGGACATGGTAACCGTGGGCAGCTTTGCCTGGGAGGGGGCACTGGGACCTGGGGGACGGGGTCCAGAGGATGGGCGACCCATGCCGGCGCGGTTCGGTGGCCCGGCCGTGGTGTGGAGCGTGGCACCACGAGGAGAGCGGTGTGCTCAGCTGGCCCCAGCACGTCAGCTTGGCCGTGGAGCTCAGCCTTGCCCCGTGCAACTCGCCTTCGGCCTCTTCCCGGGCATTGGCGAGTCTGCCGGGGTGGCAGGCGAGCGTCGTGCAGGGCAGGGGTGGGTAAGCCAATGGCTGTTAAGCTGTGAGCCCCGCACGCTTCGGAGAGCGTGCCGGCAGCCTGGCAGGCCATGGCTCAGCCCTGCTCGGTTCCTTATCTGTTTGCAGCGGGAGGTGAATATCCTGCACTCCTAATGCCAGGAGCGGTGGTGACAAAAACCGGAAAAAATAGTCAAGCTTTTCACTTACGTGCTCTCTCCCTACTGCTTTGTTTCCCTCCCTCAAGGCATTTTCTCTTTCAGGTGTTTACCGACCCCAGCAACCTCCAGCGGCACATCCGTTCCCAGCACGTTGGCGCGCGGGCCCATGCCTGCCCGGACTGCGGCAAAACCTTCGCCACCTCGTCTGGCCTCAAACAACACAAGCACATTCACAGTACTGTCAAACCTTTCATATGTAAGTTGTCACGGCCATCACAGGGCTCTGGCTTTTGCTATAATTGCACGTATCCTGCGGGGGCCCCCCAGTACTAGCTGTCCCTCTGTGAGCCGCCGCTGTAATTTTATAGGTCAGAGCACAAGATGAAATTCCGCAGTGATTTTTTTTTTTTTTTTTTTTTTTTTTTGCATGCTCCCTGTTTTTTCAGTAAACATTCATGGCAGTCTTTGACTTTCTTGACAAGTTAAAAGCTGAGTCTCTCAGCAGTCCTAGCGATGTCATTTTCTCATATCTTTTATTTCACTCTTCTTTTTTTCGTTAATAATTTTTGAATGTTCCTGTTGGTGACATAAATAAATAGCTGACACAGCCTGATAGAAATGTTTTTCAGGGGTGCCTCAAATCCCGTAGCCGTTGTAAAGACTTTGGAATAGTCACAGAGATGAGAAGAAGGTGTTTTTAAAAAAGAGTTTTTTCCTTCTTTATTTACTGCATGTTTCATCTAGATAATACTTGGAAGCCAAATAAATAGCAGATTAACTGTGTCCTTAGTGCTCTCTTTAGTGGAATATTTCCAAAAGGGCATTTTCCCTTGAGAGCCATTCATCTCATCTCTTGTCATTCTCAGGGTTGTATATTTTTTTAATTGACACAGCACCTATTGGATTTTGATAACTGTGCAGAAAAGTGGATTGTGTCACAACAAAGCTATAGAAACCTTAGGGGCTACTTCCTGACACTCTTCAGAAAGCGTAGTTCCAGCACAGAACGGGATCTGTGTTTGATTCCAGGCTTTGATGTTACGGTAGGGAAGCCACTGAACCCACTTCTGCCTTTTTTTCCCTGTTGGTATAATGGGAACAGTATGCAAGAGTATCCTGGGAGACTCGTTTCATTAATGTGTTCTGAGATAATCAGATGGGTGTCAGCGGAGGAAGAAAAAATACTCTTATTGCTCGTTTTGATGCAATCTTTCATCTGATGACGGGCACATGAAAGAGATAATTTGAATCTCGTAGTATTGCTGCAGTGAGATGAATGATTTCTTCTCATAATCTCCTCACTCTCACCTCATAAGAATTAGGGAGTTGTCAGTCTAAATCAGTGTGTAAAACAGCCTGAGACTGATTCTGCCTGGTTCAGATGTGCCAGGTGGAGTCACAAGCCCGAATGTGGAATCCATTAGCAACTTCAGGGGAGCCACGAAGCAGGATTCGCTGGGAAGTTTTTCTTTCCTTTTCAGTGGATGAAAGGGGGGGGCGGGGGGGGACTGTTTGCTTGGTTGGTTTTTACAATACTATACCTGGTGTTAACATCCCCACAAAACTGTAACTTCATAACTGCAGAACACAGAATAGCAAGAGAGGACATGACATGCAGAGTTACTAAATCATTGTATAACTGGAGACTTAAACAAAACTTTTCCAGTTTTCCTTATTTTAGAATGATGATGTGAGCTCTCATAGCACTTTTCTTTAGGGAATTTTGTGCAGCATCATCTATATCTAGCAACTCTTTCTGGGGTGGAAAATGTAAAAAAGGAACATGACTCCCTTGGAAGACTTTGCTTTTGTTAGCCTTAGTCGTCTCATGAAGTTTTGCCTCATGGGAACAGTATAACTTCTTTTTTGTAAAATCGCGAATGCATACAATAAAAATAACACAAACAGCACAAGCAGTGTTGAGCCAGTGAAAGCTGGCAGCAAGTGCACTCAGTTGTGATACAATCTGCTTAAGCAGATTAGCCATTTATTATAAACTCGTATCTTCTAAACCACGATATAGCATCCCTTGGCAGCTGGCAAGGGAGGTGGTTAAAATTAGAAAGGGGTGGTTTTGTTCTGGAAAGAAAAATATACACACATCTTTTAAAGAAATCCGCTCAGACGTGACATTTCTTCAAATATTATTAGTAATTTCAGAGGGAGCTTACGGTGTCCTTGCACGTGGAAGTATTTGCACCTACCTGTTCGTTTGGACACGCACAGTCGCCCCCACAACCCTAAAGATGCTGGCTTCGTGCAGACAAGCAGGACAAGAAAAATACTCGCCCATTCCAAACCCAAGGGTCAGGCAGTTGAAGTAGCACCAGAACTCAGACAGGCAGCCGTGAACTGGCTGGCCGGACTTGAGCTTGGCAGCGCATGGGGGGCGGCACGTCGCCTCCCCCCGAGGCTGTCTGGTGGCCAGCGCATCTCTTGCAATAGCAGAGCACAGGAACAGCCCGGACAGACACAACTAGTTTGTGGGACTTGTGCGTTACGTGGATGCCGACATAGCCTTCTGCTCAAATTTCTATAGAAACAGAGATTGTTGCATCTAATAGACCATTAGCTCTGTGGAAAACATATGGAGAAGTGTTTCCTTCAGGTGTTTTTTAAGAAAACATTTTAAAATGAAGTAAAAAACTAAATAAACTCCTTCTTTGAAAGTTAAGGTAAATATAAATAATACAAGCAAGAGCCATAAAACTGTGTCTATACAATAATGGTAGTTCAGAAGAACTGACACAAGTTTTTAAGGTGTGATTGCCGAAAACTAGGGATGGCTTTAGCATACTGATTTGAAAAAGCTGTTACTCAAACACTGAAACTCTTCTGCTGACTTTCTAGTTCTCCTTCTGTTTGTGTGTCCTTTGCAGCGCCTTGCTGTATCTAAGCCCAAAGCAGAAATGCTGAAATACTCGGAGGAAAGACAGTTCCTATGAAATCTCCAGTGCAATCAGAAGCCAGACACAGCATACCCTTCAGTGACAGTCCACTGAACTTCAGGAGGCTCCTTTGAACTGAAATGTCAAATTTGTTAAATTTTAATAATCTTTGCTTTGAGTTCCCATAGAAAGGGCTTCCCCTTATATTTTCAGAGCTCCCAGTGAAATATTCTTCTGACAATCATTTGATATGCAAGCACTGATGTAAGTCCTAAAGATTTAGAAAGAAATACAGGGAAAGTCACGCTTGTATGTACCTGTCAGTAAAAGGTAGGAGGGAGGGAGGGAGGAAGGAAGGACCACTTCGTCACTGAGTTGGAGGATGGGGCGTCAGAAGAATTTGGATTTGGGTCTTGCCTGCCCAACTCCGAACAATATCCTTTCCCTCGCTTTGTCTCAGTTTCCATGTTAACAAAATGGTGATAACAGCAGTTCTCCTGCGAAAGAAGTGTGTTAATGCACTAAGAAGTAGAATTTATTCCTATGTTGAAAGAGGCATCAGATAATAAAAAGTTATGGTGTTTTGACATAGAGAAAAGTTTGGGTGGGATTTTTTTCTTACTTTGCCCTGTTCCTTCCATACCAGCAAAGTCTGGAGGTGAAAGAGGTCATAAAAATTCACATTTTGAAAGCTCGGTATTTACAGGTCATTAACGAAAACGCTGATGTAGCGTTAACTTAGCATTGCTAGGGTGTCTTACTAATTAAGGAATACAAGATCTCACCCCGCTTCTAGCTGAGCTGAGGCCTGGCTGGCAAAGTATTTATAGAACATCCCTATGGAGTGGTTACTCACTATTAATGGCACTAAGGAAAGAGTAGATTTGATTAAATGAGGCAAAGTTGTTCTCCCTCAGCCTTCAGTGCTTCTTGCCATGCCAGGACTACAGGGAAAGCAGACTAGCTAATATAAATAGATATTATCCTTAAACTGCATCATTATCTGCATTGAAAATTCCGAAAAAAATGTTTGGGCAGGAGCAGCACATCCCCTCTGGTTTCTGTAGAGAGTTGCTTGTTGAGAGGTTCTCTAGGAAGGAGGTGTATTGAAAGGGAAGCGTGTTGCTGTTTCTGGGGTGGTGGCCTCTGTGAGGCTGGCCGTGCCAGCTGGGCGGTGGCTGGCATTCAAAGGAAGCGTTGCTTTCTGTCAGCCCGCTCCCCCTCGCCTCTCTCCCAGCGTCCTCGGCCGGGGTTCCCAGGGCTGCCTCTTCCTTTCCTAAGCGTAGCTGAGATCACAGCCCGGTGAGGCTGAGTCCGTATAAACACGTAGAAAGGGAGATAGCTTTTCCCGCATGCTTGCAAACCGAAGAGACCAGATGGACTCCTTGGCTTGATTTTGTACGGGGAGAGCTGAAGCACAGAGAAACTCAACAGTGTGCCAAAAGTTGTGTAGGGAAGCCTTAGCAGGAGAAACGTGGAGCCGGGCTTCTAGAGATCCAGTCCAGCATATAGCTACGGCCTGATGCTTACCTCTCCTCTTCTGTCTTTAGGGAAAGGGGGTTTCAGGGGCGGGGTGGAAGGGCTGGGGCACGCGGATGAAGCTCCTCATGAATTCCCTGCCATTTCCTGTTAATTTCATATTGCTTTTGTTGTTGGTTTCTGTTGATGCTTTAGGTGAGGTCTGTCACAAATCCTACACGCAGTTCTCCAACCTCTGCCGTCACAAGCGGATGCATGCGGACTGTCGCACCCAGATCAAATGCAAGGACTGCGGCCAGATGTTCAGCACTACCTCCTCTCTCAACAAGCACCGGCGCTTCTGCGAGGGCAAGAACCATTACAACCCAGGGGGGATTTTTGCCCCTGGCCTGCCCCTAACGCCCACTTCCATGATGGACAAATCCAAGCCCTCTCCCAACCTCAATCATGCCAGCCTGGGATTTAATGATTATTTTCCGTCCCGCCCACACCCGGGGGGTCTTCCATTCTCACCTGCCCCCCCAGCATTTCCTGCCCTCACTCCAGGATTCCCAGGGATTTTCCCACCGTCTCTATACCCCAGGCCCCCCTTGTTACCACCCACACAACTGCTCAAAAGTCCCCTCAACCACACTCAAGACGCAAAGCTTCCAAGCCCCCTTGGGAACCCAGCACTTCCTCTGATCTCTGCAGTGAGCAACAGCAACCAGGCCGCTTCAGGAGAGGAGAAGTGTGAAAGCAGCCTGGAAAACTCCTACCTGGAGAAGCTAAAAGCCAGGAACAGTGACATGTCCGATGGCAGTGACTTTGAGGATGTCAATACAACCACAGGCACGGATCTGGACACCACTACTGGCACTGGTTCTGACCTGGACAGTGATGCAGAGAGTGACAGGGACAAAACGAAAGATAAGAGCAAGCAAATCGAGAGCAAGCCGGATTTTGTCAGCAGCTCTGTGTCTGCAAGTTCCACCAACAATACGAATGAGATCCCTCTCTTCTATTCTCAGCATTCCTTCTTTCCTCCCCCCGAAGAGCACCTGCTGCCTACCACGGGAGCAGCTAATGACTCTATTAAAGCTATCGCCTCCATCGCAGAGAAATATTTTGGGCCTGGCTTTATGGGGATGCAGGAGAAAAAGATGGGTTCACTCCCGTATCATTCCATGTTTCCTTTTCAGTTCCTCCCCAATTTCCCCCATTCACTCTATCCTTTCACAGAGCGCACCCTCAATCACAACTTGCTGGTCAAGGCAGAACCAAAGTCTCCCAGGGACCTCCACAAAGTAGGCAGCACCAGCTCAGAGTCACCCTTCGATCTCACCACAAAGCCAAAAGAGATTAAGCCAATCTTGCCGCCACCTAAGGTCCTGCCAGCCCCATCCTCAGGGGAAGAACAGCCGCTGGATCTGAGCATTGGCAACCGCATCCGAGCCAGTCAGAACGGAGGAAGAGAGCCACGGAAAAACCACATTTATGGGGAAAGGAAGCTAATGGCAAGTGAAGTCTTACCCAAGATTTCCCAGTCTCAACTGCCTCAGCAGCCATCCCTGCATTATGCTAAGCCATCACCCTTTTTCATGGACCCCATATACAGGTATTAACATACCCTGCCTTAAGCGTTTTCTCTAACGAGCTAGTTTTCTAGCTGCCGTCGCAACTCGAGGCAGATCGGGGTGTAGGTTGTTTAGAAGGAGCAGTGAAAGTCTGCTGCGGTTGATTGTACTTCTCTCTCCTTTGTCACAGCACGTTGAATTTTCTGAATCGAAAGGGCTGAATGATTGAAAGGAGTACTCGTAATCAATATGTATAAAGAACACATCCTTATTTTGATAAAGAAGAAACTTGACCTATTTAAGGACTCTCCCATGAGCCAACACTAAGATGGCACTTCTGCTGGGGAAATTCCAGAGGTTTGATTCGATAAGAATGCAGAGTTCAGATGCCTCCCAGCCCGGGCTCTCATGGCTTGGGAATGAGTCAGGAGCCCTGGGAGCCTGGAAATGCAGCTCTCCCACTGACTGACTTGATGGCCTTTTGTGAGCCACTTCACTTTTCTTCCTCCCACCCCCCTTTTTCTTTCTAATTCCTTTTTGTAGAGTTTTTCAGTTCATAGGAACTGCTTTTGGGGACCCAGCCTTTTGAAACGTTTTTAAGTCTGGGGTAACACGTACTATGTAAATACATGGTAGTGTGTTATTATCCGGATCTCCCCCAGATATGTTTCTTGCAGACTTACCTTTCTTGGGGTTTCGATTTTCACATGAACGGGTGGTTATTGAGGAAGGCCTGATTTGTTGTGTCCTGCCCAGAATAAGCTGAACATGGAAAGCACATGTAAAGCAGCCTGGATGAAGTTATCCAAATGCCAGTTAAACTTCCAGAAGGAATGCATTCAGAAGAAGGTGTAAAGGGAAGACTTGAGTGTTTTGTTGGTTTAGAGCTTTTTATAAAACCTGTTTCTAAAGGAAAATTATTTTAAGCTTTATGGTGAGGGTACCAGTAAGTTTGCCTATTACCCATCCGGGCACTGACACTGCCTTTGTTCGCTTCCTGCCATGGATGATGTCACGTAGCAAATACCCTTTGCTTGTTTTTAGCAAAGTCTGGTGAAAAGAGGTATCCTGAGCTAGTTTGATTTAGACATTAACATGGCAATTAATTCTCCCTTAGGATGGGATTTATAACACCCGTTTCGGTACGTGGGTTTGGCCCAGAGGGCTCCCGGGTTCGGTGTCTAATTGAACAGCCAGTCCTGGGAGTGAACGGTTCGTTCTTGCGTTCCCGGAGCGAGCCTGCATGGCGTGCCGCAGGGGTGCACAGTGAGCCTAGCTGTAGTCCAGCCTGCTGGCAAGTCAATGGGTGTGCTGCAAAAGCCGGTGCTTTCTTAGCGCTGGAAAGACTCATGGTCACGGCAGCACGATCATGTCAGCACTGGGATGTCCGCTTGAGCGTTCAAAGGGCTGCGAGCAGCAACGGGTGGCATGGCCCTCGCTGTGGCTGGACGGGCAGGCCGGGAGAACAGCACCTATGTCTCTGCCTTGCTGCTATTGTACGGCTGATAACTGTGGGAAAAAATGATGTCAATGTCTAGCCAGGCCAAAGAACTGTCAGCTGAGAGGAGGATTAGCAAGCCCTCGTTGCTTGCTGTTAAGAAAGCGTCTCTCGCTTTGCCAGCTCTCGCAGGGTTGATGCTGTGTTGCTTGCTTACATGCTTGCCATCTGTGATGGAAACGGCTACATCACAACCCGGGACACGTAATGTATTCTGTCTGCGACCCACCATGGTCATCTCCTCCTGGAAAAATTAGGAGTGATGTAAATAGTCCGACATTTATTTTTTTAAAAAGTACTCTGGAAAAAAATAAATTAGTGGGATGGAAAGGCAAAGGCTTCAAGTTAGCTTAGGATCCTGCCACCTCTGGGCATTCTCAGTAGGAATGTTAAAATAACATGGGTTGAAAAAGCCGTTGCCAATTAAAATAGCAGCCTCGGGAAAACCGTAAAGGTCCAGAAGACAGATGGAAGTGAAGGATGGGGGCATCGTTTGTTGCATTCCATGGGATGCATATTGTTTTAGTAATACATTAAAATAGAAAGTCAGTGGTGGAGTTGCTTGCGAATCAGACTTCTGATGTAATGAGCTAAACAGCAGAGCTTCCAAGTCCCAGCTTAAAAAATATGGAAATATTTTGTTTCTAAACTTCTCTTTATCAGACTCTCTCACATCATTTGGCTCCTTCATTTTTCTCCCAAAGGCCACTTAAATCCTTGACATTTTCTCCTGGTGATATAATTTAATGCAGCCAGACAGCCTGAAATCAGTGCAGTTTTTAGCTCAGCCTTGTTAAGGTAACGTTCTCAGGCACTGGGCTGAAAAGATCAGCTTAATCCGCTGGTCACCGCGAAATTCAGCTCAGACGGGGAAGTTGGTACGTTTGTGGTGTTCTCATTGCCCGACGCTGGGAGATGGCAAAGCTGCGTGAAACGCTGTCGCGTCACTAAGGCTTTAGGTTTGTGGGGCAGGTGGGGCTGTCTCTGGAGACGCCTGCTGCCGGGGTCCGGAGGGCATTCCCCTGGGCGTCGTAGCTGATGTCAGCGCGTCACGGGGAGTGACGCTGCGTTTACTGTTTTACCTTGTGTCGGGGAGAAACTTTTTACGCATTGCTTTACAGGTCGTTGTTTTTCTGAGAACTCATGCCTGTGCAAACACGTACCTTCCAAAGCACAGTAATTCTGACTGCCTTTCAAATCCAGCTCTTCTCTTTTCTTCTACCTAAGAAAAATTAAATGCAGATTAAGTACAGTTCGCTAAATAGCACTCTGCATGACTCTTCTTTTAAACTCTTTGGTAATTTGATCCACGCACAATCAGCTGAAATGCAGCAAAATAATTTGCTCTCATTTATGCTGGACTAATGTAGTTAAAATTACTCTTACTATTGGATTTCTGCTGGTTTAGCTGAGATGGACTCTAGTCCAGTAATTTAAAGATGCAGCTGCGTTTATTGGAGTTACTTTCATAACATTTTTTTCCCATAGAGGACATTGCAGTTTCTTTTTTTGGTGATTCCACAGCACGGTTTTCCTGCAAGTAGAATATTTTGCGAAAGCAAAGCCAGTATTTTCAAAAATAGGAGCCTAACTTTAGGATCGTTTTTGCATAGTAAGGTGCTTAAGCGTAGAATATTTGAATGGACTGCAGTGACGTCAGAAGAACTCGGGTTCCTAAGTCGCTTCAGAAACCTCCCACCAGTTCCTAACTTTTTGAATTGTTGTCTGCATATGCTTGCCAAAGAAACTCAATGCAAATTATATCTCAGCTGCAAGGGAGGAAATAAATATGAAACACCTAATGATTTCAGCACACTTGGGGCTGCAAAGTCTGGCCCAGTGTTAACTCTTAAGATAAAGACAAACTCTCAAAGACAATTTTTTTCCATGCAGTGGCTGCCTGCTGTGGACTCTAGAGCTTCTCCCACTTAAACATTGCTTTTGCTGTAAATGTAGGTGTTTTCAGGACATTTCGCAACAGCAGAGGCTTATAAACCACTATAGCAGAGGCATTAGTTCTCACATAGAAAGATCAAAATGTTTTCTTAGTCGTCAGTCTGATGGCTAAAAAAATACTGCCCAAAGGAGGGGCTCCGTTTTCATATGGTTTCCAGTGCCTTTTGCAGGGTAATGTGGGTCATAATTTGTAGTATCCAGTAGAAGGGGAAGAAAGAGATTTGTGCCAATAGGAGAATAGCCTCATATATGTAATTTAAACACCTCTGCAATGGTTTGGCTGTTTCTTTGCTGCCTGTAGCCCTGTGAGGTATGTAACCCTCTGTGTTGTTGTCCAGCAGGGTGGAGAAGCGGAAGGTGACAGACCCTGTGGGTGCCCTAAAGGAGAAGTACCTGCGACCCTCCCCGCTGCTTTTTCACCCCCAGGTAAAAGCAGTGACGTTATCATGAGTGTTGATTGAATGCCAAGAAGTTTGAGAAGGAGCCGGTACAAACAGGTCGCTTGGATCAGACTCGTTCTCATCCAAGGGCCCGACTGGAAACTCCACTGTTTTCCACCAGCGACTTTCAGATACTTTTAATGTCATACCTGGTTTGAGGATGATGGTAGTTAGGCCTTGCTGTTTCTTTCGCATTAACAGAAGAACAGGGATGAGGTCTGGACAGCTCATACGGTCTGCCAAACTCCCCTTTCACATGCCAGAATGCCTACATAATTTTTCCATTGGGAACAGCCGGTGCAGTCATTTACAGTAGTGCAAACTGGAGAAGGACCCTCCAGCATCCAAGCAGTAGCGTTTCATACCTGCCTGACATTCCCTTACATCATCTAGAAAGCGTGAAAGTGCAGGGCACTGGAGAATCAGGGTTCAGTTCTGCCTGCTCCAAAAGGTGATAGGTCGCTTGATGGAGAACTTGTATTCTCTCCTTCCTGCACAGCTGCTCTAGTCTCTGTTCTTCTGACAACTCACGGATATTTGCTCCCTCTGCATCTCCTTCAGGTCTGAGTCACTGCAGAGCAATGGGAAACGCTGCTGGACAGCTTTCCCATTTGACAGGGGACGGGAATGCCAGCCCATCAGCCCACAGCGCAGCAGGACCAGGCCTTTAACGCAGAGTATTTGAAAGGCACAACTAAGGCCAGTGCAACCAAGACTATTCATGAGACTCAACCCTGGTTTACAAAACCCCTTCTCTCTTCTAAGCGATAGCTAAACTCTCCAAGAAGCGATGTTACTCCTTGCCCTTAGGATTCCTTGCTGCATAATGACAATGCGGCGAGTTCTGCCACACGCTGCCCGACATCCTCTCCAGTGTGACGGTCGCCAGCTATCCTCCGTCTCTCCTGCCGTGAACACATGCTGGGAGCTGGGCTCTGTGGTCGTTATTGTACTCTCCTTTATATTCACATGCATTGTTCTCCTCTGATACTGTTTCCCACCTTAGATAAATAACTTGCAGGTTTGTGAAAGCTGGATCCTGGTTGCTTTCACAGCTAAACTTAGTTCCCTCATTGTTTCGCATCAGCCTCAGAGTTTGGTTAATAACTTCCCCCGATTTTTCCTTCATACAGGCTGGATAATGGTGACAGGCTGGCCAGGAACATCCTGTGTTTGTGTGAGTTAGAATAGTGGGGATATCTGCCTGTAAAGAATCTGATAGCAGGGAGGAGCTAATGTGGCAAAGCAACCCAACAAGACGATGAGAAACGTACAGACCCTGAGTAGGAGCAAGCATTGGGTGGAAGGTTATTAACATTGTTCCCGAAATCCTGACCACGTCCTCTTCCCATGGCAGTGAAAAGATGTGGAAGGTCTGGTTATCTCTAATAGCTTATCACACAGAATAGCCTAAAATTTACAATCAGTCAAGCCCGAAACTTCCTGATAACTAATTTTTAATAAGGCGGGTTGCTGTGTAAAGATCGCTTGATCTAGAGCATTGCTGTTCCCATGCTATGTAATCAATCAGGTATTTCAGATACTCACGGTGAACAAAGACAGGTCACTTGTTCCAAGAATACGTGAGATTTTTACTACCAGATCCCCATCCAATACTATCCTGGATCTTTTCCTAAGAACTCATATTTTCAGGGGCTCCTGCTTCTGTCTTCGTTAGTACCACCGTTCAGACACCGGGTCAATTAGAGGCACCTTCTATGTGTGTTTCTCTCACTCCGAACATGAGTCTGGTCTCAGCCTTTTCTTCTGTGAATAATTCCCCAGCTCTCATAGAGGGCCCTGGGTGGGATGTGATTAAGCCAAAAGATGTGATAAAGACTGAGCTAGCGTTCAGAAGATGCTTTCTCTCTCAAAATGAATTTCAGGCAACTTTTGTTTCTTAGCCAGTCGTTGACAGCAGTTTCTCTGCTCTGATGGGAGTTATTCTTACATTGTCTATTTTAAATGAAACTCTGGACAACATAAATAAATGGTGTAACTTTTTGATAACTTAATGGAAAACCTTTTCTCACCTGTTAAGTTTCTTTTCTTCTCCCCTTCTTTTTTATTATAACCAGGCAGTTGTTCCCTAAATAGCAAAGTGCCTTTACCACTGGAGAGGCTATGGCCGGTGTTTAGAATTTTAAAATGAGCCTACGGCTATCAAGCCAGCAAACATCTCTGACTAAGTGCCTAAAGAACAGGGCACAACAAAAGATATCTCCAGGTACTCCAGCAAAGGGCTGAGTGGCATAGCTCTGAAAGATCCGGATAGCATTTTAACGTGATGGTTTTGTTACATGACTGGCAGCTGGGGCAGAGCTTTTGCTGTAAATGATCAAGTAACCTTTTCAAGTGGCTGGCGCTAAGTATTACTTACTATTTGTCATGGGCTGGGAGCCTCCAACTAAGGGGCCGTGGATCTATTATCGGGAAATGGGTTTTACTACTCCTCTTTTTTACAGCTTATGAATGGTTGTCAGCCTTCCACAATGTATTCTTTGGTGATTAAGACAACTTTTTTTTATAGTCATACATTTTAAACAATATCTTGGCTCTCTTTCCCCCTCCCCGAGCCCAGTTTAATAAAGTGTAAACGTGCAAAAGGTCAGCCCTTCCTGTACAATAGAGCATCTAGGTTTGATATATGGCTTCCTACTGCCTTCCGCTTGCTGCTGTCCCCCAGCTCTCGGGCTGACTCTCCATTCAGTGCTCCCTTCTTCCCCGGTGATGTCATCTGCAGTGAGGAGGCAGCTTTATTGCTGCCTTGTTTGTTTTATCCGCGTTTTCTGCTCGGTATCTTGAAAGCGCTCTCAAGAGCGCATAAAATTGAACGTTGGCGATGTCAGCGTAGTCCTCCAAGTTGTGTTTCTCTCTTGGATTTGGATTTCCTGTTTTGCTCTAGTGAAAGGAAAAGTGGTTTTCTTTAGGTAGGATTTTTATGCAAGTCCTTTTTTTTACACACAGGCTGACTTTTTTCAGTTCTTTTTTGCTCTCCCCTTCTCCTGTATCTCCAGGTTTTTCCCTTTCTTCCTCTTTCTGGTGTGGTATTTAATCCAGCGCTGGTGTGAGAACATGGCCATTGCTGAGTCAAACAAACTAAAGCTGATAAAGGCACCCAGAAATGTTTTATTCGGCGTCACAGCTCTAGGCCTGTATTCCTGCCACTCCCACCCGAGCAGGCTTTCAATGTGTAGGTTGTGGTCCTCCTAACCATAACTCATCCAGCCGCAGCTCACAGAGTATTTTGGCTGGAATTCCCTTTCACTCCAGGAAGCTCAGCCATCTCCCACCCATCCTTCCATCACCTTTACTGGCTTCTGAACCTTTCTTACGTGTAGTTAAAATGTTGGCCTCTTCACTAGGCAAACTCTCTGTGGACCCACTCCATCCTGAGACTGATCTTAACTCCTCCTCTTCCCCAGCCACTCCCTCTTCACCCCTCCAGCCTCAGCCTCTCCTCTGTCTCAGCATCCCGATCAGCAGTCACGCATTCCCCGTCCTCCCCCCGCTCCGCTTTGGCCAGGATCCTTCTGCCTTCTGCCCAAAACGTCTCTGTCCTCTCTAACCTGGGGTCGTCTGCCTACCTGCCCGCCCGCGGCTCGCTGCCGCTGTCTCTCTGAGCCCGCACGAGGGTAACGGATGGTGTATGAGAAATCAAACCTCCTTGCTTTCCAAGACTTGGTTTTGAGTTTGAGAGGAGGGTTTGGGCGGTGAGTTCTACATCCAGCAGTTGACCGCAGTGTCTAATTTCAGTGTCATCCCTGGAAAAAGGGAAGCCAAGCGTATTCTGAGATAATTTTTAATCTGAAATGCTGAAAGTAAGCACGTGTGCATTGCAGAAGGTACACAAGTGCCAAATTTCTGAGATCTGGTGCTTACTGCATGGCTTTGCCAGCTGTACCTTTTCTGATTTCTCTGAGCCCGATACGCTATTTCTCTCTCCTGGCTGGCTTCAGTGGCTCCATTTCATGCTGTGCAGCTAGCTTCTGAGAGTACGAGCAAACATCAGCAACAGGCTTTGACCAACACACTAGTGCTAAAAGGCATGTTTTATGCATCAGTTACTGTTCTTCCTGTGGATTTCTATGACATGAGGTCTTGCCTTGTACTTGTAGATGTCAGCCATAGAAACAATGACAGAGAAACTGGAGAGTTTTGCAGCCATGAAGGCAGACACTGGCACTTCCCTGCAGCCCCTTCCACATCACCCGTTCAACTTCCGATCTCCACCACCCACGCTATCCGATCCCATCCTGCGCAAGGGCAAGGAGCGTTACACCTGCAGGTAAGGGCCTGGGCACCCCGCAGACGTGAGACCGTGCCCCCAGCTTGTTGAGGCAGCCCTGGGAGAATGCCAGCCTGGCTGGGAAGCTGCATCAGACACCAGCATGCAACAGAGCAACTTCACATGGACATCTTTACCGTCTTGGCAGGGGTGGGAGGAAAAACAAGAAGTGGCAGAATTAGAACAGAGCATTCTGATGACTAATTCACTCTGAAATAGCTTGTTTTGTCTGGTAGAAAATCAGCATCTTCTATTTTCTTTGTAATTTTTAATAACCTTGAGAGCAGATCTGGAGATTCTCAAGCAAACAGAATGCTCCAAGCCAAGCCTTTTGCCTGTGGTAGCAAATGCCACAGTTTCCAATGCAAGTACAATCTCAGCTATGTAAAATAATGCAATTTAAAAAATAGCATACAGTAAACCACTTTTTGAAACACAATTGTAGCCACAGAAATACTTATGTATCCATTGAAGCTCTAAAAACTCGTATCGGAGCAGATTACCAGAGGAATAAAAACCTGTATCTGCTTACGCAGTTTTACCTGCAGCTACTAGAGGTTCTTGTGGTGGCTCCCACTGCATTTTCCTTGGGTGCAGTAAGTGGGTATATATTTTGTTTGATGTATCTCTTACGTTCAGCTTTGCCACAAAAGCCATGGGCTCAAATTTCAGTTGAGTATTTAGAAATTGGAGGTTTCTACCTACAATAGGGACTAAACATATATTTAGATATACACTAGCAAGTCAACATTTGGATTTTCATTGTTGATGAACGCTCGCATTAACCATTCATCTTCAGGACATCTGAAGGTGCTGAATGTCTCTTAAATTAAGAAAGTCTACTCGTATGTTCCTTCCACAACATTAAGCCTCAGGTTTCATAGTCACAGAATGTAACCTTTCATCCTTAGTATTTTATTTCCCAATTAATGTTTTTATTTATACCTCCCTTCTTTTTGAGTTTACCATGAATCAGATTTATTGTGGAACACAGTTCCTTCTCTTATTTCATTTCCTATTGCTGCATTTCCTTATTCTAAGCAGACTGTCAGACTCACAGCAGTATATCCCGATAACACTAACGCAATGCTGCAGCATTTACCTAGAAAAAAAATTGTGTGGATTCCGAGAAGGATGATCAAGTAGATTCTGTATGATAAGCAACTAAACAGGGCTATAAAAGAGATCTATAAAAATCTCAAGCAACAAACAATATGAATAGGCAGAGATTAAACACTCTTTATCCTAATGCAGGGACGAGGTGGTATCGAATGCAGTTGCTGAGTGACAAGTTCAAACGTGCAGGAGGTTCTTTTACACAACACACAGTTCAGCAGAGGAACTCATTGCCGTAGGAGTTTGTGCATGTCAAAAGCTTACCTGCTTTCAAAAAGCTTTTGGAAAAATAGATGGAAGAAACTCAGCAGAAGGGTATTGAGCATAACTGTTCAACCTTAGGCTCAGGAGAATCTTCACCTTCGGATGGAAGCGGGGAGAATACAGCGGGGATGGCTCACGACATCCTTGCTGTGTTTTGCCCAGGCTTCCAAGATGAGCTACTAAGTCAGCCAGCATTTGGGTCCGAACTGGGTGTTCCGAGGGGGTTTTTTCTTTTTCCTGCCCTTCCCAATGATGCAGCATAGTCAACTGTTGTTCTGTGTCTCTGACGGAAATGGGTTACACTGGTATCTTGCCACCGTGAATCCTGTTATTCTGGGGTGGGCGTTGCTCTGGTAGTTCTCACCTCCACGTCTTCCTCCCTCAGTACGTAGGTGCCTGGAGTTATTAGTGCATAAAGGGGTTTTCCGATTTCGGGCGCGGTATCAAAATGGGCGAGGTCGATGGTAGCTGGTGCTACGGTGTTTGTGAATGATCTGGTGTGGCAGGACTTGCGTGCACTGACGTTACTTTGGCTTTCGCTGTCCAGGTACTGTGGTAAGATCTTCCCGCGCTCAGCCAATCTGACGAGGCATCTGCGGACGCACACTGGAGAGCAGCCCTACAGGTGATGTCCCCCAGATAAAACCCCTCTCCCAACACACTCCTCATTCACCACTGTGTTATTTTTTCTCCTCCTATAAAGCTGTGCCAACATAATACCGCAGTCCTGTAGCATTACATATAATGATTCATAGGATTGTATATTATGTGTACCAGCCAAAAATAATCAGGCTTGGCAGCTTGAAGATAGACACTTAACTTATATTTAGATGTATGCTGGCAAATGAGTGGTCTGATTTGCAGTGTTGTTTAACACTCACATTAACCATTCATCTCAAGGACAGCTGAAGGTGCTGAATGTCTCTGAAAATGGGGCTGTTGTGAAGGGCTTGCCAGTACGTTAACTGCTGGGCCTCGCTAGATTTTTTTTTCCTTTTCCTAATGCATATCAGAGGTGCCTGGAGTCATGGATCAAAAACCAAAAGAAAAGCAAAGCCCTGTAGCGTATCTGCTTTAAAATCTAAGTCAGGGAGTGTCCTACCTTAAATCCCAACATTTAAAAGGAGCGTTCAGAGCAGGGAGTTTCACACAGTTTCACGTGTTCAGCTGGGTGTCTAAGGCAGACGGCTGAACTACCGTTTTCGGCTAGTTGTGGACAATGCAATCAGATTTTTATACTTCAGTTTGCATTGTGTCTATGCAAAAGGGCACGCAGCAAAACTGCCCGTCTCTTCCTGTGGACAACTCCCTGCACGCAGGCACGGCGTTCCAGCCTGGGCACGCGCAGGGGCTGCTTCTCGTAAAGGGACGCCTGGTTCAGTGAGCGTTTTAAATTTGAATAAAACTCACAAGAAAACGTGTGCAAGTATGTGTGTGCGTAGATAGATCTATGAAGGAACATTTCTCATGGAAGACTCAAGTGAGAATTTTTCCCCCCAGTAGTTTCTCCTAGTGTTTTGCAGTCAGTTTCAAAACACTTTGGCAAAAAATATGCTTTGGGTGATTTCTTGTTAGAATAGGTACCTATATGAGCAAAACTGAATGAATGATGAATCAAGAGCTCACTGAAAATCAAGCATTGTGTTTTCCATAATGTGAGTAAGTGTTGCGCGTTGTCAAACAATAGTAACAATTCAAACAGTTTCATTTTTGGTAGCTAATAGTATGGTATTTCCATGCACAGTCGTAAGTTCACAACAAAGCTAATGTAATAGTTGTTATATAAAGAGAAACACAAACAAATCTATGAGCAGCAAAAGGCCATGTGGTCAAATACATCACATTTTATGCTTAGTTTAACTTCGGAAGCTACTCTCTCCCACATTGTGAGCCCTGGTACGTACGGAGTCAAATTTTTTTTCCATACAGAGCCATACAGAATTTTGAGTGTAGACATTAGGTAAATTAAAAATAAAAAACCCTTCTCCAAAGCAGACATATATTTTGGAACCATTCCCCGTTCTGATTTTTTCAGTTGCGTTATTTGATATGCCTTGAATGAATACTGTGTATTCACTATACACCCCTGTCTGACTAAAATGCTTGCTGCCGATTATTCAGAGGTTGTTAGTTCAGTTTTCTTCCAAAAAAGGAGACTTGCAACTTAACAAAGGTTAGGAAAATAAAGATTTATTTGATCTGGTCTTCTCCCAGAAAATGGCCTGGGTGTTTTTTCTGTAATAGAGGTTCGACTTCTGGACAATGTTGCATTATAATAGCACTCCTGAGAGTTAGTGCTACGTTTACAGAAGAGCTTAATTATCATTGATTTTCTTTTGCTCTCAGAGAACTGAGATTTCCAACTTTTGCAGCAACAATTGTTTTGAAAGCTTGTTTTTAAGTGCTGACTTTATGCAGGTGAAAGGAGGTTGCTGACTTTTCAGTGTTTTACTGATGTCTTTCTTATGACTTTTCTTTTGATTGTTTAAATGTTTTTTCTTTTGACTCTGTCAGTGTTTCATATTAATCCAAATATGAATTAAAATGTTCTTAAAGCTAACTTAAACTGACCAAATGTCCAAGTGTAGACCAAGAAACAGGCAGGCCAGAAAATGAGGTGCTTTGGTTTTGATTCCTGATTGTCATTGATAATGTTTGTGATGTGTTTTTTTACCAAGTCACTTAACTTCCTAGGTGTCTATTTAATTATGTATAAAGTAGGAACTAATAGCACATGAGCAATAAGGCGGCAAATGAATTCTTTTTGTAAAGGGAAAGAGCTGCGTGGTTTTTGGAGGGGGAGAAATACCTGGTGATGTACTTCCTAAGAATCCACTGATCTGAAAAGGCTGAAAGACAACATGCTATACAGTGAAATGCGACATGCTGCTTTGCACGCTTCCTTTTCACGCCAAATCTAAAATTCAGTAGTATGTATTTCAAAACCCAGTGGTCAAAAGGGCTATCAAACTTAACTGTTTCTTTCAGAGAAATGCAAAATAAGTTGGGCTTGTAAAATCCTGTCAGGGTTACCTGGAAACTCAGGTCATAAAAATAGGAGTGTGTTGTCGTTCTGAGCTTACAGAGCAGAACCCAGAAGAGGCAGTTTTTGGCGAAGCTCCTTATGCTTGGAGCACATGAACATCAGGGTGTATTGTAGTCGTGGGTTTGCTTCTTAGTTTTGTTTTCCTTCTCTGGAATCACAGAATCACCTAAGCTATGTAAAACCTGGACTGGGAACAACAAAAAGCTATTTGAATTCAGCAAGACTTTATTTTCTTCTTTCAAATGTCCATTCCCTCCAGGATGCCATCTAATTGATTCTTGAATTACACCCAGTCCTGAAGCATTGCCTGTAAGGCTGTGATTCCTCCTATAAAGATGTGCTTCCTGACGTCTGTTTTGAATTTGTTTTTCTTTAATTTCCTTTCAGGCCCCCGTGTCCTGTTATCTGCATTAAGCTGAAACTAACAACTAAAGCTGACATCTACCGTGTCATTTAAGATTGCACATAGTTCAATAAAAACCTCTTCTCTCTCGTTTTCTCTTTTTAAAATGTAGCCTAAATTCATCCCTGGTATAAATGTGCTTGAGATTAAGGAGTTACTCAGGGGAAGAGTAGCTGTCCGTGTGTTTTATGCTTTGTTACAGCAATTCTGTCTTTACAGCTCACACTGGTCATCAAACAAGTGTAAAATTTTGCAAGTGCTGTCATGCTGTTGAAACGTTACAAAGCATGTTATCAAATGCCTTACTGTCACATCTGAAGTGTTACCAAACTGTCCTAGTCGTATAGTGATTAGCTCAGTTACTGGTTCTTACGTTGCTGGGTTTTGCTGTCTGTTTTTCCCCTTCCAGGCGTGTTATACCAGGCGTCGGCGTTCCCTCGAGCTCTGGGGATCGCCTGCCATTCCTCAGAGCTCCCGAGTTCCAGCTTTGGCTTGTTCTTAGCTATCGTTCACTCCCACTTTGTATTTTTTTAGCCCGTTGGTGTGTTACTTTAAAGTGATAAGGAAGAAACTTTACTAGCATTTTGTCAGTGTGTTTATAAAGCGAATACGGCTTCTTTTGAGTTTTATTCTTCTCCTGCCTCTGTGTTCACCCCTTCCCTGAATTTTAGCTGGTTCCTCTGGCTGGGTCATTCGTTTAGATTAAAACCAGCAGCGATCCAAGTACCGACCCCTCTGGGACCACAAATAATACAGTACGTCTCCCTCATCCCTTTGCTTTCAGACATTAGCTATTGCTCCTTTCGAATGCCCCTCTGTTTTCTATTTTTTTAACAAGCTCTTTATCCTTTCTCCGTACCCTAACCTGGATTCACATAGCTCATCGTTAGAGCAAGGACCTGTCAAAGGAAACTTTTCAAAGACTTCCTGAACATCTAAATAAATTGACATACAGGAGGCCAGATCGTTCTTGCCTTACGCATGCGAGCGCTCCCTTTGAAGTCCCTGGAACTGCTCCTGTGAGTAATGCAGGCGAGACCCGGCGTGGGTAGCCGGGGCAGCCGTGAGCACGGCGGCACTCCGGAGCCCCGATGCCCCTCTTGTGCCGGGCATGAGGCCAGCGCAGATGAAGGCGCGTTTGGCTTAGAGGGGCATGGAGCTGGTGGGGACAGGCAGGGAGTGACAACTTTGGCCACCAGCGGAAACGAGGAGGGGGCTGCTGAGACAATGCCGGTAGAACTAAGCTGGGCAAAACTGCTTGTGAAAGTCCTGTGGAATAACAGGGATATTGGGGCATTGGCTGTTCGGACGTTGCAGTTTTCTGAAGAGCTGAACAGCGGAAGATGCCGAAGCCTGGCAGCTCCTGAAAGCAGATTCGTTGGTTGCTAGCAGATAGGAGGAGAATAAGAGCTGGAAATCTCTGCGTGTTTAACTCTCCGTATATAAACTGTGCTTGTTCTTGCTGACGTTCAAATAACATCTTGTTTTCTTTAGTTGTTCAATGCGTGTTTTTTGAAAAAAAAATGAAAAACTTTTGAAGTGTGAGAAAACTGTCGTTTAAAAAGAGATTTTGCTTTCTTCCCAGGTTAATCATAATAAAGGTTCATTATGTGAAATATCTTTATTCTTTTTGGTGATTTAACAGTAGGAAATTCGGAGGTGGACATGGAATCCATAAACATGCAGCGAGAGAGAGTGTTTCATAAATGTATCTCTGCTATTTCCAAAAATAATACCAAATTATTTTCAGAGACCAAACAAAAATCACAGCTGTAGCACATCTGGAAATTGTGTGTGTGTTTCACAGCATAGAGTTTTTACAATCGCACCTCCTTCCCACATTTGAACCTGTTGTGTTTGTAGGAAGCAGTACTATGTCCTTAGTGTCAAGGCAAATCCAGTTTCATACTTGAATGGCACGCGGTAAGTTCTGCGTGCCCTCTTCACGTCATGAACAAAGTGCATTCCTAACACATGCACAAACGCACCACCGTCTTCATGCCTTATCGGTCCGTAGCTCAGCTCAGTGGGACAAATTCTGCTCTCAGTTAGAGGAGCACAGAACAGTTCTGCTAAAGCAAGCAGGTTTGTTCTGGAATTACGAGGGCTTAGGAACAGTTTTTATTTTGTCCTGTAAGTGTACAGGATTTGCAGAGGTCTGTAGCGGAGAAAGGATTCTACTTCTCATGGGTTATGGAAGCAGAGCCATGAGGAAAGCAGCTTTGTTGAGGCACAAATGACGTGTTTAAAGGGAGATCTAATGAGGGATTCAGGCGGATTCAAAGAGGAATTAGATTTTCTACAGCTTTAGTACTGAAACTCTTCACTGTGGCTCGAAGCTGCCCTCTTCAGTACATGGGCTGCCGCCGCCTCCTGCGCTGGAGGAGAAGCAGAGGGCCGCGTTCCCAGAGCACCACGGTTTAGCAAAGCCTTGTTTTTATTTGGAGGGAATCTGAATCCAGAGAGGGGGGTAGCAACTTTGAACAGGCTTCCAGCACATCTACCGTGGGTCCTGCAGAGGTTTATTTCAAAGAGGGAACATTTCTTCACTCAGCAGTTTCCCTAAACATTCTGGCTTGGCTCCTTACATTCCACATTTTTTCATCATAAACCAGATACTCACTACATAGGAGTAAATCTTATCCTGTTTGGAAACTACGGTGTATTTCTTGGGAGCTATTGTACTATAATAATAACCATAATTACCTTTAAAGACATGCCGTACTGCCTGCATCTTGAGCACCACAAGGAATTTCACAAATAAATCTGGAGTTTTCTGTATGTCCAGATAACTGTGTCATGTAGGGATATGCTAGCTAGTAACTATGGTATACATTTAACCTCCCTTGTTTCTTCTCCTTCTGTCTTCTTTTTCCTCCCTCCGCAGCCATATTTCACTTACTTCCCCTACAAATTGAGAAGGGTGGAAGAAATAAATTCACCTTTCTTATTTTTACATTCATGTGTGGAAAAGTAATTATTTTGTGTTAAATTCTTATTTGTTTGGACGGCTCACTTCTTAATTAATCCTAATCCTTTCTTTGTGTTCCTTGAATAACAATAATATCAGATTTGTCTGGAATGATTAATGCCTTGTATTTCCCAGGTCCTCAGCTGAGTAGAGATTTATAGACCAACATTTTGTGGTTTTCTGATAGTCAGATTTTTCTTTTTCCTTTTTTTTCCTCACGTTGCACTCTTTGGCATTTGCTTCTATTTTTCAGGTGTAAATACTGTGACAGGTCATTCAGCATTTCCTCCAACCTCCAGCGGCACGTTCGAAACATCCATAACAAGGAGAAGCCATTCAAATGTCACCTGTGTAACCGATGCTTTGGGCAGCAGACCAACTTGGACCGACATCTTAAGAAGCACGAACATGAGAACGTTCCAGGTAGGAAAGGGCATGGCTGCGTGGTTCTGTTGGGGTGCTGGAGGGAGAAGACGCCCTGGTCTGGTCTCTCTGGTCACCTTGGGGAGCCTTTATGGAAAGCACTGTTTCTTAAGGCTGACTATCATTAGGTAGCAAAAACCAAACAGCAGCTCCTCATGCGGCCAGAGATGCATTTGTCAGCAGCGCATAATGGTAACACACACACATTCATGCACAGTACTCAGCTCTGCCAAGCTCTTGTCAGGCATTACTTAGACGTGCCCTTTTCCGATCCATAAAATAGCAATCGTGATACTAACTTCCTGGGGACTCTGTCCAGGGAGCGTAACCTCACATTGTGAGATCGCCTGGTACAACGCTGATGTGGACACGTCAACCTTTACCAAGGGTATTCGACCTGAAATGTGTTTGTAGGTATTTGTGAACTCCAAGAAGATAAACAGACTTTGTCTTAAGATAAAAACTAAAGGAAGAAAATCCTGTGCTGAAGCCAACTGAGTGATTTCCCAGCCTAGGAAAAAAAATGTATGGAAAAGTTACAGGCCAACAGCTGTGCAGTGGATAGTGGTTCTTAAACGGTATCTACCGTCCGTAAATGCTGAATATCACCTATGTTTCTCTCTGTAGTTCAAGTCTGGAAAACAGGAGCTTCCTTTGGCAGCTTTGGTCCATCAGATTTCTCTTAAATGTTAAATCATTAATCTATAGTGAGAGGATTGACAATGTCTGATTGTTTCTCCTCTCTTCTTGTTTCTCTCTCCCAGTGAGCCAGCACTCTGGAGTCATTACAAACCACCTTGGGACCAGTGCCTCTTCCCCAAACTCGGAATCAGACAACCATGCACTTTTAGATGAAAAAGAGGATTCGTATTTCTCTGAAATCAGAAATTTTATTGCAAATAGTGAGATGAATCAAGCATCAACTTTAGCAGATAAAAGGTAGACAAGCAAATAAAACTATCTGGTGACATGTATTGTTAACACGGTTGAGACACCAGTCAGCCTCTGTTCTGCAGTACTTGATTTAAAATGCTCAAAAGAGAGAAATGTAACAGTTTGGAAGGAAAATGCATTCAACTTCAAGCTCTAAGCCCAGTGTTAAGTCTTCCAGAAGGTGACTTAAGTTAGGAGGGCTGACACCCGAGAGCCACTAACGGTTGGAGATGTGGCTGCAACCGGTGGGAGCAACCAGTGGAGCAAATTTCAAGAGAAGTTGCACTAAGAGAAGGCAGGCAGGCTGAGTGCTGTGGTTGGCTCCAGCGCAGTAGTTGTGAGAAAACACAATTTCTCCTCTAGATAAAAATATGATTTTTGAACCGTTACCTTCTGCCTTGAAACCACGTGGCCTGTTCCATCACCGATCAGAGAGTACTGATTAAGGAAACCGGAGGCACCTGCTTTTCTAGTCTGTTAGTTTCTTTCAAATCTGTCCATATCACAAGCCTTATTCTGACTGAGTGATATTTCACCTGCTGCTATCCTGTTCTCACAAATAGCTTTTTAATGCCAATACTAAGGTTTAAGTCCAAAATGTAAGTATGAGAAATCCACATGTTGATGTGATCCACATAAAGAACAGTAAGAAGTGTGGAAGGTGCTGATGTAAAATTTCTGGTGAAGGTGTTAATCTTACTTTATGTCACTTGGTGGCATCCTGTTGGGTTCCAAGTCCACAGCACTGATGATCGCACTCTCGTTCTCTTAACGTAATGTAAAACTGCTAGTTTTGTGGAGTCCGCTAGGTCCATACGGGCATGAACAGCAAAAGTAATAGGTGAGAGAATTTAGGCTGGCTGTTAGATCACAGTGTGAGGAAGCTTCCTCCTTCTGGTTGCTCAAAGGGAGATTGTTAGAGTACAGTAGCGCAGAGAAGGAGGAAAGCCGCTTGTCCCACAGATGTTGTATTTTAAGAGGTGGAAAACCATAATTTAAATCCAGACTAGACAGAATTCTAGTTTGAAAAGCATTGGGGTTGGTATATACTTGAAATGCTTATTAGCCCTTAAGACACTGTGAAGGCTGATTTTTAAATGCCTGAAACATGTTGGTTTTCCTTTTCCTTGCAGTTTAAATAATACGTGTATGTACATAAATATGTCTCTGTGTTCATACATATGTATGAAATTATCAGTGTCTTGCATTACAGTGAAAATGCATGACTTAGGCATTTCGCATCTTTTAATTTTTTCTTTTCTTTCTTCTTCTCCCCTTTGACCAAATATTTCAGGCCAGAAATCCAGGATATTGATGGCAATTCTCAGTGTCATGGATTAGCAAATGAGAAAACGGAAGATGTGGATGATGAAGATGAAGAACTGGAAGAGGAAGATGATGACAGCCTGACAGGGAAGTCACAGGATGAAACGGTATCACCCACCGCAGAGCCCCGAGGAGCATTTGAGGATGAAGAAGATGAAGAGCCCACATCGCTCACCATGAGCTTTGACCACACCCGAAGGTGAGGTGGGCCATTCCCTTCAAGAAGTCAAATGGGGCTCAGACTTCTGCCCCTGTGTCAGTGGTAGACCGTGAGTGCTATTGTTTTGTTTTTCAAGCCATGTATCATACTTCCAGTTTGATTTAAGCATTCACTTGAGAGATTCCATTTTCACCATGGTGGGGGACACGAAACAAGTGGACTGCAAGGAGAATCTGTGATAAGGTGCATATCCGAGAGTTGAGAAGTTCTTATCAGGAGAACAGTTAGTCCGACACAGAAAACAGCATTTTCAGGGTACCACAGTTTAGCAGATAACATCTTTCTCTCTAAAACACTGGTCAGGGCAGAGGAAGAGGCATACGTATGCAATCCGTTCTGTGCTGTTCTACCCGTTTTAGTTGTAGCAAAGTGTTGTCGACTTCAAGTGAAGTTCTCAGAGCTCTGGGAAAAAGTGAAGCTTTTTTTCCCCGAGGTCAAGCCATATCTAGGCACCTTTAAAATGAAAGTTTGTTGCACACAGTATAGGCTTAGCTTTCTTTCTGCCTCAGTGTGCCTCAGTTTCCCAACTGGTGTTCGTAATGAATGCAAAGTAGTATCTTACCTGATTTCAGTGCATCACTATTTTCACTGCAACTCAAAGAACATGCAGCAATGTTCTTCAGACCTTGATCCAGTGTCAGACATTTCAAGGAGTGGACAGCAATTGGACATGTCCACACAGAAGACCAAAGTGAATTGTAGCCATGCTGAATCACAAATCCCTATAGCACTAATGCTTGTTTGTGCATAGTCATGCTCTCCACTTTTTCTTTGCTCCTTGCATTTTGTGTCATTTTCGTGTTTGTCTGTCTGTCAGTTCACGCATGTGGCTTGTGAGACCCCCATGGTATGTGCATGCCGGCACTGGGTTAGCAACACTCGCATTGGCTAGATGTGAACGGTGAGATGAGCTAACAACAGGTCAACCCCTTCCCCTGGTCATTGGTACAGGTGTATTGAGGAGGACGAAGCCGGCTTGTTAGATTTGGAGCAGATGCCGAATTTTGGGAAGGGGCTGGATCTTCGCAAAGCAGCCGAGGAAGCATTTGAAGTTAAAGATGTGTTTAATTCCACCTTAGACTCTGAGACAATAAAACAGACTCTGTACAGGCAGGCTAAAAACCAGGTAGGTATATGACAGAACATTTTATCTAGCTTGCCGCCAGCACGTACGCTAGGATTAGCAAGCAGCTGGCCTCTTTTAGCTAAGGTTTATTTTCCCCTTCCAGTGAGCAGGAATTCTGACTGCAATATGTGAACTGTGTCTTGCTGCAGCTATGCTGAAATAGAGGAGAAACGGAGTGGGCATCAGTTGTAGGTCACCAGATCAATTTATCATTTAGCCTGTGCTGTAAGGACTTGCTTATATAGAAAGATAGAGGCATCTGTCTGTTTTTATCTGTCTGTATAAATGTTTTTATTATTTATTTATACTTTGGGATGGGTCTTCAGTTGGTATATGCTAAGAAACTCGAGGTTTGGTCTGCAGAAACAGTAATAAAGTATCCTTGGGTTTGATTAGAAAAGGTGTAATAGACACTAGTATTTCCAGGACTTGCAATCCAGCAAGTCTAGAGGACTTCCTTGTTTATCTCCCTGATTTCTAAACGCAAACCATAAAGTGGAAATCTGCCCTGGGAGCTAGACCAGTTCAGACCCACCAAGAAACCTCAAAATGCCATCTCAGCACCTATTGGAGTTTTGAGAAAAATCTGGAGGTATGGGGCACCAGATCCATTTGTGCTTTCTGCTTTTTTGTTAAACCAAAATACTCAGTCTAGTTTTATGAAGATCATACTGTGATCCCTATAAAAGGTTTCTCACAAAAGAGGTATTCACTGAAGTTACACCACCGAACTGGGCTGGAGAGAGCGTACTCAGCCCTTCATGGGGGATGAGTACAGCTGTTGCCTTGGAGTCCCTTTCTAACCTTCAAGCAACAGAATTTGTCATGAAATCTATTTTAAATGTCCAGCAAAGCAGTAGCTTAATGCAGTTGCCAAGCAGAATATGATTTTTGATTTATCATCACCCAAAACTTGTGAAATTCTTGTCCTCCTTCATAGCAGGTGCTAGTACTGAAGCTGGGGAAGGTCTGCTTGAAGATAGGACACAGCTTTTTTCTGGGTGAAATTAATTTAAACACAAGCCACTTGCCTGACTCTTACATGTGTCCTGTTACTAATATGCCAAATGTACTAACTATTTAGGAACAGCTTGCTCTTTGAAAATTTGTACTGCGTTGTTAGGTCCAGCCTATGCTTGCATGGGGGGAGTTTTTGTTTTTGAAATCAAGTTTATAGTGTATGAGATGCTGGACTGGTTACACTTCAATCACAATAAGTAACTTAAATAATTCAAACCATCTCTCGTGCAGGAAGTGTAATAGTAAAACAATGTTTGTGTGAGCAGCACAGCACTCCTTCGTGGCTGTCTTTCTTTTAAGCAATTTTAGAAGCATGCATGTGCGTAACACTACAAAGCTGTACCACTTCCAGCACACACCTACAATACATGGATGTGTTGACTTGACAAGTAGATCTGACTCTCAGCTTTTAAGAGGAGAGGCTAAAGTTGGATGACTGGTTAGTATTGTCACCATTACAGTTGCGTTACTAAGGGTCCTACTGTACTGAGCGTTGTACTGATGTCCCAGATAACGTATGGTCTTTGCCTGTTGCCCTGCAAAGGATTGTGTGTGTGTGGGTGCAACCTCAGTGCGAAGGAGAGGGCTACACGGCCATGATTTCATTGCAAAGTAGGAGCATACATTACACCAGCTAACGTAGACCAGGGTGGGGGGGACCATGTCCTCCTCTGTTTCAGCTCATGGGGCGCAATTACATTGGCTTTCACCTCCAGTATGTGAGGTTATCGTCTACCTAAGTCTTCACAGCACTCGTGTGGGCTGTCAGAGGACACAGAGGTGTATGAGACAAGCAGTCTTGGAAGAGGGAGAGCGTCTAGGTTACAAAGAAGCAAGCAGATTGTTGTAGAGAAAACAGAAGCCTCGATGCATTTTTCTCAGCAGACGCTTTTAACCAGTTCACTGCAGCAATAGATCTGCCCCGACAAGAAGATAGGAACACACTGGTAATGCCAATGAGCATTTCCTGCCTATATTCCTCAGCACCTACGGGCAGGTTTCTACAGGCCCCAGTGGGCTCACACCAAGCGGTGAGTCAAGACGAGTAGCCTGCTGCCTGCCGCTGCCCATCGGCTTACAGCTAGCGTGGGCATTGCTACGCCATTTCTGGGGCGTGTGACCGGGCCCTAGCCTTGCTTAGCCACTTGCTTCCCTGTGGGTGTACTTTTTTTTTAGGACCAAAACACAGTAGTTGGCATTCTGCATGTAGCCGCTTTCCCCTGAGAGCAGAGCCTAGAATCAAGTGTGTGGGTTTGTGACCAAGTGCAGAGCTGGCACAGAATGGATTTGGTCCTGTAAAAGCCAATGGCAATGGTGGCCTCTCCTGACTAACCCTACAGCTGCCTATAACCTCTGTGGCAAATTTGAGTAGTTGGAGCGATGGGTGTCATCCTAGCCTGGGGGTGTAAATTCAGACTTGCTGGCGAGGTCCTTAGCCCAGGCCAAAGGATGCTGGCTGTCCTGCGTTTCCTGTACGGTTAGATGGTGCTGTGCTTCACACGGTTTATGACAGCCTGTCCTGCGTGTGTCTTCACACATGTCCTCTGCATTACTCTCTCCTCCTCCAGGCTTATGCAATGATGCTGTCCCTGTCTGAGAACGCTCCCCTCCACACGTCCTCCCAGAACTCTCTGGGTGCT
Organism: Gavia stellata; assembly: GCF_030936135.1. Classification (NCBI taxonomy): domain Eukaryota; kingdom Metazoa; phylum Chordata; class Aves; order Gaviiformes; family Gaviidae; genus Gavia; species Gavia stellata. The sequence goes on from NC_082620.1 coordinate 8,576,399, forward strand.
TGGTTGGACATGGCAGGAGCAGCTTCAGAGTCGGGGACCTTTAACCCCATCAACCACCTCTGAGAGGTCAACAAGGCACTGGCCAGAGTCCAAGCGAGGAGGCGGTGGTGCTGCAATTACCCTAGCAAAACTCCTAGCAAGCAGAAGATGGATGAGAGGGCCTCAGGGAGTCGTCTGGACTTTTGGCTGAGAAGGAAACCTGTCGCATCCGACCTACAAGTCCTGCGTTTTTACCTATCCAGAGTTTTCATTTCTCATTTATCAGAATGAACCTCTCCAAAACTGGATAACCCTGATGCAGCCCTAGGATTTCACAGTCTGTAGGAATAGCATGAGCAAGACATGAATTGCAACAGTGCAATCAAATATTGGCCCCTCTGACATTACAAAAGAGTATCACTGAGCCAGTAGAGCCTGCGTGTAAATGAAAGCTTGAAACCATTCGGTAGCATATCCTTTCAATTCAGCTGAATAGTGAAGTAATAAGGAAAGAGAGCCAGGTGTGACCTATCCCTGGTGCAATTCTGACATAGTCACTGGAGTTATACCAGGGAAGGGTAAATTCAAACCATGTAATTGACCCCAAAAAGAATTTGAAATTCTGTGCTCCCACAGAAATACCGTCCTATCCTTTGTTCCCCACAGAACATATTGGCACAGCGCAAAGCTTCTCGAATGTGAGGCCACGTTGCCTGCAGTCATCATACACCATATGCTGTGTCCCGGTTGAGAAATCTTCAGCCTGGAGCATTGCTGAGGTTGGGGTTATCGATGTATCATGCAAATACGTGGTTCACCGTCATTGGCTGTGCCCTGAATGCCCTTCTGTCTGTGCCTATGCTGCAAGGTTACGAGTGCTTTCCATCTCCGCTAGTGCCTGTGAGCCCAAGCTGCTGCTTGGACTTGAAGCATCCAGAGTGTTTCAGGAAAAGCCATGCTCAGCAGGTCTGCTGGCGAGGGGGGCGGCGGCACCGAGCCCCGCGCTGGCCTGAGTGCCCCGCGACTGAGCTGCTGAAAGTGCTTGGACTTCCCCAGGCAGAGAGGTCCCGGGGTCAGCCCTTACCTGGCGAGGTGTAGCTGTGTGCGAGAAAGCAGGTATGGTGGGCCAGGCTCGCCTTACGAAGGGCAATTCAGACACATCTTCTAACGTATCTGCCAGGGTTTTTTTAGAGTGACATCCTTTCAGTGTTGATACTATCCAGGAACTGTGGCAGAAATTTCTGACTCATGCAGTTGTTTTGGTATGCTGGATGGTTGCTTATGCATCGCACGCTACTATTTGGCCTATAATTTCAGTAGAAAGATTAAAATTTCCTTGCTTCAGCAACCTCAGGGGTACAGCCCTCTATTCAAGCACATAACTAAGAATCAAATTGTCTCTCTGACTCTAAAATTGCTCGCAGATGTTTTATGAGTGGTTTTAAATCGCTTCAAAGTCTCATCTTCTTTACTGATACAAAGCAGCCTCCAGAAATACCGTGATGTTTATGCTGTTCTACATTGCAATTACAATCTGCTGTTGGAGCAGTGATCTTGCAGGTAAAGCTGAATTACAGAATAGTCAGGAAAGCAATTAGACCTTGCAAAGGGTACCACTGGCTACGCAGATAAAGTTTAGCATGTGTGTCCTGAGAATTTGCTAATTACAGCACCTAAAGATTAGAAATGCTGAGGACCAGACTTCTCCTGCCGCTGCGTGAAAACCCGTGCCTCTGCATCTCGCCCATTGCAGTTCTGCATCAGCAACCTGCCAGGAGTCTGGAGGTGCTCCGGCAGTCTGGCTCTGTAAAGATTGCATCCAACGCCGTGAAGTCGAGAGGAACTTTTCCCATTGATTTCAGCATATTTTAGTGCTGGGTGTGCTTCTAGTAAGTATTTTACCAGGTAATAACTGCTTGCAGAACTGGGTTAATGGCCGATTTCAGAGAAACAGCACGCAGTCGTCACTGTATCTGCCTGTAAATACTTGACACGCGTAGCCTCTCTGCCTGCTCGGTGTGGAAAGGAACAGACGGAGGCTTCTGTGCGTCCAGTGTGGAGAAACACAACGGGGAACCCACATTCCAGCATGCTAAAACAAAGGAAACAGCTACTCGAATAAAGCAGAGGTTCTGTTAGGAACGATACCTTTGCAATTCACTCTTTGCACCCAAGAGCACATGTGAGGCTGTTTTTAGATAGCCGGGAGCCTCAGACTGTCCACGGAGGAAAGCATCTAGGGTAGCTTTGGAACAGAAGGAACAAAAGGTAAATGAGCAGCATCAGCATATTTTCCAAGAAAATTTGCCCTTCCTTTTTGGTTTTCCACAACGCCCCGTGAAAGTGCCCAAGGCTCTGAGACCAACCGAACTGCTTCATCTCTTTGCACAAGGCTCTTGGGTAAATGGAGCCCGAGAGCCGACGCTGTCAAAAGAAACCAGGCTCTGCGAAGGAGAGGGGACGTTCCCGTCCCAGCACATCTGCCTCTGCTGCTGCTGCAGTACAGCCCTGCCCAGGCGCTTGGCCTTTAAATTATTCCCACAGGGGCCAACTGAAAATAATAAAAGAATTGTTTCTTTTCCTGATGGAATTTATTTTAAGCTGTATATAACTTGTAATTTTTTGCTAATTCTTTTCCGATTTTATTTCTTCCTTAACAGTATTTTTTGCATTAGATATCATTATTGTGAAGAAATAATGTTAATATAAGTACGTAGTGAAGGACCAAAATTGTGTAATTAAGGCTGTATGTTGTATGATTGATAACCAGGGAGTAGGAAGATGTTGTCCATGTGCCAAATGACCCTGATCAATCCTGCTAGTCTTGCTGCCGGTTCTCCAGACAATCATCTGTTTTGTTACGTTTGCCTTTAAGTGACCGCTGCATTAGGCGCAGGTTTCTATTTATTTCCCTGGCCGGTTGGAAAGCGAGCGCAGCCTCCCCCAGAAAGTGAGCAGCCTCTCCCCACGTGCCCGTCCACCGAGCGTGGCAAGCCGGGCTCCGCAGGGCGAGCAAAGTGCCAGCTAAAGGCCCGGGAGTCGTCGGGTGCGGCCGGCGGGGCCGGCAAGCGATGCCCCCGTGCCTTGTGTCCCACTGGCAGCCCCTGCCACCCACCGGGACTGAGGTGCAGACCCGGGAGCTGGGGTACGCGGTGCCTCTCCCGGGCGCTGCAGCGACTGCCGAGGGGACGCGTCACGGCAGAGCTGGCGGCAGCGCTGGGTCCTCAGCGGACTCGCTCTTCGCAGCAGCAAGGTGCACACCCGCGCCGTGCCCCGGAAAGCCTCCGCTTGCGAGCCCTGGCCTGCACAGCCAGCTGCCAGCTTCGCTCCCCCCCGCGCGCGCAGAGAGACTCGTCCAGCGAGCGCTGGTGGGGCCAGGGCCCCTCGCTGCCAGCACGGCCCGGAGAAGCCCTCGGCCCCGATGGGACTGTCCGGCGCTGCAGGTTCCCTGACCCTGTTCCAGGAAGGCACAGAAATGTAGCCCAGCCTTAAGCATCGGGATAGATTGGTCCCGTCCCGTTACAGCGTGAAAGGCTGAGCTGCAGCTCCGTGGCTCCTGGAGCATCCCTAGGTCAGAGCATCTTTCTGACAGGGACCACAGCACTGTCTGCCTTGTTGGAACAAGATCTCTGGGTAATCGTTAGTGTTTGCGTGCTCTGACCCAATGTTTTGTTCATCATTGAAGCAATCTTCGAAGAGGTCGGCATCACGCTCCTCAGCGTGAGGGTGTAACGGAGCAGCCGACGGAGCAGCAATGAGCCGGGCTCCAGAAGGTGGGCCAAGTACTGAGAAACGCCAGTGTTACTGTGGGGATTTACGTGGGGTCTATATGGTCTTCCCTTCGGTACCCCGGCCCTCCTGTCCCTCGTGTTGTTTCCTCGGAAGCGCGGTTTGTCAGCAGCTCCCACCTCGGCCTGAGCTCGCGCAGCGGCTCTCCGTGCCTGCTCCCGGGGCTCCTCCCGCGGCCTGGTGCTGGCCGGCGGTGCAGTTCAGCCGGGGACTAAGGACATTGAAAGCAGAGTTTTTAAAATCATGAAATGATTTTTTTCTTTTCATATTTCCTAATTCAGTTTTCTTCCCCTTTTCTGTAGCGAGTGTCTGTTTGTTGTAGGATCTCCCGACTCCTCTAATTTAGCACTGATGACAATTTTTCCACAGTTGAATAAACAGAAAGCCTCACTGAATCTCTATTTATCTTGTAGCTTTCATTCAATTGCACTTGAAACGTCTTGCAACTCATAGCAGATGTTTAGGTTTTGATTTGCTGTTGTGGACAAAAGCAATCCCTTATTTTGAAGGATGGTGCGTGTGTCGAGGAGGGTTCTGCCATGGGAGCGCAGCGTGCTCCCCGCGGTGGCGGCGGGACAGGTCTGGGTCCCCTGGCTTCGATGAGGCGCGGAGCTGCGGCGCTGGAGGCCAGCCGGCACCCCCAGGGCGTTGTGCTGGGGAGCCGCCGTCCCGGTGCCGTCCAGCGAGGCGTGGGTCGCGGTGGTTGGAATAGGGCCCGCTGTTCGTTTGAAAGCTGGGGCACCGCTCGAGGCGGGGTTTAAACCAAGAGTATTTGTGTAGGACCTGTTTATTAAAAGTATTTTCACGTCTCATAGCCATATTGCCGCACCAGCAAGGAGGAGAGAACGGGAGAAGCCCTGCGAGTATTTTGTCTAACCGGTAAGGTTGACAGCCGCTGGCTGTCCCCGGCTGTGCCGCGCTGCTGAAGCGAGGGTGCTCCGAGAAGGGTCCTTGCTTCTCCTGACCATGCCTTTGACCACAGACAGACCTTTCTGCCTCAGCCAGGCAGGGAGGAGAAAACTGGTCTGATGTATGGGCTTTCCCTTTCTCTCGCCCGCGCGGCGGCTGGCAGTCCGTGCTGGTGCGCATCGCTGTGGCTGTTGCAGAGACCTGAAGGTGCAGCACGACCGGCGCGGCGCCGGGCGTGCAGCTACACCGGGTTCTCCGGCGGGACGTGCCGAGCACATGCGGGTCGGCGGCGCCGGGTTTGCTGTTGGGTGCCCGCGGGTGTTCCTGCTGGGCAGCTGGCTGCTCCGGGTGCGCGCCTTCAGAACGCATCCCGTGCGGCTGGGTCCTGCGCCGCACCGGTGGCAGCGGGAAGTAGGTGTGCAGAGCTCCACAGGAGCGGCCGAGTGCCGGCAGCAAAGCCAAACCAAATGGGGTGGAACAGCAAAACACGGGCCGCGTTCGCTCAACTGTGTTCCAGGACGAAACACAAAGCTTGGTTTCTGTCTGGCCTCAAACAGGCTGGTGGGAGCCTTCGGTTTCTCCCTGATCAGCACTTAGACTTTCAATAGACGTTCTTGAAAACGGCTTCTTCTTTCTCACTTCGTGCGAAGCATTTCGAAAAGCACTTGCACAATGACATGAACGTGTTTGACTCTAAGCATCAAAGCACTGGATTGTGAGCCCCCTCCCCTCAGCCGATTTCAATCTACTGACTTACATTCGATTTTTACGTGCTGTATTGTGTGTGTGTGTGTGTGGCGGGGGACGGGGAGGGCAGCATGGTGTAGGAACCTGCCCGCGCCGGCCCGGTGGAAAACGGGCAGGGAGCGACGCAGTCCGCTCGAATCAGCGCTGGTAACATAAGGGCAAAACCCTCTGCTCCTCGACGATGGTCAGTAGTGTTTTCACAAAGCCATGAAACAACTTCTCTGTAGTGTTGAGTGATACTGTGATTAAAATGTTATTGAATGATTCCAAGATTATTTTTCTCTTTCTTCTGTCATTAATCCTTATTACCACTTTGGAAAAAGAATGAAAAAGAAAAAAAAGGCAGCTTTGATTTCCAAATGTGCAATTCACGTGTGAACAAAGTAATTCTGAAAGTCATTCTCGATGTATTTTACATTCTCGTTGCTCTCTTCGAAGCAAGAGATGTTTTGCCCTGATGTCATTTCCAGCCTGCAGAAGATGTAATTTAAAACATATATATATTGTGCTTGCAAGAATCATAAATCTGTGCATCCTATGTCATTCCTTTTCCCATTGTTACAATACGGATATGATTTAGGTTTTTTTTTTTCTCTTTAGAACTGTATAGTGTTTTTTTAAATCAATTGTAAATGTCTGGTTTTCATATAATGTTTAAAAAACATTGAGAAAGAGGATGGTGCTTGTTCCATATCATTCTTGATTGTATATTGCTTCTGTTATGTTTATAAGTAAACTGTGCATGACTTGTGTTTAGCAGTCATTATTGTGTCTGTTTGTGAAATTTTTATTAAGAAGAAAAAAATTCCGTAGATGCACTTATTGTATATGTGATTAGATTTTGCGTCCGAGGCTAGAAGCCTTGAACTGCCAAGGAAGAAAAAAAAAGTGTTGGCAGTTATTAATTACTATGAAGTCGCTTTGTTTGGAGCATAATGAAATGAAAGATATGAAGTGTAGAAAATAATTAAAAAAGCGATTTTACAAATTTCATTTTGATGCTTGTGATAAAAGACAAATGTACTTGTGTAGAGAAATTCCTTTAAAATAATGAATAGAAAAAGCTGATTTTGAGGTTAATGCTGTAGAATAGGAATGTATACCAAATGTAATCTTTCCAATGCTACAAGGAATTTATACATGAGATTGATATGCAATAAACCTGTGTGCTTTTATAAGCAGTGGTCCTGTGAGCTTTGTTTCTTGGGAGAACGGTGCAGACGCAGCATCACGCCCAGTCCCGGGGTGGTCGGATGGGTTCCGTTCTTCCTCTGCTGGAAGGTGAGCTGTAACGGCGTGGGGGGGACAAGCAGGCCCAGGAATTGAGGGGGGTGTAACAGAAGTTGGGACTTGTACAGGAGTGGTTTGAGGGCGTTTGGCGGGAAGAAACAGTCTGATGAAGAACTGGATTTCAGAACTTTTACAGTCAGCAAGAATAATGTCTGTTACTCCTCCTCTTCCCAAGCGGCTCTTTCGGGGGCAGAAGGCAGGCGCTCCTCCGCCATCCCCGCTGCTTGCAGGGCAGCGCAGCCTCCCGGAGAGCCGCGGGGCTCCGCAGCCCCTCCCGCCCTCCCTGACGCCCAGCGGGTTCCTCGGTGGGGGCTGATTTCCAGGGTGGCTGTGGGGGGGAGCAGGCAGCCCCGGTAGGCGCGACAGCGCATTCACCTTCTCATCTGAGGGCTGCACGGGACGGCCGCCTGCGCAGGGAGGTGCCTGGAGCCGGCAGAACATTTCCTTGTTGAATGACATGGCATAACGCTAATGAGCCCTCACCGCCTCTGCGGTGACTGTTATTTTATGTGCTTGGTTTGTAATCCTTCAAAAGAGCTTCAAAAAATCAAGTGACGGACGCCCCTCCTCGCTGCCGAGGTCCAGAGGACCAGGTAGAGCTACTGAGCCGTGCCTGCATCCCGCTGAAGGGATGCGTCCTTCCCGCTGGAAAGTTTGCACGGGGAAGAGTGAGAGTGTTCTGGGGCGGGGGAACGGGTGGACAAAGCATTAGGGAGCTATCCAAAACTGTCAAGAATATTTCCTTCCACAACTACGAGCTGGGAGTGAGCGAACTATCTAGTGATAGCGGTCAGATGTTTCAGCGGGGGCCCTGGGAGCAAAAATGACTTGAAAGCAGGTCTTTGAACTAACAACACGCATTACAAAACTGATGAATGGTCTCCGCTTCAAAAAGTCATTCATCCTGATCAAATGATGGTATCCTCCATACAGCATAATAGCCCTTCCCTGGCGTTTGCCGTGTAAGGGCTGCAGTCTTAGCTGAACTCTTGAGTAGAAACCCTCTGCCTCTCTGTGACGGCTGGCAACCTCTCTCCTTATTAGCCCCGGAGGGAAAGGAACGAAATCTATCGGGTAAGAAAGCTCTGATAATGGAGCGATTGTCAGGCAGGCCTTAGAGAGAAGAGAAGAGTCTTTTAAAAGAATATTGCTGACAAGTGGACTTTGTCATGCAGAAAGCACTTGAGATTCACCATAAACCAGCGAGAAAAAGGCTCCATTTTTAGGGGGGGAGGGAATCGGAGCGGGAGGCAAAAGAGAAGGTCAAGGAAAAGCCTGTTCCCAGTACATACACAGAGCACTGTTGAGCCTGGCCTCACTGGGCAGCTGAGTTAGTGGGCGGCTGTCGGCAGCCTGACCTTGGATCCTCTTTCCCCCGGTAGCTGCACCTCCGGGCAGAGAGCGTGTGGTACCAAAGCATCCGAAACCGGCGGTTTACGCGGCCGGAGGGGCTACGGCAAGTGTTATCCGTGCCGTTGGCAAGGAACAGTCCCTGGCCTGCTTGAAATAACGGGGTGTCTGTTGCTGGTCGGACCCTGAGGATAGTCGGAGGCGCGGTGGTTTGTGACCCGTTGGCAGGGTGGGGGGACGATGCCGACTACTCCTGTAACCTTCAGCGACCTTGGTGAGGAGGCTGCCGGGAACGGGGGATCCCGAGAGAGCCCGGGGCTGGGAGGGCGCTGCAGCGCAAACACCTTCCTGAGGAAACCTCAAGGAGCAGCAAAACCTGGTTTTTCCTTCGCTTCGGTGGGGTCTTCCTTCCTGCTGGTCCCGGGCCCCGCAGGGCGCGCAGGAGGTGAGCGGAGCGCTCCCCGCCGCCGAGGTGTCCGCGGCACCGGCTCCGCCACCGGGAGCGGGCCTGAGCGGCCCCGGCTCGGGGCAGCGGCAGGGGGCCGGAGCCGCCCGGACACCCGCCCCGCCCCGCCCCGGTCCCTCCCCGGGGCGGCCCCGCGCCCGCCCCCGCCGCCGCCGCGCTGGGCTCCGAGGGGCGCGGGTAGGTGCGGGCGGCGCGGGCCGGGCCGGGGGGGCTGCGGCGGGACCGGCCGCCCCCCGCGCGGGGGCCGCGGGGAGGGACCGGGCCGGGCCGGGGGCGGCGGCGGCCCCGGGCAGCAGCGCCGGGCGGGCGCGGGGCTCCGGAGCGAGCGGCTGCCGGGCGCCCTCCGCAGGAGGCGGCGGCGGAGCCCGGCAGAGCCCCGCGCGGGGACCGGCTCCTCCGCCGCCCCCTCCCCGAGCCGCGCTGCCCGCCCCGGCCGGGCCCGGAGGAGGCGGATCCCGGCGCGGGGCAGCGCCTCTTCCGCGGCGGGGGAGCGGCCGCGCGGGTGAGGAGCGGGGGGCTCTGCGCGCCCGCGGCCCGGCTGCAGCGGCCCTTCCCGGCGGGTCCCGGCGGGCGCCGGGCGCGCCCCGGGCGGGGCGGCGGCGGTGGCGGGCGGGGGTCCGAGGGCCCGTCCCACCGCGCCCGCGGGCCGAGCGGCCCTGGCCCGGCGGAGCGGGCCCCGGGACCGGGGTGGGAGGCGCTGGGAGCCGCAGCATCGCCTGCCCTGTGCCCGCGGGCTGCCGAGGCGGGGCAGGGCCCGGCGCGGCCCCCGGCCCTCCCGGGCGCAGGGCGAGCGGGGCGATGCCGCAGCACCCACTGCCTCCGAAGTCGGGTGGGCCCGTTTCTCGCTGCTGGGGCCCGTGCTTAGGATAGGCTTCATCTGCAGCCGAGGCGGGGTTAAGAGTAGAGTGCCGTGCTTTGCTCATCCGCAGGACGTTTGGCAGGCCTCTGGCCAAGAGGCACGTGCCCCTCATCCAAGGACAGGAAGATAAGCAGCATCTCGCTCAAATGAGCTCTTGTTGATGGGTCTGTTTTGTGCTTCTGCCAGTCATTGATGCAGGGAAAGAAGTTCAAGTCTTGGTTTCTGTTTCCTGGTCCCTGCCCTTTGAAAAGGAACAGCTCGGAGATGGCCAGGGCATACAATGAGATCTCAGTTGAGAGAAGATAAACCATAGTTTTTCCTCAAAGTATGTAACGGGGTAGGCAGCGGGCGTAAAACGCTCTGTCAGATGTTTGTTCTGTAGGTGCACGGTAGGTGGTGTGGCACAGAAGGAGGTGATTAAGCTTAACCCCGAACAAGGAGTGTTAGGGACTCGGGCAGGTGTTTTTGCACGCGGTGTGGAGCCGCTCCTCAGCGCGGTTTGGGACAGGTACAAGCTTTGAGGAGAGCAGGGCTCGCAGTGCGGCGCCCGCCGGGCTCTTCACAGCGCGTCAGCCTGGGGGAGGTGGAGGCCAGGGAGGTAAAGGCTGGCTCTGGTGGCTCAGGCCGGTGGCACCCCAAGTCCCCGGAGGGGATTAAGAGGGGACATGGAGATGCAGCAGAGGAGAAGCGGGGCTCGGCAGCGCTCCAGGCCTGCCCCGGCTGCCACTCAGGTGTGAGCCTGCCTGGTGCCTGCTGCACGGCCTGGCTGCTCCCCGGCGCCTGGCCGCGTCCTGCACTGCTCTGCCTGAAGCCAGACGTAGGCGTCCGGAGCCGCCAGCCCAGCCCCTGCGCACCAGGCGGCACCGAGAGAGGTGTGCGGGCAGTGAGAGCATCACGAGTGCATCCGTATGGGCTCTGCCCGCACACAGCACCCGGGGAAAGTGGAGGCTGGGTCCTGCACTACCCCAAGGGTCCCGGTGCAAAACCGTACGCTGGCCGTGGCTACGAGTAAATGCCCTCTGCCTTACTGGGGAAAGTCGTTCCATCTGTCTGTCTGCTGTCTGTCTTACACAGCTTTCTGGTTCCCTGTGCCGCCACCATGTCTCGGAGCCCCCCCAGCAGCTCTGTGGATGACAAGACCTTTCTCCTGGAGTACCGATGCCACCCCGTGCGGCCGGAGCCCCCCAGCCCGACCTCCCCCGCCGGGAAGCACAGCTCCGCCACGGTGCCCCATGCTGCCCTGCTCTCGGCAATGGGCTCTCCCACCTCGGCCGAGCCCCACCGCATCGTCCTCAGCACGGACAGCCCGGCCGCTCTGAAGGTGGGAACCCAGCAGCTGATCCCCAAAAGCTTGGCTGTCTCCACCAAGACCAAGAACAACCCCTCTCGGCACCAGAGCTTCGGGGCATCCGGGTCAAGCCGGGAGCTCCTGGGCCCTGACCCGAAGCGGGCGTCTGTCCCCAGCCTCTCCCTGGATGTGGAGGTGGAGGATGATGGGGGGGGGCCCCTCAAGCGCAACCTGAGGAACATGTCCTACCGCGCGGCCATGAAGGGCCTGGGCGCAGAGCCAGAGTCGGCGAACACCGTCCCCTCGCTGAAACCCGTGTCGGAGGAGGGCAGCGCCCTGCCTGCCCGCAGCCCCGGCAGGAACAAGGTGGGTTTTGCACCCGTTGTCACCCGATTGCTGTCGGGCAGGGATCGAGCCCCCGCTTTCCTGGTGATGAGCTGCTGCCGGGGGATCTGCAGAGCCTTTTTCCTGCAACTCCTGTCGGTTACAGCGCTGGGTGAGCCCCGCATGAGCTGGCTGGGCTTGCTGAGCCTGGTGACGTGACCCGTGCCTTGGGAAGCCTGCATGTCACCAGCAGATGCTGTAGGTCCCTGGAGAGCCCGGAAATAGCTGACATGGCTTTCGAGGGGAGTGTAACTGGCTGCTCCGGGGCGCCCGCTTGTCAGCAGGCGGCTGCAGGCGTGTTTGCAGGGTGGGGTTGGCCGGGTGTGTGGCTCCGAGGTGGCGGTTGGTTGTACACAAACATGGGTGAAGCAGGTCTGGGGAAAAGGAGACTCCAGTGCAGGCAAAGTCCAGGTGTGAGACAGATAGATGTGAAAGGCAGTGGTGTAACAACAAAATGGTTTAGATCGTGGCCCCGATAAAGCAAGGTGAAAGCTGAGTCACTTCAGTAAGGCAAACAAAAGCTCAGACAAAAATTGGGCTGAAAGAACAGGGTGATATTTGCTGACTGGCCGCACGGGTAACTTCTCCCCATTCCTGAAGGAGCTAGATGCTTCCCAGGGCCGCAGAAATACAGTAGCTGCAGCGCATTCTCCTCTTCTTCCTCTTGCAGAGAACCTTTGGGCGGAAGCGGGTGCAGAAGCGTGGTGGCTCGTTCAAAGACCGTGAGTGCTGCCTCCCATCTTCCCAAGAGTGCCGGCTCCGGCATCCCCTCTGCCTTGCAGGGCACCAGGGTGCTTCTCAGCGAAGCAAATCCCTAGAAGTCCCTTTGCCACGTGTGCTGCTGCTTGTCCCTGGCCTGGGGCAATTGCTTTTGCCTCCATTTCCCCACCTGCAAGAGGAGCATTGCAGCCCGGCTTTCCCACTCCCCGGGGCGTGATGACGCTCAGGCTGCTGCCATGCTCGCAGCTGGAGCGCTCCCAGCTTTGCTCGCTCTGGGCAAACAGGAGAGAGCTGTGTGCAGCGCGCTGCCTGCGGGAAGCTGTCGGGAGCAGGAGCTGCTGGTTAATTGGCGCTGTGCAAAGTCCGACCTCAGCGGGGAGGTGCTGGCCCCGGCTCGCCGGCGCTCGGGGCAGGGCTCTTGGCCAACGGGGTGAGGCGGTGGTGGGAAGGGAAGCCATGGGCCGCAGCTGGAAGAGGCTTCGGTGACCTCTTGCCTTTTCCTCTGCAGAGCCCCGGCTGTATCAGGAGATCCGTGAGAGAGGTCTGAACTCCGTCAGCCATGAGTCAGATGAGGATTTGCTGGAGGAATCCATCCCAGAAGAGCCGTCCCCTCCGGATGCCACTATCGTGGTGCGGAGCTATCGCCCGGCGCAGGTGACCTGGAGCCAGCTGCCGGAGGTAGGGGCAGCAGCCCAGCCCAGAGGGTCCGAAAGGCCCCGCTTGCCCTCGCCGTGGGCTGCTCCCATGCTCGTGCCATGTTGCAGCAGAGCTGCCTGTGTTTTAAAAGCTCTCTGAGCTGCCGAACAGCGAGTGGATAATTCTGCAGCGTTGGTCTTTGCAATGGGATGTTCTGGGGCCGTCCATCCCGGGCTGGGACACGTGGGTTCCCGTCCAGGCGCATCGGGATGCCGGTAGAGCCGCTGCGGTTGTGCTTGCGAGAGGTTCACCCACCGACGGGGGGAAGGCAGGTGCTCCTGCCGGGTGCCTGGGCCTTCCCTGCTTCCCTTGGCGAGAGTAACCGCTGCGGGCTGTGGAGCCGTGGGAGGCTGCGGTGGGAGACGCTGCCGTGGGGCGGCTGGCGGGTGGTGGGGCCCCAGGCACGGCCCCAGGCACGGCCCCAGGCCGCACTAGAGGGCGTGCGAGGACCGCGGTGGCCAGCTGCTCATCCCGGCCTCTCGCCCGCAGGTGCTGGAAGCGGGCGTCCTGCAAAAGATAACCCCCGAAGAGCGCAAGCGGCAGGAGGTGAGAGGAGCCTTAGACATGCCCGGGAACGCGACGTGGGCGCCGAAGGCAGCGGGGACACGCGTGGCTGTGTCCGAGCGCTCTCGCAGGGGTCGGCTCAGAGCTGGGCTGGGTTTGGGCTCGGTTTCAGCTCCTGCGTACAGGGTTTATGGTGCTGCTGGTTGTTTCCAGCAGCTCTGGGACTGGGCAGCGCTGGGAGGGCTCACCCGCGCGTCTTGGCGGGGAAGCAGGCAACTCCTTCAGATGCTGATGGGAAATAGCCACTGGAAGGGAAAATGTCTTAGTGGTGTGGCATATTAATGCCTGAGTGTACTAAAACATGCTGAAGTTATTGGTTTAGGCCAGGCAATGCAGGAGATGATACAGGGAATGCCGTACCATGGGAGCAAAGTCCTTTCCAGTGGCTTCGTGCCAAGCAAATGTAAATGAGATACAGGAAGTTTTAATTCACAGCCTTGTTTAGTCAGTAGTAGTCCAGTTTGTGTTGATACATCTTCGCTGCCCTGCTCTTCCAGGCAATGTTTGAGATCATCACTTCTGAGTACTCCTACATGCACAGCCTGAGCGTCCTGGTGTGCCACTTCATGAGGTCGGAGGAACTGAAGGAGACCATGACTCAGACGGAGCACCACCACCTCTTCTCCAACATCAGCGACATCCTGACGGTCAGCACCAGGCAAGTGGGGGCCATCGGCGTGGGGTTGGGCCCAGGAGGAGGGACTCCGGAGCTCTGTTTATTTGCCGTGTGAGAACAACCGTCCCTCGGATTGTTGAAGGTACTGAGACGTCCCACCTATTGCCCTTCTTCCCAGTGCCTTGTGTCATGGCATGCTCCCCTGCAGTGGCTTCCTGCTGTTACATGCTTGGGACCGGAATGTGTAGTTGAAGGGTCTGTTACCCCGACGACACCCAGTTTTTTAATGGTTATAGTGGTGGTGCTCTGTCTTGCGGCTGCAGCTGGGCACCAAAAGCTGGCTGAGCCCCCGTCCCCACGCCTGGGACACTCCCGTTTGCCTGGAAGCTCCTCCTTGGGTATCCTGGCGCTGCCGCAAAGGTGGTGCCTCCCTTTGCCTCTGGGCTGGTGAGAGGGGGCAGGTGGAGCCGGTAGCGCTGTGGCTCAGCCCCCCGGCTCCAGCCTGGCCGCGGCGTGGCCGAGAGCAGGGCACGGGGTGGCCAAGCCACCGCAGCGAGCGGCTGCTTGTTCCGAAGCACGGGTGGGGGATCGCCTGGGTGCCGAAACTGAAACTGCACCTTCAAAGAATTGGTGTAAGCGTGGCCTTTGCTCCCTGGGAGTGGGGGAACAAACGCCTTGGGAGCTGGTGCTCGGGGCGGCCGGCAAGCCCTGTCCGTGTGGGAAAGCATCAGGAGGAGAGTGCAGGCGGAGCTGCGGCAGGCCTGGGAACTGCCGCGGGGGCGTTGAGGGCTTGTGGCTTCCCGCAGCTGGGCAGGAGCGGCCCTGATGGGGCAGAAACAAATCCTCCTGGAGAGCTAAAGAGGAGGGAGGAGGGATCTCACGCGGGAACGGAGGAAGCCTATGCACCTGGGGGCTGGGGAGGTCGAGAGCTGCGTTCCTGTCTCCGCAGCGGAGCTGCTGGGAGCTGCGCTGGGGACGTGGGTGTCTCAGCTGTGCAGAGCTGACCCCGTGCAGAAGGGATCGAGGGCCTCGTCTCGTCTGGGAAAACTGGGGAAAAGTTGCAGTGGGAACATTGTTAAACGTATATCTGTTCAGTTTGTCCGGCCCTAACGAGTCATGCAGTGAAGCTATTTGAAATCCTCTCCTTAGCTTCTTTGAAGACTTAGAGAAGCGACACCAGGAAAACCTCCTAATTCCTGACATCAGTGACATAGTGGAAGAACACGCCTCCAACCACTTCAACCCTTACGTCAGCTACTGCTCCAATGAAGTCTACCAGCAGAGGACACTTCAGAGGCTGCTGTGAGTACTGCTGTGCGCTCAGGCCTTGGCCTTGCAGAGGAGTTGCCTAGGAGGGGTCTCTGGGCTACAGGGGTGCTAGCTGGCTGGAGATGGGACCCCGACTTGCCTGTGGCTCCCGCAGCCTGTGGTTGCATCCTTTTCCTTAAGGAAGGCTGTCTCCTTTCTGAGCAGAGTTCAGCTCCAAGACCTCAGTGTGTCTGTGTCGGGTGATTAGGACGTGACTTGTGTTGTGCTGCGAGGAGGGTGCAGGACGGGGATAAGTGGGGGTAATGCTACCACATACTGAAGTCAGATGGGTCTTGCCAAGGTCAGTAACACGTATGGGGTGTGTTAGGGACACGTATGGAGGCTGTTCCTCTCCAGATCATACTGGTGGTACAGGTCAAGTTTGTGTCCACTGTTGGTACATCTGCGGCTTTACCCGCCTTCTGGTGGACTCAACATCTCTAGGTGCTTTTCCATCACCTGCGAACGGATCAGGCCATTTTCCACCCCAGCTGTGCGCTCTGAGCTCAGCAGACTGCCGCTGAGCACCAGAGGCAGTGCTGTCGCTGCGCTGCATTTCTCGAGCACAGAAAGCTGCTGGAAAATCTTGATAACTGAAGAAGAGAGTTAATGGAGATTTCTTGTCCTGTTCCAGAACCACAAACCCCTTATTTAAAGAGACCTTGAAACAAATTGAAAGGAAACCAGAATGTGGAGGCCTGCCAATGATATCATTTCTCATTCTCCCTATGCAGAGAGTTACACGGCTTCCTCTGCTGTTAGATGTAAGTAAGTCACACGGTGGCATTGCTTGGCACCTCTGAAGAGGTGACTGTGTTATTCCCTTCTTCGATTTCCTGAGCCTGGGACAGCCTTCTGCTTGGACTTCCATCCCTCTGGGAGCCGAGGCTGGCATGCCCGAGCCTTTTTTCAGGATTTAGATCCAGAGCGATCTGCTTCTTGCGGGTGTCAGATGTGCAGCTTAAAGCTTTGCGAAGAACGCTTCACGTCTCGGTGCCATCCACCTGAGTGACACGAGGTTCTTCCATGCCCCGTGATGTGTCTGGATACCCAGGGTGGGGTGGCACGAGCGTCCCGTCTCATTCATGGTCAGGTGGCCCAGGAAGGGAAAGCAGGTCTTGCACAAGCTTCACTGAAATCAGCACTTCTGGACCCAGCTGCTCTAAAGAGCAAAGCTGCTGGACGTGGGATTTCTAGTAACTGCTCCCGGTCTGTAACAGGCTGCGGGGGTGAGGGCCAGGGGGATGCCCGGTGCACGGGCTGACAGTGATGCTCAGGCACGTGTCTGATGTGAAAGCCCCAGAAAAAAACAGATTTGTAGCTACCAGCACTGTTGAACCTTGCTCGGAACGCTGTCCCGCTGCCAGGCTGACCCTTTGGAACAGCTTGAGCATGTGTCACATCCTGAAATCCCAGATTGATGCACAGTTCTCTGTCTTGCAATATCACTAAAGCATCTTGTCTTGACATTCTAGACTGTCTGTCAAAAAACAAAAGCATGCACTGCAGCATATGGAGCTGCCACCAGAGCTCTGAAAGCCATCAGCAAGGTGAGGCCCGGCTGCCAGCTCTCCACCTTTCCTCCTTCCAGCGTGCCGTTCCGTCACTCTGGCCCCGAGCCTGCCGTTCTGGCCTCTGGTTTTTCCTTCTTACATCAGTTCACTTGAGATTTCTCTGCTCCAAATAGCTGTTGGATGTACACGTCTTCTCCCTTGCTCACCTTTTTCACCTGATCTTGTTTTTTCCTTTTTCTTGTAATCTTTTTTTTCTTTCCTCTTTGGCCCATCTTTTGTCCTCCCCTTCGGTGTCGTCTTCTCCGTCAATGCTCTCCCTTCTCAGAACCTCCCTCGAGGTGACGGCGAGCTGTGACGCTTGCTTGCCGTGGTTTTTGAAGATTTAGGCAAAGAGCGGTAAACAAACAAAGAGCAAAGGGTAGAGGAGCGAAGGAACAGCGGGAGCAGTGGCACTCGTGAGCCATGCGCTGTTCGTGCTCCCGTGTCTCTTCTCCATCTGCTTTCCCATCTGGTGGTCATTCACACAAGGCGATGCACCATGGAGATTACAGCCACCAAAGCGGCGGTGGTGGCTCTCCCTTTTGTCCCCCGAAAGACCGGCACTTGGCAACACGCTCCTGCCGCTCGCGGTCTGTCCCGCTCGCTCAGCCGGCGGGGGAGCAAAACGCGCGCCCTGGCCGGGCTGCGCTGGACCGCCCTTCCCGGGGCTGGCGGGGCGGCTGGCAGAGGTGCGTCCGCTCAGGAGCGGCACCGCGAGGGGCCGGGTGCCGCGTGGCTGCCCTCTCGGCAGCACGAAGCGTGGCGTTGCTTCGCCTGCCTGTGGAAGGGTTCTGTCCTCCCCTCTAACTGTTCCATCAATCGTCCTCCTGTCTTAACCTCCTCTCTTCAGATGATTAATTCTTCCTCTTCATATTGCTCCTCGGCGAAGCTCGGTTTTGGTGCGGTTTCACTTTGGTCCTTCTCCAGGCAGAGGAAAGGTGCTGTCTCTCTCCTGGAGATCTCTCGTGGCAGGAGAACCTCCAGCTGCCTCTCCCCAAATCTGGCGTGAATCCTGTGTCAGGACTCGGCTCTTTCTCCTGTTCGGGGAAGCGGGGCAGCCGCCCGACCCTTCGCCGGCAGCACTCGTGCTGGTGCAGAGCACAGGTGGGCTCAGCGTCTTGCCATTCTCCGCTTCTCTTCTTTTTCTAGCTGGTTAAGAAGTGCAATGAGGGAGCTCGTGCTATGGAGAGGACAGAGCAGATGTACACCCTGCAGAAACAGCTGGAATTTGGAAAGAAGAAGGTGAGGACTTGTGGCAGTCGGGGGAAAAATTCTTCTGGGGTGTGCTGTTAGAGTGGCCCATCCCAGGTGGAATCCTTCCAGGAAGCCTTGACCAGCTGGAGCATCACTGCTGCCACGAGCAGCGTCACTGCTTCATGCCTGGGGTGACCGTTGTTTCCTGCTGTTCTGACTTATATTTAAGTTTCTGGGCACTCCCCTGCCAGCTTGGAGGGTTCAGCAGAGTGGTCCTGGATAATCCACGCTCCCTCATGACCCCCCACTTTCTCCTCTGCCTCCCTCTGTGCTTTCATCTGGTGAAAGCTGGACTTGCCCCTGACAAGAGGAGGTTTTACCTGGGTGGATCAGCTGGCAGCGATGTCTGCCCTTGCTGTGTTGTTCCAGACAGACACGGGGCTTTGTCTCTCTGTAAGGACTGTCAGATGTGGGCAGTAAAGCCTTGACATTGTGCCCCACTGCTGCAGTTTGGGGGGCTGGAGCAGGGCGCACGGCTGCTCCGCTTCCCCACCTGCCTCCTGGAAAGTCTCCTGGAAAAGATGTTTCAAAGCGTGTGATGTGTCCATCCCAACTGACCCCAGGGTCCACTGCGAGGTCAAATACAACTTCTTGACTTGATTTTTGCCTGCCACTTGTGAGACAGGTAGTAAGTCAGACTTTTTCCCGATCCATTTCAGCCTTTTCCACTGATTTCTGCTTCCCGCTGGCTGCTGAAGCGGGGGGAGCTGTACCTGCTGCTGTCGGAAGAGGCAGGCATCTTCCGCCGAGGTGCCGGCAGGCTCTGCTACCTCTTCTTGTTCAACGACGTCCTGATCATAACCAAGAAAAAGAGGTAAGGCTGGGGGGACCCCTTCCTTTCCCTAGAAAAGGACTAGGGGGATTAAAATCTCCATTTCCCAAGCAGCATGTAGCCTAAGAAATTATTGATATTTCCCCGTTTTGACCTTTATTGAAGTGTCCCTTGTTAGCCAGAAAAGAAGCGTCCGGCTCCACAGCCCCTGGCCCTGCTTCTGTTTGTGGGTGGCCGGCAAGTCCGCAGAGCCGTGTCCCAGCCCTGGGTATCAGCGCATGTCCTCACCGTGACGGTTGAGGACCATGGGTGATGCCCGCTGAACTTCACCCGCTGGGGCTCTGAGCCGGCGCTGGGAGGCAGCTCGGTCCCCGCCAGCAGCATCCGCTCGCGGCTGTGCGTGGCTGAGGTGCCGATCCCGTTTTTGCCATAGTGAGGAGAGCTACACTGTCATGAACTACGCCACGCTGGACCAGATCACAGTGGAGAAGATCGAGAACGCAGACCCACCATCCCCACCTCCCGGCAAGACCGGGAGCGGTGGCACAGCCCGCGGCACAGCCGGCGGGCACCTGCTCCGGGTGGTGATGGAGAAGGACAGTGAGGGCAGGCGGGAGGAGATCGTGCTGTCAGCAGAGACACTGTGAGTGGCCTGGTGGGATTTCACAGGGTGCACATTCTTGCTTGTGGGATAAACTGGTGCCCTGGAAATCCCCCTGAGGCTTCCGTGAAGCACCCTTTCCCTCCCTGCTCCTCCTCCCAGAAAGGGAGATCTGCACAGCCTTCTCCCCTTGCTCTGTTTCGTGCTCTCTCTTAGATTTCCCTTATAATTCCCATATAATGCTTCCCCTGTCCAAATTTAAGCAAAGCGGCTGGGCAGTGTGCACTGCTTGTGAAGTATCTTTATGTTGAATGCTCTGAAACAATGCTTGTCTAGTCTGACTTCCCTGAAAGCCTTCAACTGGCTGGGAATTTCCCAGCTATTGCCGGCAGCACGGATGCTGTCTCTAAGGCTTTCTTTGTAATATGGGCTTTCCCTCTGCCAGGAGTGACCGGGCCCGGTGGATTGCTGCGCTGATGCACAGAGAAAAGGAAAAGCCTGACTCCACTCCTAAAGGAGGTACCAGCGTGCAGGGATTAGCGGTTGCACTAGAGCCTGAGCTTTTGCAGGTGCAGGTTTTCCCCCTGTTCTTACCTGCTCCTGCTGGAGAAGGGGCTGAGGACGTGTGTCGATGGAGGGGAGAGCTCAGGGTACCATAACTTGCTCGTTAGGAGTTGCCTCCCGTTAAGTCATCAGTCACAATAAACCTTAAATACATTTCCTAGGAGGCACAGTGAAATTCCAGGAATGCCTCGGGCTGTCAGTAAGAAGAGATTTGGCTTCCCCTTCCCGTGTGCTTGGAGGGGGCGGCAGGAGAGATGAGGGGCAGGGGCAGGAGGGGAACGCAGCACGACTTGCTGCAGAGCCCCGGAGGGGTGGGCAGCCAGGCCGGGCTGGAGCGGCTTGCCCAGCGCCGGGAGGGCACCGCCGAGCAGGGTGCCGGCCACCCCGAGCAGGGTGCTGGCCACCCCGAGCAGGGTGCCGGTCACGCGTGCCGGGCTGCGGCTCCCGGCCGCGCCGTCTGACTGGGTCCCTGCTGCCTGCTGTCCCCTGCAGATCTGAGCCAAGTGGAGATCACCCGCGCCTACCTGGCTAAACAGGCGGACGAGATTTCCCTGCAGCAGGCTGACGTTGTCCTGCTGTTGGGTGGAGAGGACGGTAAGTGTCGGCGAGCGGGGGGCTGCGGCTGGGGAAGGCTTACCCTAGGCAGAGCTATGGGGGGGCGGGAAGCTTCAGTCATCCCAGTGAACTGGGATTTTAGCAATTTTCAGAAGCCTCCAGGAAGCCCTCGCCACGGGCAGGGTCCGTGGCGCTGGCTGGTGCTGTGGCCCAGCAGATGACAGCGGGTCCCCGGAGGCTGGTGGAGGTGGCACTGCGTTACTCACCAGCCATGCTGTGCGCAGGCTGCGGGCGGCAGCCGGCAGCAGAGACCTCGGCAGTGAGAGCAACGACCCCAGAACAGGCCGTACATCAGAAGCCTCCTCCCCTGCGAAGCTGTCCCTGCATGACTCTAGTTGGCCGCTCCGTGGGAAGGGGAGCAGTGCAGCCCTCTCCTTCCACGCGCATCCCCAGGAGCAGTGGCCCTTCCTCCTTGTGTGACCAGCTCTGTTCTTCTCCTAGGCTGGTGCTGGGGTGAGAGGCTGAGGGATGGTGAAAGGGGCTGGTTTCCCCAGTCCTGCGCTCGGCAGATCACCAACCGCACGGCCGTGGAGTGCAACGTCCGCCGGATGGAGCGGCTGCGGATAGAGACCGACGTGTAGGCATACAGCCAAGGAAAGATGCCTCTGTCGTGACTTGCTTCAGGGGTCTTCAAACCTCTGCGGACTGAGCCCATAGCGAGAAGGGAGCGGGAGAGCCTTTCTTCTTGACTTCTGTTTGGCTTGAGCACTCACAGGCGGCAGATCTTATCATTCAGGACCAGTCTTTGTAGCAGCCATGACAGCAGCTAATTAATGTGCGACCTGGCATCCAGCGCTCCTGGCCAACACTAGTATTAATGGCCTGGAACAGGCTTCAAGAAGCAGCCAAGGTGTTGGCTGAAGTTGAAAAGGCTGCGGCTGCGTTCTGGGCTCCATGAAGTGGCTCATGCTGCCGTCTCTTTCCCTGCTGCCGTCTGGGCCATTGCTGGGTGGCAGCGGCTGCACATCTTGCATGGGAAGACCGGGGCGTGGGGAGAGCATACCTCAATCGAGAATTTTTAAGAACTTAAATCTGAATGCTAGGCTTATTCCTTGGCTCAGTTTTTCCCTCCCATTTCTTTTTTTATTCTTCCCCACCACCACACCCAGCCCCCCCAATTATTCCTGGTTCTTTTGACCACAGCTGTGACCTTGGCAGGGTGAGGCGATGCCCGCCGCCTTTCACTCACTTGCCAAAGTAGCAGATGCCAGAGGCTGGTGCGGTCGGAGCTGTTCTCATGGAGTCGGCTCTAGGGCCAGAAATGGGATGCTCCAGCCAGAGGGAAGCAATTTGCAGGTCCTACCAGACGAGCAAGCCGGGAGCAATGCTGCAGCTCCCGACTGCCTTTCCTGTCTCCCGAGGTGGGCAGACGGGTGTGCCCAGGCCGAAGGTGGGGGTTCAGCCCCCCTGGAGAGGGACGTAGTGATGGAGGTTCAAACGCCATCCTTCCCAAGGCAGTGCCGTCCCCTCTCCTCCCCTTCTCCCCCAGAATTAGCACCAACAAGTGATTAACGAAGAGGGCCAAGACAGGGTAGTTCTTTTGTCATAGCTGAGCAGTTTGCATCTGGGTTTTTCATGAGTCAAATGTTTAATGCCATAGGGCCTTCGGGGTGATGGCGGGAGCCGGAGCCGGTCTGTGATGCTCGGCCGGTCTGTGACGCTCAGCCTGTCACACCTCGTGGAGGGGAAACGGCAGTGATGATTTTGGGGTGAGGCAGCTCCCCGCGCAGTCTGGCTTTGGATTCAAAGGGGCAGCATTGTTGTAATGTGTCTGTTTTGATTAAACTGTTAAAGGATTAAGTGGATTACCAGTAAATTCATGGATCCCAATGAAACGCATGTTCTCCTTGCCCAAAGTGGAACAGCGTGCAATGTCAGCAGCACCGGTGGGTCCCTGTGTTCAACCTGTTAGTGGTGACGGGTGTCCCTGAGCACCGATGTCGGATCGATGCCAAGGAGCCAGGTTTCCCCACTGTGAGCTCTAAAAAGAAAGCTTCAGTCTGATGGCAGCATCCTTCTGGCCTCTGCTTGTTCTTGACATATGCACATCTCGGGAACAATCCTTCAGAATAGCTGACTGAAAGTCTGCTGTCAGCTGCAGCACATTTCAAGTGTAATTGACTGGGAGAGTCCAGATAAAGAGAAACCCAGTGAGGCTTTCTGTTTATTTCTCTTAACTGTGGGAGAATTTAAATTTTTCATCAGTGCTAAATTAGAGGCGAGAGGATCCAAAAAGAGAGACACTAGCTGCACGAAGACAGGAAGCAAACAAACTGTATTAAGAAATATGAACAGGAAAAAAAAATCATGATATAAAACATATAGGTACAGAGTTGCTGTGGTCTCATGCTCAGACATACGGTTTACTCCAAGCAGCTGCTGGGAGCCACAGAGCTGCAGCTCAGGCTTTCAGGCTGTAACGGGACGGGACCGATCTATCCCGATGCCGCAGGCTGGGCTAGGTTTCCGTGCTCTCCTGGAGCAGGGCCATCAGGGCAGAGCGCTTCTTTGCACCTCAGTCACCGGACACGTGGCATGGGGGCATCGCTTGCCGGCCCTGCCGGCCGCACCCGACGACTCCCGGGCCTTTAGCCGGCACTTTGCTCGCCCTGCGGAGCCCGGCTCGCCACGCTCGGTGGACGGGCACGTGGGGAGAGGCTGCTCACTGTCTGGGGGAGGCTGCGCTTGCTTTCCAACCGGCCAGGGAAATAAATAGAAACCTGCGCCTAATGCAGCGGTCACTTAAAGGCAAACGTAACAAAACAGATGATTGTCTGGAGAACCGGCAGCAAGACTAGCAGGATTGATCAGGGTCATTTGGCACATGGACAACATCTTCCTACTCCCTGGTTATCAATCATACAACATACAGCCTTAATTACACAATTTTGGTCCTTCACTACGTACTTATATTAACATTATTTCTTCACAATAATGATATCTAATGCAAAAAATACTGTTAAGGAAGAAATAAAATCGGAAAAGAATTAGCAAAAAATTACAAGTTATATACAGCTTAAAATAAATTCCATCAGGAAAAGAAACAATTCTTTTATTATTTTCAGTTGGCCCCTGTGGGAATAATTTAAAGGCCAAGCGCCTGGGCAGGGCTGTACTGCAGCAGCAGCAGAGGCAGATGTGCTGGGACGGGAACGTCCCCTCTCCTTCGCAGAGCCTGGTTTCTTTTGACAGCGTCAGCTCTCGGGCTCCATTCACCCAAAGGCGCTGTGCAAAGAGATGAAGGGCCCGGCTCAGGAGGGCTGTTGGTGCGGGAGCCCTGGGCCCTCGCCGGGGCCATGGCGTTCCCCGTTGCTGCAGGTGGCAGCCGAGGCTTTGCCGTGACTCCGCGCTCGCTGCCGAGCCAGAAGCCGACTGCAGCTGTGCAGCTTCCTGGCTGTTCCTCCTGCCTCCATCCCCTTCCCAGCTCCTGGGGTCAACTGGGATGGAAAAATAACGCAGGTCCAGGGCTGGGGCGAGAACACTGAAATAGGGGTTTGCATTTACCAGACCATGCAAGAGTTTTCTCTCTATCCACGCAGTATCGCTGAGTATTACACCTAATTTAGGCTTGCTTTTTGGTGGAGCGAACAACATGGGCAGCTCAAGTGGGCTGACATACTCCCGGTATGAAAAAAAAGGGCTCCTGACCCCCTGCACAGCTTGTCAAGAGCAGACCGCGCTGTCAGCAAGGAAATGTATTGCCTGTCGCTGGAAATGTAAACCAGGGCACTTGACACATGCTGACAGAGAGGGTCGGGCTGTGGGCACCGGCTCTGCAGAGGCACTACAGCCCAACGTCTTGCCCCCACGGCAAATGATAATTTACAGTAAAAGACCATTGCAAAGTCAAATTAAAAAAAAAAAAAAAAATTCAAGTGAGGTGGTACTTCTGCATGAGGCGTGAGCTCAGGAGAGCTGGGCACATTCAGCCATCAGTTCTGACAACACTGTTGTACAGCTTCCCATAAATATTGTTGCATAAATACCTATTTCGGACCATAATGTCAGCCCCCTCCCCAAGCCCAGCACCCAAAAGATGAAGGCCATCATTTTGCCACAAGCTATCGAAGTCTGCTGTCCGCTGACCAGAAGCAATTGCTTCTGAACTGTTCCTTCCGATGTCTGGCAAGGGCGTGCGCCAGTGTCGGCGTGCGTGCTCTCGCGGCGTGCCCGGAGGCCAGCCCATGCCGCCGTGGCGAACTGGTTACGCTCGGCGCTTCAGCCTCGCTCAGACAACTCCAAAAGCAGCAGCGTAGTCTGTCAGGCAATGAGAACCGCTCGTGTGGCTTGTAAACAAGTTTGTTAAATAGGTCATTGGCTTCTTCAGGTGGCTGTTTGGTCACACCGAGGGGGCACTCCCGGAGCTGCAGGACCTAGTGCTGGACCGGCCGGAGCCCCCCCCGGGGCGGAGGTGGCCCAGTGGGTGCCCGGGGCTGCACAGCTGGAAAGGAAGCAGGGACAGGTCAGTCCTCGCGCGTGCGCCATGTCGGCTGCGGACGGCCCGCGGCTCAGGAGGGGAGATGCTGCAGGGCTGATGCTCCAGCACTGCTGCTCTGCCTGGGGGGCAGCAGCCTCCGCCCCGCTCCCCTCCCTGCCAGGGGAAGGCATCAGCTGGGAGCGCTGCGCCTTGCTCTGCACCCACAGCCTGCCTCTGTTGCTTCACGCTGGAGCAGCATTTTTAGGTTGCTGCCTGCAGCCGCGGTGTGCAATAGGCCACTTGTCAGGGTCTGTTACTGACCTGGGACCAAGGAGGGGTGCTCGGCCAGGAGACGCGGCATACCACCTGCAAAGCAAGTCAGACCATCCTGCCACCCGTCCCGGCAGCACCGCTGCGCAGCACCCACGGGGGAGTCGCTCTGAGCCCACAGGTTCAATCATGGTTTGGGCAGAAATAAGCTGTGTGGTTTTTCCACCGTGGATCATTTTGTTCCAGTGTGCCCCGAAAAGAGTGGGCTTTCTGTCCTGGTATACCATGGGCACATTTGGGGTTAGACTGCTGAACAGCTTTATTGTCACAGCACTGTCAGCATGCAGCTTGCGCTTTCATAAAACCTCCCCCATGGCTGGGGTGACAGCGGAGGGCCTTGGGGAGAGCCAGCTGCTGCGCTATGTTACTGGTTTTAGTTGATAGCACCACTACCAAAACCAACCCATCGGGGCATGCGCCACGGCCCGAGCAGGGGTACCACAGCATCCCCCCGCAGCAGTCGCTTTCGCCTTAGGCTTCCCCCACCGTGTGCATCCAGTGGTACTCACTGCGGCACTGTGCCTGTACATTACCTTCCCGACACGTCGGTCCCAGGTACCCGTTCAGACAGAGGCACTGGCCGTTCTGAGCGTTACAGTAGGAGTTGCTGGGGGCACACTGGCAGGCCAGGCTGCAGTCCGGGCCGTACTTGGTCGGCTGGCAGTCTGGTGGGGGGGCAGAGAGATGCTTAGACGGCTGCAGGCCAGCCTGCTTCTGCGGCAGAGCAGAAATGCTCAGACATTTCCCATTGTGCAACAGGCAGAGCTTGCAGTGGAGGCTGAGTGCAAGATAAGACAGAGAGCTTTTTCCTCCCCCCCCCGCCAGCCTGCTCTTGAGCGCTGGTGATACAGGACATCAGAGCATCCCAGGGCCAAGGACATGTTCCTTCTGCATTTGACCCTCAGCCTTTTGACTCTGGTGATCTAAATACGAGGGCACTGGAGGCTGAGGGAGCATCTGCATTCAAATCTGACTACAAACAGAGGCTGGAGAGGCGACTACCACTGTTCAGATGGCCTCTTACTCTCTGAGGGGACACACACAAAAAAGAAAGCCCCTTCCATGAGAATTCAGCTCCAACAAGAGGGGATTTGCATCCATTTTAGGACTGGGCTTCTAGCCTACTGTCAATGCCGCCCTGCACGGTCCCCTTTCTCACCTTCCCAAGCTGTGGCTCAACTCACCTGAACCGCACTTGAGGCCGGTTTTCCCCGGCGGACACAGGCAGCGCCCCGTGGCTGGGTCGCAGGGCGCATCGCCGACGCAGTCGCAGAGCTGCTGGCATCCCTCGCCGTACGTTCCTTCCTTGCAGCCTGTTTTGAGAGGAGAGACATGGCACACGCCTTACGTGACTGCGCCTCGGGATCCCGCCCGTTTCTAGGGCAGCCGGAGGAGGACGGGTACCTGTCTGACAGCGCTCGCCGCGGAGCCCAGCGGGACACTGGCAGCGACCGGTGGCTGGGTCACAGCCTGCTCCCTGCTCACAGTCGCAGCGCTCCCGGCAGCCAGCTCCATGGAAACCCGGGGGACAACCTGGGATGGAGCCGGGTGGAAAGCTCATTAAAGCACGGGTGGGTGGAACTCAGGCTCAGCTGCAGACGGCCTCTGCAGCAAAGCCTCCATCAGCCCACCAGAGAGAAGCAGCGAGCCTTTCTCTCTGAGAGGGCCCGGAGGAACGCAGCTCTCAGCAGCCCGGGGCAGGGCTACCAGCTTCTGCGGCCAGTCTTGGATGCAGAGCACAGCGTTTCAGCTCCGACGTGTTTGCTTGGCTACCCAACGCTAAGCTGCGCAACGGCGGCATGCACGCTCAGCTGCCTTGGAAGGGCACCCCTGCATCCAGTGGTCTCATGCAGAGAATAGAAATTACCTTCTCCGCGACTCCTTCTGCTACCTGGAAAGGGTTCCCTGTGGACAGCAGTAAGAAAGGAAGAACCCCTCGGTGCACACAGCCACCTGTACGACTGCAGCAGGTCACACCTTTGTGCTCTGGTCCTGCTCCCTGGATCAGCTTTAGAAAACACCCCCCCCTCGCAAAGCCGAAGGCGTTGCCCCTGCCGCAACTCACTGTGTTCGCACAGGGGCCCGTAGTGGCCCGCGGAGCAGCGGCAGGCTCCCGTCCCCGGGTCGCAGGTGGCGTTGTGCAGGCAGGCACAGCGGAGCTGGCAGTTGGCACCGTACCTTCCCGGCGGGCATTCTGCAGGGAAGATGCAGCGGCAGAGCTGCTCAGCGGCCGGAGAGCCGGCCCCAGCCCTGCTCCTGCACTTTAGAGGGCCGTGACGTGGTAAGGCAGAACAGGCACAGGTGGGGACAACAGAAACTGGGCCCAGTATGAAACAGACTGAGCGAGCTCCACAGTTACTGGGCCGGTGCAGGACAGTGCATCCAAGTCAGGTTACCTAATTCACAGGATTTCCCTGTCCACCCGAGCGCACATGAACAGGAGCCATCGGCTGCATCACACAGCCCCCCGTTGCGGCAGGAGCAGGTCTGCTGGCAGCCCACCCCGTACCGGAGCTTCTCACAGCCTGCGGGACAAGAAGGGGTGGCAGTGGGCACACGGTTCAGGCAGGAGCGCCCAAACACAGGCAGAGATCTCAGGGCAAGGAAATCAGTTCCCGCTCAGGACCTTTTCCGACCCACTGCCTGAAACGCCTGCTTGTCCTGATGCATGACCCTGCAGCTAGTATTTACCTTGCTCACAGGTGGGACCAGCTCTTCCTGGTGGGCAAACGCAGTCTCCGGTGTCGGGGTGACAGGTAGCGCCGTCCCCGCAGGAGCACACCCGTGCACAGTCCTTGCCGTAGCGACCAGCAGGACATCCTGGCGGGAGGAAGACCTTGAGCTGCCTTGGTCACGGCAAAGCACAGCTGGCTACGTTTGAAGGCTAGAGAGGAAAGACTTCGCAACGGCGCGTGAGCAGAGCAGTGGGGCACGGGGGAGGCAGGAGGAGTCTGCAGCCCTGTCGCTAGTGCGCAGTGTGACTGGTAGACCAGGAAAAGGACTTCTAGGTTTCCTTCTGCTGGAGGAGCAGAGCATTTTCAGCAGAGAGACAGCAATACAGTGATGGCATGATGTAAAGGCTGATGTGTCAGGTCTTGCCTAGTGGAGAAATCATTTTGGCGTAAAACAAACGGAGCAAGAAAATTTTTCCGTGGTTAAAGACAGACAGCAAACGAGATCAGCTGCAACTGCATTCCCGTCATAAGGCCGGCACTGCGCACACTAGCCGCCGGACTGAAGCGGGGAGGGCATTGCTGACAGCGCAGGTTGCAAAGCGAGACGAGGAGCTCTTTTTCTGCTGATGGGCCAATGCAGGAGCCAGTCACTGTAACTCTGCTCATCTGCCGCAGGGTCAGCAATCCAGCTGTGTGCAGGGTTTGCACCTACCACCATTCACCTCCTGCTGAGGAAACTCCTGCGAGCTCACGTCCCCTCCAGCTGACCCCGGCACTCACCAATACTGCAGTCAGCGCCGATGTAGCCAGCCGGGCAGTGGCACATCCCTGTGGTAATGTCACACAGGCCCCCGTTCTCGCACTTGCATGGCCTTTCGCAGTTATGGCCGTACCACCCAGGAGAGCACTCTGCGGAAAATAAAGAAGCAATGGCCTCATGCCTAAAAAGACAAGAACAAGGTCCAAACACTCTGGAAAACCCCACCATGTGAATTCAGACAGCTGTTTCATCAGAGAGGAAGCCGACAGCTCTGCTGACAGCGGGTTTGTGCCAGGCTGGCGCAGTCGATGGGCTTCTGATCTCCTTCTTAGCACAGAGCTGCTCCAAAGCACTTACGAGTCAACCAGCTACAGCAACGCGCCAAGGGTGTGCAAGCCACATACACGCATCCCTTGGCGTGAGCTGATTGTGTCAGCTGTGACCCAAACATCACAAACCTCACAAGCTCCTGCAAGCCATGCTCGGGTGCTTCTGCCCTCCCTGCAGCACACGCTAAAGTGCAGGAAGGCGACAGCCGCTCCGAGGTGCCGGCTGTTCAGCAGCAGCCAAAGAAAACCCCAGAAAGCACTTTTAAGTAATCTCATGGCAAACAAGCCACAAGGCCAAGGAGCTTCGGACTGTTCAGAACCTCTCTGCTGACAATACAGCTGGTAAATATCCCACAATTCAAAAGAAAAATGGCAAAAAAAAAGCACATGAGAGTGATGTTTTGTTTACATGAACTCCTACTTGCAAATTAGTCAGCGAGAGCCACCGTAGAGGTCAGAGCCTCTCGTTTGTGTGCAGGGCCAGGCTTGGACAAGGGAGCAAGAAAACACTTGCCTGGACACACTCAGCTGGGCAACGGTTAAGAACAGAGTGAGAACAGACCTTGGCCAAGCCAATGAGGACAAAGGCGACCACAGCCAGAAACCAGGCAAGACAACCCGTCAGAACCCGTGCTTTGAAGCCACTCCAGCGAGCTGGCTGCTCCCCAAGCTGAGGCTTCTCCAGCGGTCAGCCCAGTGCCATCCCCTGTGCCGGGGGGCGATGGCTCCGCATGGACACCGCCCGCACTCCCGGCACCACGTGTTCAGGATGAAGCGCAGCCTTGGGCAGCAACCTGCAAAGGTCCATGAAGGAGAGGAGGAATGGAGTGCGGACTCACCCAGCTGGCAGGTGGGACCGTGGAAGCCAGGGGCGCAGACGCACTCCCCGGTGACGGGGTGGCACTCCTGGGTGGCTCCGGCACACTGGCAGATCTGACCACAGCCCTCACCGAAGGTCCCTGGCAGGCAGGCTGTCAAGAAAGAGGGCACCAAGGCAACTCAGCTTCGCTTAGTGGCAGCTATCCCACCCCTCTGTGCAAGACTTTTTTTCCCTTTTTATTTTAAGCCAGGATTTAGGAAGCTTTTTATGACAGTGGAAGTTCTCTGCCACCCAAAAAGCAAAGGGAGCTGCAAGCAAATAGTTCCTTGACTCCAGGAAAGACCTGGATTGAAAAGAAGACTGAGTACTTAAAGGCATTAGATGCCTTTTGCAATGCTAGCCCTACCTAATCTCATATTCCTGCAAGCTTCCATCCCCACACACACAGACATCGCAAATACACCCCTGTCCCCTGAGTAAGGAATGTGCTCACATGCCTCCCTCTCTTCCAGACTTGCTCATACCCACAGGAGCTCATTTTAATACTGATTTATTGCTAATCCTCTGGATAAATACAGAGCTCTGATTTCCCACTTGGCTCCCTGTGCTTTGCTAACATTCTGCGGGCATAAACCCAGCTGCCAGAATGCGAGTTGCTCCTTGGCACAGCTCGCTGTAGGGGTTTTTTCTTGTTTTCCTTTTTCCCCCCCTCTATTTTACATAGCAATTGCTTCTCTCATCATGTTCCCAGAGCCTGTTAGCAGGATAAGAGGATCGCTCCCTTCTTCGTACGTTTTTCACATCCAGAGCCTGTAAAGCCCGGCGGGCAGCCGCACCGGCCGGTGACGTGATCGCAAGGCACTCCCAGGGGACAGGCGCAGCGGCTGGCACAGTTCTTCCCGAACGAACCCGGCAGGCAGGCTGTGGGAGAACAAGCAAGGAGATGTAAGTCTCCTGATGGAATTTCAAGTTGTTGTTAATGCCTGAAAGGCATTAGAGCCCAAGGGTGAGCTCCTGCCCTCGGCGCCCGGCTGCTGCATACGGTGCTGAGCCAGGGCCCTGCCGCAGCAGCCAGCTAGACAGCGTTTTTTGCAGCAACCCAAATGCCTATTTCAGGGCAAGCTGTCAGCTCCTCAAAACATTTTGCCACAATTTGTAACTCTCATTAAAAACGAAGTTTCTCTCCTTCCCAGACTTTGGAAGGAGCCTCGGTTTCCCCTGCGCAGGGATGTACCCAACGGCGACTGGACGCCGTGCGCTGGAGGGATGCTGGCTCACCTTTCTCACAGCGCCGGCCCCTCCAGCCATGGGGGCAATCGCAAGCACCAGTAACGTGATGGCACGACACGTTGTCCCCACAGTCGCAGTGCTCTTCACAGCGTGACCCAAACAGCCCCTCTGGACAAGCTTCAGAGATGCAAACATGGGAGAGACGACAAGTTGCACAAAAAAAGTGACGTGGGTCTTTTTTCACTGCAGTTTCTGTAGGCACACACTTCCCTTTATTTATGTCCCTTTCACTCCTGCCAAGCCAGAGCGGTGCTGTGACAAGAGCAGTGACATCTGCCAGCCTGCAAAGGTATTATCACTCTGGCAAGCGGTGCGGCTGGAGCCAACAGCCCCTCTTGCCTACGGTTCGGTGGTGATGGGCGGCACCAGCGTGCCAGCGCAGGGACTGCAGTCCCTCTCTCACCCCACGGCACGTATGGCGTGGGAAACCGCTGCACGGCCCAGACCTGAACACATGCCCACTGTCCCCTGCGTGCAGGAGCACGAGGGTCTCGGCAGCATCACTGGTCAAATCTGCTCAAGGTACGTGAGCGGGAAGCGTACCGCTGGCGGTCACCTAACTCAGTGTGAAAGTCTCTCTTTAACTGCGCCACGTGTTTTTGGAAGTGCTATTCCTGGCACTGTTTAATGAGAGCTGGGTGCCAGCACAGTGTATTTTAATCACAGCAGCAATCGTTCAGTTTTGGTTCTTCTGTTGTCATAGAAGCACACAGTTTCTAAAGCTGCTGCAAAACAAAATGTCTGCAGTACCAGAATTATGCAGAAGTTAGCACTGCAGGCACAGAATCTATGAACCTAATTTTCACTTCTGCCTCATGAATGAATGCAAAAAAATCAGTAAGTCTCTGTACAACTGTCCAAACAGGTTGCTTGTCCATGCAAGGGCCAAGTTTGTACATGCAGCTGTGGTGAGACTGTGGCCGCACCGTGCACAGCTGGGCAGGTACGTGCACATACACACAGTTTGAAACACAGCTCTGTGGGGAGCCAAGGAGAGGACAGTAGCTTTTTTTAAAAAAAAAATTATATAATTTCTGCATTTGCGGGTGGGTTTTTTAATTAATGGATATTGAAAGAAATTATAAAAGTGAACCTGCGGGTGAGCTCAGCGCAAGCAACTGCAGGCAGGGTGAGCGAGGCAGGAAAAGTCTCTGGGCTACGATGGCCAGAACCACAGAGGCACCTGGAAGCCAAAACCTCCAAAGGCTCGTCCTTTCTAATCTCCACCCCGGCAGCTTAACGCTGCCTCGTGACAGGGGACCTTGCTGCTGGGGGTTCCAGGTGTGGGGTTTTGGACGCATGTGATACGATGCCAGGAGGGGATGATGTGCCTGAGGATGCGACAGAATCCCGCTGCTCGCCCTCGGCCGGCGAGGTGAGCTGGAGCTTCGACTCTGTGGCAAAGTCTCGGCTGCCAGCCGAACTGTGCGCAGCCTCTGTAAACGGAGACGTTCCCAGGCAGAAAACCTCTGATGCGGGTGATGGCAGACAGAGCTGCAGTGGGCAGCTCCCTTACGCCAGACTTCGGCTGACAACTAATGTCACTGGACTAAGACATGCCTTTTACACCGTAATATAAGGAACATGCCAGGCGGAGGTGTCACGACCCCCGAAAGGGAAGAAGCTTGTGGATCTCTTCTTGGTGTGCTGATACTCGATGAAGTCGCTGTGGCTGCTCTTAGTAAGGCCAACAGCCTTTTCAACACTTCCTCATAGTAAAGGGATTGCCAGGGTATGTGTTACGGTTAAAGATACGGTGAACACAGGAGCCTGCCGAGTGACAGATGTAATTATTTGCTGGGGCTCAGGACTGAAGCCAGGCATTTAGGGTCAGTGTAATACAGGGAAGCGTAGAAGAAAGAATGGAGATATAAAATAAACGGGGCAGAGGAAGATCTTCACTCGGTGTTTTGGTTTCACCATGCAGGTAGTGGGGTGGGGATTGCTGCCCTGCCCTGCATCCCTGCTTGGAGCCTGCGGCTTTGCACGGATGCCCGGGGGCCTGGCCGTGGCCTCAGGCCCCTGTGCCCTCGGGGACCCCGTCCCTCTCCCACTGGCGCTGTCGCAGGCTGCCGGGTGGCCTCTGTGAGCACCATCGCTTTTAGGACAGCCTCAGAGGGAAGCAGAAAGCACAGCAGTGGGCAAAACCAGGGCACACAGCCGGAATCACGGCACGCGTGAGCTCCCTCTGCAGTGCTGAAATACACATTTTATGCCTTTGCTTAAAAATCCCCTGGCCCCCCCAGCACCCCCTTGTGCGGCACCGGGGTGCTGATGCAGCACGCGGTACCCATGGTTAGGACCCCGCGCCCCACTTACGGCTCTCGCACTTCTCGCCCGTCCAGCCGGGCTGGCAGAGGCAGTGGCCCTTCTGGCGGTCGCAGAGCCCCCCGTGACGGCACTCGCAGCGCTGCCGGCAGTCTGCCCCGTGCTGTCCCTGCGCGCACTCTGGGGAGAGGCACACGGTGAAACGCCGCCCTGACACCCACCTCCCCGAGCGCACGCGGGGAAGGACCGCGCACCCCTGCTCGTGGGCGCGCGCCACCAGCGCCGTGCACGTCACCCCCAGCCTTCGGAGGAAAACAAGTCCAAAACGGGACAAGTTTGTGCCAGAGCCCGTTTCTCAGCGCTGTTGACACACCGTCACTCACCCAGCTCGCAGGCCAGCCCCGTCCACCCCTCGGGGCAAGCGCAGAGCCCTGTGGCGGGGTCACACGTGCCACCGTTTTGGCAGAGGCAGCGCTGGCGGCAGCTCCTCCCGTAGAAACCTGCCGGGCACTCTGCAGAAAAACCAGGCCAAACATCCCAGTCAGAAAACAGCTCGGAAGGCAAACCCCACGCCTCCGGTAGCCTGCCAGAGTCACAGGTGGACGGCCTGATCTAAAAACGAAGCCATTATTGCTTGCAGGGAGAGGAGCCAACGACACCCCGAGGCTGCTTAGCTGCCCATGTAAAGACATTTGGTATGTTAACCTGCGCAGGTAAGAGGCAGCG
This sequence comes from Gavia stellata, assembly GCF_030936135.1. Classification (NCBI taxonomy): domain Eukaryota; kingdom Metazoa; phylum Chordata; class Aves; order Gaviiformes; family Gaviidae; genus Gavia; species Gavia stellata. The sequence continues at coordinate 8,610,338 of NC_082620.1, forward strand.
ATGACACTGGGTGCCTGGTCTCTTCAGAGCCTTCTTAGCTCTGGTGGTAGCAAATACACGAAAGAAAAAAGCAGCCAGGAGAAACGCTCAGCTGGTAGCCAACACCTTTGGTCCTGAGCTGCAGAACATCCCCCTCCCCTAGACCCAGACAGTGCCAGTGCTTGGCAGAGAAAAAAAGCCATTTAACCACAAGAATTGTTCTCATGTGCAGAGTTTCACTGAGCTGTTCCTAAAGGTATCGCTGACTTGGTGTCCGAATGCTCAGCGCAGTGGACGATCAAGCTGTTACTCTATGTGCTGCCATGGAACTGCGAGTCAGTGCAATTTCTGGTGCTCTTGGAGAAGGCAACCTTGCAGCTTCTCTCCTTGTGAATGCATCAGGAAGCACTGCACAGCTAATTACGATCTCAGTTGCAATCTGGCCTTGCTATCGTACTGTCTCAGCTTTTTGTAGTTGCTACTCCATTGAAAACTCCGACCCGCCCTGAGAAATGGCATTTTTAACGCATGCTGGCAGAGGAAGCAGACAGTCTGGGTTAGGAAGCCACCATAAGGTGTGTTACCTTGCTGGCACGTGGGTCCCGTCCACCCGGCTGCACAGAGACATCGGCCGCTGACGTGGTTGCAGGTAGCGTTATTGAAACAGTTGCACGTCTGGCTGCAGTTCTCGCCGTACCTGTTCTCCCGGCACGCTTCGTGGGAGCAGAAGCAGGAATAACTGTTAGGTAGCAGGTATGAATTGCATCAGCCAGACTCCTACTAACCATCCCAAATGCACTGGGAGAGGAACCAACACTGGTGCATGGCTGCTTTGGACGCCTGTGTAAGTTGGTTTTTACAGTGCTAGGGGGAAATAACAGCTGTATTCTACAGGCGGCTGACATCCAAACGTGGGCAGTGTTGTTATCTTCCATTTTACCTATGAGGGAACCGTTTTGCCAGCGCCCAAGCCCTCATTACATTCAACAACAATGTGCTCGGCCAGGGGCCCCCCGTCCCTCTCCAAAACCAAACTCTGCCGCACAGAATTAACTTCCAAGCAGAGAAAAATCACACGTGGGAACAGACACCTAAACCTCCGGGCTCTACGACCTAGCGGCGCAAGAGATGGCGACGGCTCCGGAGTGCCTCGCAGAGGGCTGCTCCGGCCTCGCTCCGTCCCATCCCCAGCCGCAGAGGGTGGGGGCCAGGCTGCAGCGCACCTACCCTGGCCGCAGCGGGGGCCCTCCCAGCCGGGGGGGCAGTGGCACTGGCCCGTTGCATGGTCACAGTGGGCACCGTTCAGACAGTCACAGGCTTCCCGGCACTCCAGTCCGTAGAATCCATCAGGACAGGCTGCGGAAAACAAAAGATAAATCCCTGCAAAATGCCTGTAGAGAGAGCTGGAAGTCTCCCAGCAGAAAAGAGATGCCTCTTGGTGGCCTTTTTTGCTGATATAATGCTGCACCAGCATGACAGCCACCTGGTAATGGCTCTCCCCCTGGCAGGGCAGCAGAATATCGGATGCCTCAAGATACAGGACAAAGCTGTGGTCATCAGAAGAGCAATGGCCTGAGGCTTCTGACCACCGAGCAAGCGAGCAGGTTGGTGCAACCCTGCACCCAGGGGCCCCTTGGAGAGGCTGCTCCAAGACCCTGGGTACAACGTGTGTACACACACGGGCGAGCAGGGCAGCTGTGCATTTAATCCTTGTTTACATTTTGTTAGTCTGTTTTTTTCTAGACCTTTTCCCTTCAGAATTAAAACCAGATACTTAGAAGCTAGTGGACATGCCGTTTTCCCCATCACCATCCCAAGGGATTCTCTTTGCTTTAACGGGATAGCAAAGTCAGACAAGGAGTGCAGACCCCACCGGCACAGAGACCGTGGTCCGTGGGAGCCGCTGACGGCGCTGGATCCCCAGGCAAGGTACTTACCGTGCTCACAGAAGGTTCCTCGCCAGCCCGGGCTGCAAGTACAGGCTCCGCTGACGTGGTCACAGGCAGCCCCGTTGTCACACTGACACTGGTGCCGACAGCTCAGCCCAAACCATCCTTCCGGGCACTCTAGCAAGCAGAAGCAAATGAGACTGAGGACCCTGTCCTTTCCTGGCACCCCCGGGAAGCTACGCTAAGGCAGGAGCTCAGGCTCTGAATGGAAATAACAGTATCCGGCAGCTGCTTTTTTATAACGACTAGCGGGCTCTACCCTACCCCTTACAGATGTGTACCCAGGTCACCCACCCACCCCAAGGACAGGAGTGGACTGGCAACATCACAGACAGGGCATGGGGACTGAACTTCTGCGACTGACCCAAGAAGCACTGCTGGAGAAATCTGCACCAGTGCTTCCTCCACTCCCTTTGCAGGGAGAAGGCAGAAGCCTCCTGCCCTGCCTGTCCCATGCCTTTCCCCTGGAAAACAAATCGATAGCATTTGGCTCGGCTCAAAGGCGAGCAGGGCAGCCCGCTGGCACTCACTCTTTTCGCAGCGGCCGCCTGTGTAGCCAGCTTCGCAGACGCACTGCCCTGTCACCGCGCTGCAGCTCCCATCGCTGTTGCTGCAGTTGCAGGCGTGAGCACAGTCGGGGCCCCAGCGACCTGCATCGCAGGCTGAAACACAGGAGGGAACGGACCCTTAATGGCGTGGGCTCGGCTTGCTCAGCTCCTCCGGTGAGCAAAGGCGTGGGCACAACGCTGTCTCCTCCTCGAGCCGTTATTTCCATTGATTACAACTGCTCACTTGGGCAGGACAAACACGGCTGCAGGTCGTGAAAACCCACTGGGACAGTGAGAGCGGGTGCTACCTTGGCACATATTTGATGTGCATTCATTCTGCAGGCAAGCCCACCACAGAAAGGCAAGCGGCACCCGGCGGCACTGGCACAACAGAGCAGAGAAACCTAAAGGGTTTCAGAGAGAGATTTTTTCTGGCAAAGGCACAGCACGAAGATGACAATGAAGCAAATGATAGCGTAGCTTTGCACAGGACAGTGTCTTCTAGGAGCGATGGACAATAAAGAGCGGGTACGATACCTCTCTGACAGTTATACCCCGTCCAGCCAGGTGCACAGCTGCACGTCCCCGTCACAGGATGGCAATGCCCGTCGTTCCCACAGCTGCAGCTCAGCTGGCAGTCTGGGCCAAACCAGCCAGGCGGACACACTGCCAATGCAGACACGGACTAACTGCAAACGGCTGCTGTAACACCACAGCAAGGGCTTCCCTCCTGACAGACCCGACGGGTACTGACTGCATCGTGCTTCTGCAGAGCTGCCACGAGCGCTGACGCTCCCTGTCCGAGCGTGGGTGCTCAGCTCGGGGCCAAACGAGCCGAGAGGCTTAGGGCTTTACCTTCCCTTCTGCTGATGCAAAAGTTACCACTGTGAAGATAGGACTAGAGGGACTTCAAGGGAAGAACCCAGCCCGTGCCCCAAAGCATGAGGCAATGGAGGCGTGCACAGTGCTAAGCCCTGCTCTGATGAGTGCGGCGGCGCTTCCTGGTCGATAGCTGGATGCTCTGCTCCCTAGAGCAGGTACTGCAGGTCAGCCTGAATAACCCTCATTCCAGCTGGAGACAGCCATTCAGGTGTAGGGACCCGACGGCAGACAGCACTCACCGTCCTGGCAGCGCCGGCCGGTGTAGCCGGGTGGGCACAGGCAGGCTCCCGTGGCGGGATCGCAGCTGGCGTTGTTCGCACACTCCGGACATATCTCCTGGCAGCCCAGTCCCCAGCGACCCTCAGGGCAGGCTGGAGCACGGGCAGAGAGAGGACACAAAAGCATCGGGATCGCAGCCGAGGCGAAAGAGGGAAGTGTCTATTTTTTGGCGCGCGGCAACACGTCCCCTTTCTCGTTCATGTCCGTGCTTCATGCAAAACACAGACTTTTGTTTGGCAATACACGGCTACTAGCAAGGACAACACTGCTTTGTTTGTTTTATAAACAGCGTGTGAGCCCTCCATAAGTGCTATTCTGATCTCACTCCAGTACTTTCATGTCAATTTTGGATTCGCATCTACTTGCGGGGAGCTACAAGGGCTCCTTGCTAGGAAATGGTGTTGCTGGCAAAGGGTCTGCACAGCTGCTGTCACACCACTGGACAGCACGTCAGTCAGCACTCCCAGACCTGCTTGTCGTTGCAAAGGAGAAGCAAAAGGCTAAGAACTGATAAAACGGGCAAAAATCCTGGTTTAACTGCTCCTAAGCTGCTCCACGTCCCGAAAAAAGTCAATTCAAAATGTATGGTAAGCACTGTGCATGGGTGGTTTTATTGCTCAGACTATTAGGAGCAAGGCATCTATACATGACTAGTATCTTCCAGCTGCTGTAATAATGTATAATCATGTAAAAAATTCTAATTTAGGATTCTCTAGTTTTCCAGCAGTTAAAGAATCATACTGTGAAGGCAATTAAAAATACACATCAGTAAAGAAAGACTCCTTTCCTATGTTAAGGACTGCAACAACCGAAAATATCTTCATCTTTTTTATTGCTTATGTTGTTTACTTCCTTGTACTTCACTCAGCTTCAACAACGGAGCTAAGCTAGCTGAGGCTATTGTTTAAGACCTACCATCAAAAGCTGCATTTTTTCTAATTTTCCGTGAAGATGATTCTAATTGCACTAGATGTTTTTAAAACTAATTTTAGCAAAAGCAAAATAACAGCTATACGCCTAACTCTCTACCTCGGCGCATTTGCTGCTGTTGCCTCCTCACCTTGGCCGCAGTCGTGTCCCGTCCAGCCCGGCGGGCAGAGGCACTGCCCCGTGGTCCGGTCGCAGGGTGCTCCCGCGCAGGAGCAGGACCGCCGGCAGCCCGCCCCGAACTTCCCCTCCGGACACTCTGCATCGAAAACAGCCATGTGAAAACTGCCCCCTCCTGAGATGCCTTTTCCAAGAGCATGCTACCGATCAGACCCGCGCGCCAAAGGAGCCTCCGGCTCCGTGAGGGAAAGCCCGTCTGTGAAAGGTTCCCACGCCGCGGAGGAAGACCGCGCTCGTGAGCCTGGATGTGACGGCTCTGCCACCCACGTGTGGGCCTCCAGCATTTCACACCACTACCCTGATTTGTCCGTTCAAGTACCACTTTTCTGCTGTTGCTTGTACTTTCAAGGAGTATCTCTTCACAGAGGAGCGACCGATCACACACCCAGCAGCTGAGGCCAAACCGGGAACGTGACTCTGCGAAATCACCCGCTCCCTCGCCGCTGCACCCTGCAGGGCTGTGCCCTGGGCAGCAGCCGCAGCCGGCCATACTGCAGCACCGCTGCGGGTGCCGACGGTGCGGCAAACGGGTCAGGAAAGATGCGCTTTTGCTCTGCCTCCGAGACACATGTGCTCATCCCGCAGACAGGGACCCGAGCCGCCCTGCTCTCTCTGTGCTGGGGTGCAGAAGACCAGGTTGACAGCCCCCAAACCCGTGCCATCCCCAGGCTTTTATAAGATGCTGTGAGGGCTTTTTACTGCCCTGGCTGAATGCCTCCAGAATCTGGAAGCCAGGCCTTTAAGAAGCAGCAAGGTTTGCAGCAGGTACACTGATGTGAAGCAATAAAGAAGGAGCATCCTCATCCACAGGAGGAGTAAGTGCTTTTCCTTCCCTCTGCTCTGAGTGCCAGGGCAGTACTGCTGCCACCAGAAAGCTGGGTTTGCTCTTTGTACCCTGTGACACAATTTAGCAGCCAGCTGATTACGTGCAGACTGAGGGCTTCAGACCCAAAGATCCTTAAATCCTATTTGAGTCTCCCAAAAAAGCTCTGTGCTCGCAGTCCTTTTTGTTCACCGAGGCCAATGTTTCCTAAGGCTTCGGCAGATGCAAACACACCAGCATTCACCAATCACGGAGGAAAAGCACACCAGTGCGTAGATTTCAAGTGACACAGTGGAGTTTTTGTTATTCCTCCTCTTTGCTAATTGATGGCAGATGTTTGTCTTCACCCTTTAATAATTTCCAGATCCGAACAACAGCCAAGAGCCTACTATTTCTATACAAATATTTGTGTTATTTCCTGTGACTCCCCCCTACAGGCTTGAGCTCCTTTCTTATTCTTTTTAAAAATATCCCGGCCGAAAGCACCCAGCCCGCCGAGGCGCCGCGTGGCTCTGGAGGCAGCAGCGTCCCGCCGCGGGGGGGGCTCCGGGGCTGCCGGGACCCCTGCGAGGGGGCACAAGCCCTGCAAAAGCTGCTCCCATCCCACCTCCTAACGCTATTTCCCTCTGACAGCACTTGCTTGCACTGGAACTTTTGTGACCATCTGCAGCTTTTGTTCTGACCAACAGACCAGCTATGTTCTGTCAGTTGTGGTGTTGTGCAAGATAATCATGTGCTAGCAGCTTAATTAGGTTAATAGTTATAACTTCAGGGTTGGGTGTGGATGGAGTGCTTGGTTAAACATAAGTTAGCGCAGAAACTCCCGGGATGCTTAAATCAAAATTCAGATGCTGACCCCCGCAAGCCTCTTAATGCAGTGTCTTCTCTTAATGCCGTCTGTCCTCAAGTGGACTTCAAGAGTCCAACTTTTTGCATTTTCTGTTGGATCCAGCCAATTAAAGTGTGATTCAGAAGACAACCTCACAAGAGGAGGAGGTTGGCTTTTCAATCATTGATCAGCTCTGAGGCTGGCAGAAGTTATTATTTTCCAAGAACTGTGTTCATGTTTTGTAATCGTCACCTCATGCCAATGACTCACTGCCATTAGGTTCACTCAAAACACCTTTGTTCGAAGAAAGTCAAGCTCTCTGACACCCCAACTGTCTCCCAGGATCTTGAAAAGCTGTGCCCTTGGAGCGTGAGCATTACACTGCACACACCGAGCTGTGCGGTAGTCACCGTACTGTCAACTGGCCCTCCATGTGAAGAGCAGGAAACTGCTCTAGGAGGCTCATGCAGAGGCAGAAGTTTAAAACCTAATGTAAATGAAATACAAAATTTTCTTTTCCGCTTGCAGATCAAATAGAGTTTCAATATGGAACAGAGAATAGAGCGGAAAATACGATACCATTCTGCTGGGCACTGACTGCCTGGAAGTAAAAAGACATCAAAGGCGGGGAAAAGATAACTAGATATCTATCACCTTCAGCTACAAAAGCCAAGATGCCCAAACGGCAGGATAAAGTGAGACCTTGTTCTCCTTTTCTGAGTAAGAATCATTATGCATGAGAAATCCTGCTTCCCCGCATTAAAGGGATTGCAGCGTTTTACAAAGACCTGCAAATGGCAGCTCTGGTGTCCTCGAAGGCCTTTTCAACTTTTCACTCACTAGATCAACTGCAGTGGGCTAGGGGGTCTGAGAGAGCACAGGAGGAATTCTGGAAGTCCTTTCATGTCGTTTGGTGAAGAAAAAGTTTGTATGCGTGAGGAATCGTGAGTTTACAGCAGCCCCTGCCTTACCTTGATCGCAGTTCTCCCCATGGTAGCCTTGGGGACACTCTTTCCGGCACTCTCCAGTGACATGGTCACAAGACACTTCTGGAGAGCAGCTACATTCCTCCTTGCAGCCATCCCCGTAATAGCCAGGGTCACAGCCTGTTAAGAATCGTAATTAAAAAGAAAGAACGTCTGGCATTACTCGACTGACCCTGGAAGAGCAGGCAGCCCAGCTCGCAGCGACGGGCACTGACCAGCACCCTCCTGAGCCGAGGGCTGGGCGCAGCAGGCTGGACGAGGTCCCCGTCCACGCTTACGGGCGCTCCCACCCAGCTGTGCAGCTTCTGCACGCTAACTTAACATGACCGAGTCTGACAGCAAGTCCTGTTCCTAATCTCCGTAACAAGAGCTGAGACAGTCCGAGGAGGGTGGAAAGCGAGCTGAGCTTTTCTCCAAGAAAATGAGTTAGGGGGAAAGAGGCTGCGGGAGGAGAAGGGGGGATGCTCCATGAATACTTCTTGGCAACTCACTCATCTCACAGCGCTTGCCGCGGTAGCCGGGTTTGCATCGGCAGGAGCCATCCCTCTTGTCGCAGTCCTGCGTGTTCTGCTGCACACAGCGGCACTCTTCGGAGCACCCGGGGCCAAACGCCCACTTTGGGCAAACTGGATGCAGAGGGAAAGAGCTGGTCAGTGACGCGCAAGGCCAAACCACACACGGCAAGGGACAGAAACTCTGCCACCAGTGCTCGCCCTTCCCAGGGATGGTACCTAGATAGGCTGTAATCCCAGAATAATATATGTCTCATAAAAAAGATGAGGACAAGCATACCTAAATGGCAGTACCGTCCGTATAAGCCAGGATCGCACAGACAGGCTCCGTAAATCCGATGGCAACGACCCCGGTTGGCACAGTTGCACTTCTTCCTGCATTGTTTCCCAAAAAATCCTTTAGGGCACCCTAGTAATAGAGAGAGATTTTCTGGGAAGATGAGCCAATTTCAGCCTGTGACGATATTTCCAGCAAACCACATGAAAACCATACCAAAATCAAAGCTATGCAACACCAGAAAGGAAGTGAGTGCTGAAAAGAAGGCTGCCTTGTTTTCTGACCAGGAATGTGCTTGTGTCTCTAAGCAATAAGGCAATGATAAGGGCGATCGGATTCCCTGCATCGGCTCAAAATCAGACCGCTTCAGCAGTCGGCACTCCCGCCCATGCACAGTGCATTTCGCTCGCCGCCGCTCTCCAGCCAGCCGAGGTGCCTCGAGGGCACCACCGGCCCTGTACCCCGCTTGGAATGGGAACACTGGTCGTGCGAGAAGTCCACCCTGCAGGGCTCTGAGGAGTCAAGTTTTTCATATGTGAGAAAGTAATCCATGAGGCCGTTCCTATTGATAAGTAACAGCGACATTTGCACTATTAAGGGAATAAAATTATTGTTCTTTCTCTGTTATGCTAAGGATCTTCATATTAGAAGCACATGGCAGACAGACTGTGTCAGCAGAAAGCTCTGGCCAGCACCTGCCCAGGCAGCACATGCCTTCTCCCCTATGATAAGAATAGCAGACAATTTAAGCAGAGGAAATGCCACCCTGGGACAACAGATCAGTTCTTCACTGTTTATTTTAATCTTACCTTCCTGTTTTTTCTCTGTACCCCCCAATCACCTCCTTCCTACAGAAAGAAAAGGTCAGGGTATCTCTTGCATTCATTTACATTCTGCTTTGGTCTCCTCCTTCAGTAATAGTTCCCAGATGCTCCTAACCATTTGTCTGAAGTCATTACGTCTGAACCTCTTATTGTCTCACTCTTTCTGTGTTTTCAGATTATGTCCCCCAGATTTTAACTCTTTGGGAGAACAAATACCTACCAACAGCAAGCGACACCTCCTTTTGCAATACTTTGGGTAACTACTGTTGTCAACTTTTCAATGCTTTGGTTTTTCTTCAGTGGAAAATACCTCCACGGATTTGTAAATTTACCACTGAACATCCATTTGTGATGTTCTTTTCTGTGTCCGCCACTGAACGTCCAGCAAAATATAGACGGCTGCCCATGTCATTGCTGAGTAGCAAACAGGGACTGCAAAGGTCTTCCAGTGCAAAGACAAGGCATACGTACTACCTGGAGCACTGTTTTGTGGGTGAAGAATCCCCTTTACCGTCTTTTTCTTATTAAAACAACATTTTTCCATGCAAGACTAGGTGACCCATCGAGTCAGACGGAGCAGGGATGTGTTAGAGCCACTCACACTGGGATGGGTCAACAAAAGAGTTGAAAGATGCTTTCGGTGAACGGCTACAAAGGGAGCAGTGTAAGGCAGTCTGTGGAAAACATTTTAAGGCTTCAGAGAAGCAGAAGTGGAACATCAGAAAGTGGCATCAGAGATGGCTGTAACAGTCATTTATCGAATTACGGCAAACGCTCTACCAGCAAGGTAAGAGAAACAGAAAGGACCTACTTCTGCGGGCGGGGGAGCATCACTCGCAACTCGCTATTGCCATTTCCTTACAGAAAAACGTTTTAGGGAGAAAAGGAAACTGCAAGGGAGGCCCCAGTGTTCTGTGCTTGATTTCAGGGCCCTGCAGAGGTGCTGTCCTGCCTTTTCGCAGTGAGGCGAGACATCCCGCACCCTGCCAGGTCCCTGCGCCCTGCCGAGGGCTGCGGTGAGAAGGAAGGGGATCGCCCTCCCTGCGGCGCGAAGTGGGCGATGGAGAGCCGCGGGCTTACCGTCTTGGCAGAGCTCGCCGGCCACCCCGGGCGGGCAGCGGCAGGCGCCCGTGGCGGGGTCGCAGGTGCCACCGTTCTGGCAGCGGCAAGTCAGGCTGCAGTTCCTCCCGAAGGTGCCGGCTGGGCAGGCTGGGGCGAGAGAGGGAGGCGAGGCTCAGCCGGCTGCCGCAGCCTCCGTGCAGCCCGGAGCGGGGACGAGAAGAGCTTTCTCGCCCGCTGCCCTCCAGCACCACTCACTCTGGTTACAGAGGACGCCGGTCCAGCCTGCCGGACAGTCGCAGCCGGTCTCCTCCGTGTTGCACGTCCCTCCGTTTTGGCAGTCCTCACAGGTCAGGCTGCAGTCGGGGCCGAACGTGTGCTCCAGGCAGACTGCAACGAGAGGCGCTGCGGGTGAAAAGCCTTTGCCAAGGCCGCCTCAGCATCTCGAAGGGTTTGGGCAGAGAAACGCCCCCGTGAGCAGGCTGCGGCAAAGCTAAATGCATCTGTGTTGTAACACAGGTTCTGTGTACATAGAAAAGGCACTCGACAAGTCTTGTGGGTACACTCACCAAACACAAATAAACCCAGCGTGATTAATTCCAAAGACCTCCAAGCAAAGTATGCTATTTACCAGTGCTGCAAAATGCCCACCAAATTTTTCTGAAAGTGTGTGCTCTCCTCTTGCTTCCATCTCTTCCTCCTCTTCTTCATAATCATCATTAAAGAGCTGGGTAAATTCATCTTGCAGGATTGCAACATGAGGGATCGGGCGGATAACGGGGCGCCGACCATCCAGAGCTTCCACAGCGTCCTCTATAGCTAGGGAAGCAGTCACGGAGACGACAATGTCAAAGTGGAAAAAGAGACAAGATCTCTAAGAGGTGAACAGTAGGACAGAACCTCTGTAATAGGAAAGGGAATCCAGAAATATCTGTACAGGGTTGGTGCATCTGATCTGGCATGGTTTGCACCACTGATCTCCCTCTATATTGACACCTCTAAAATTTTGGCAACTTGTTTGGTTCTTTGTTCTGGCTGCAATGGGCACTAAGTGACTTAGCTGGCTCTAAGACACTACCACTTCAAAAAAAATCTATGAGAGCAGCTTTGCTCTTAACCTTGACACACAGCTCTGGCTTCTCATGCAGCTGAGCTCGCACTCACCCCATCGCCTTTGCCCTGCTGTTTTTCTGACCAGAGCCACTCAGCTTCTTTGAGTTTTTCAGGTAAGTTAGTTCTTTTCTGGAAAACTAAACAAGACTGCCCATCTAACAAAATTAAGCAATGCATTTCAGCTTGGTTCTCCTTTTGGGAAGAGTGTCTCTCAGGTACCGCTGCAGGTTTCCGTCCCTTGCAGGGCAGGCAAGGGTTAAAAGGCAGGCAATCAAGCTAAGCAGAGGCACCCCGGGGAGCCAGGGCAGGGGCTGCAGAGCCCATAAAAGCCAGGGGGCTGGGGGGGCTCTGGCATTTTGCCTGGGTGGGGAGGCACAAGTGCTGCTCTTCGGGGTCCAGACCTCAGCCAGCCTTTCCAGGGACCGGGGCGGTGCTGCTGGGGGTCACTAGATGAAGCGAGTGGTGTGCTGGCTGCCCTACTGAGTGAGTAAGTTGGGTAATAGTGTGTTTGGTGGTGGGATAAAGGCACTACCATGTAAAAAATAAATCTGTTATTTCTTGTAAGGGGAAACTGTAGAGGCTGGTGACTATGGAAAGGGTTCTAGTTCTTTGGCTAATGTGGAGTCATCACTGCAGACTTTCATAAGTGTAGCTGTGCCAAAATCCCCTACGCTGCTTTAGAAAGCGCTGTGTAACACGGCTGAAATGGGACTGGTCCTGTCAGGGGAAAGCTTTCCACTGGTGGTGTGAGCCGATTCCACTGCTAATAGTAATAAGTGCTGTGGAAAAGGTGGTATGCAGGGCTAAGGGGCTCCAGCCTGCGCTGGTCCTGGGCAGGGGAGGCTCTGCCAGGGGAGCAGGGCGAGGGGCAGGTAGCCTGCGGCTCCCCTGTGCAGCGGCACACATGTTGCACTTACAGATGCAGCTCCTTCGGTCGTCATCCAGTTTGTATCCAATCTCGCAGCCACACTGGAAAGAGCCTAGCTGGTTCTGGCACGTGTGGTCACATCCACCGTTATTTGAAGAGCACTCATCCACATCTAAAAAACATGGGATACTCCATGGAAGGGGAGCAGCCCTCTGTACAGGACAGAGGCTGGATACGTTTCTGCCCGCAGATCAGCAAATAGGCTGATGGCATCCTCTCTGCTAGTTACGTGAAGCCATCCGACTGAAAATGGAGTGAGACTACCCAAGTGATTGAGGGAGCCCTGGGTTTTGAGATACCATGTGCTAGGGTTCAGCTCACATCTGCCACTAATTGTGTAGAAACAGGTGGGTAAACTCGGGGTTTCACCTCTGAAATGTTAGTGAAGAGCTCTGGTAGTGAGAATAACTCATTAGCAGGAAAAAAGGCCCAAATTCTTCATTCTAAGGCAGCAACTCATCAGAGAGCTGACAGGAAAACTGCTATGAGCTGGAAGAAACTGGAAGAAATGCCTGGCTGTTTGCAACCAGGTAGGACAATTTCTTGTTCTCTTTATTAAATGCTTGTGTTAGTCACTGTCTTAGCTATATTTTATAGAGACACTTTTATTTGCCTATATTTCTCGGGTGAAAATGATGGGCAACATTGGCCTCTGGGGTCGAACATAAAATGATTTCTGTGAATTAATGGAGCCAGAGCTGGACCAGCTCACTTTGAGATATCCTGATTTGAATCCAGTGTGTTCAAAAGCCCCATGGCTACTCTTCAGTTGTGCTGGACTAGCGTATGGGTTAGGATAGCTGAGTCGCCTTAACAGTAAGCAAACTGAGGAGGTTGACAAAAGTCAGACAACCAGAATTAGAGGAACCCGTTCCGTGTGTGTCTCTTGCCACGCTGCAAGGCTGAGGACTGCAGCGCTGCTGGTTAACTTGCAGGAGTCCAGCTAGATGTTTCTGCTTACCGTCACAGCCACAGCCGTCTGTGCTGAGCCTGTATCCAGCATAGCAGGCACACTCGTAGCCTCCAGGATAATTGTAACAGTCTTGCTGACAACAGTGAGAACCGTTGTCACATTCATTGATATCTAAATAAAAACCAAAGGGCACTGGATGTTAATACACATCTAGCTTTGCAGTGGTGACAGTACTTGTTAAGACTGCTCCGTGACTAGTTCTGGTAAGCTTTTACTGATCTGACTGCCAAATGCCGAGCTAGTATTCTTGCTTTCCTCTGAAATAAGTGACCTTTATGTTAACAGATCATCCTTGGCACTGTGCTCCCCAGCCAAGGGAGGAATCCTGAATCCTAGAGGCCTGTGGGAAGTTAACTGTGATCTTTCAGTTCGAGGCAGTTCTTAAAGGTTTTGTGTACTTACAAACAGGGGGTGATTCCAGCTGTAACACTGACTCTTGCTTTTGGATTTACCCTGTTACAAATACTGATGCCAAGTACAGAGCTGGGTGAGAGCTGCACGGTTCCTTCAAACTGTCCCAGAGGGAAGTCGCTGAAGGATGGACCTAGATAACCTGGAGAAAGCAGAGCTCCTGCAGCTTTACGGTTCAAGGCCCTTGCATTTATGGGACTTCATTTGTCCACCGTGAAGTGGAATTACCACGGTGCCCATGCAGTAGAGGGGTTTGTGAAGCACCCCCCAGCACCAGAGGAGCCTGGGCCAAGGAGGTATCCGGTAGTAACACAAATAGCACTGCTGGGCTACAGAAAGTGCACTGGGCTTTGCAGTATGCAAAGGAATGATGATGCTCTTTCAGAGCATACTTCAGTTCAGGTCCTGGCTTTTTTGGTCCCATGTTGCAATCTTGTATGGAGACAGCTCTTACAGCTTCCTCAGAGCCACGGAGGAAAGCAAACCTGGGGATTTTGGGCTGCTTTCCTCTGGCAGAGGAATCGTTCCCCTTTGCACAAGCAACTGTGGGTGCCTGTGGCAGCCTGCTAAGGACTGTGCCTGCTCCTAACAGATGTCCTGGACAGACATGATCCTTTGAAACTGCACGAAGAAGGTGGTACAGAACAAAGAAGTAACAAATTCAAGAATTATTTCCTGAATTGTGCAAACACTGCAACTTACACTGCATGGAAGTATGTAAGTACTGTTTTGCGTCACTAAACACTGTTACTCTTTGCTAGCAACCTCCTATTTGCTGGTTTTATAGAAAGAGAAGTCTTTAGGCATAAGAGCCTCAAGGCACCGTCTGAGGCACAGACCCTCCAACTAACCTGCAGAAGGGCACCAGGATTTCTTACAGCTTCGACTGCCTGAAGGACGGGAACACCCACCCAGCCTCGCTATGCCAGCCTGAGCCGCAGCCCCGGGTGAGCACAGGAGTAAACCACAGCCCGACACCGGTGCAGGAAATGTCTGGCTAGCGAGCACTACAGCGGGTTTCTGACTAAGTTACTGGCTGCAGGGGGCTCAGAGTAAGGCAATATAAAGTGCATGCCTCAACTTTATAGCATTTACAGAGCTTGAGGTGCATTTCACCCTTACCTCTTCATTAACACATACTTTATACAACTACGCTTGGCTTGCAGCTAGTGACTCACCCGCATCACTCATTTACTCAAATTACACTGCTGCTTCCTTTGAGATAACAGGCAAGATGGTACATTTCGAGCATCACCCCTTCTAGATGTGGGCTTATAGGCATCTGAGATGCGAGTCTCTGTATCTGCCAATGCTGCCTTAGATCAGTTTCAGCAGGGAAAAACTAACTAGTTCTTAAGTCAACATTTGCTGTCCAAGTAGGTCTTGAGTGGAGGTTTGAGGACGTCTTCAGGTAGAGCAATGTCTCACCTCCTTTTACTTTGCATCTGTTTCTAGCCTTGTTAACCTGTTTGTAGTGCACATACACATAGTAGCTAACATACGGAGATCCGCATCGTTACCTGAGATGTAAAAAACAGGGTATGTACCTTTTCCCGTGCCTTACCAGTGCATGTCTTCTGGTCCTCTTCAAGCCGATAGCCAAAGTTACAGGTACAGACTGGGCCAGAGCTGGTGTGGTGGCATGTATGGGAACAGCCACCGTTGTTGGCTTCGCAGCTGTTCACTATCTCCATTTCTATCCCTGGAAAAGGCACACTGGTTAGGATCCTGTGCATACCAGCTGGCCCATGCCTTCCCTCGGTGCTGCGCTCGAGCAGGCACCCACACAGCAGCCTCCAGCCAAGCTCCTTGCACGTGCATTTTTGTGTGCACAGCCCTGCTGAGGAGAAGGGTGATCTGCAGTGGGGAAAGGATGAAAATAGTTTTGCACAGAGGCTGCTGCTGGGCTGGGAAAAGCTGTGTAAAAATAAACCGATGGATCCCAGGCAACGCCCCATGTAGCCTCTTAGGGACAGACTTGTGGAGCAGGCTCTGGACAATCCCTGAGATGAACCAGACTGCAGACAAAACTGCTCCCATTCCTGACAAGCTGCAGTATGTGCTGCCAACCAAAAGCTGGCTCAGTCTTCCTATGTACAGAGCTGTTCTGATGCCAGCTAGAAATGGGAGCAGCAGAATACAGCTAACTACAGAAACATCCAGATGCCTAGAGCTAGAAACGTTAGTTACTGACATGTCAAAAATGGTAGGCGCAAACATCAATAGCAGCCATATATCATCTTAGCTTGGCAAAGTTTATGTAAACTTCAGTCTAGTTAATTAAGCTTTCTTAAACTAAAAGGAACTTTTACTGTGGAGCTTTGACTCAGTCCTGAACCTCAGGAAAACAATTTCTGCCTTCAAGAACATTTTTGAGTTTTTAGTGTGTTCAGACCCAAGGAGGATGAAAGAAGGGGAGCTTGATGCTCCCCAATGGAGCTGTGCGTGTCAAACCCAAAAGCTCTGCCATGGTGGAAGACTACAGTCCAGATTTCACAACATGAATATAGTCCCTCTGTCTTTCCTTTCCTTATTAATTAATGCAAGGGTTTTGCATAAAAAAATGTGCTAGAAGGGGCAGGGAGAAACACTTTTCATACAAGAAGGCTACTTAATTCTGTAGTTGGCACCAAAGTAGAGGCATTGTCCATGGTTATGGCAATGAGTCGCAACAACTAGAGGAGACAAGTCAGAACATGAGTGGGGCTTGTGCTTCCACTGTCCCTGCTGGTGACCCTCTTGGCTTACCTGGAAAACCAAGACTTGAGCAGCAAAAAACCTAAGCTTTTTGTTGCCTGTGGGCCAGATAGCTGAAGCCACAAAGGGTAATCTTCCCTGCTGCATAGTCACAGTGGTAGGTGAGGAGGTAGCTAAGATTGAATAAGCTTTGACTTCCTAATCCATCCTCTGCAAGCCTTGCTGGCTATCATGCATCTTTGCCCCAACAGCTGAAGGTAAATGTGCAGTTGCACATGAAACTGAGCTATGGGGTATTTTTTGCAGAATCTGCAGTGTGAGATAAACCATCTTCCTAGGAAGAAAGGTGTGTACAATGCTTAGGCTCTTAAATAGCATGTCATCAGTCTAGTTCTTCACATGGCTCTGTTTGATGCCTTTCAAGACTCATTTACAGTCTGCAAAGCCTTACCCTCATACCCTTGGCAGGCTCCCAGCGAGAGCCGCAGCCTGACTGAGCTGCGGCAGCTGCGCAGGTGGAGCATCACGGCTTCCAGCAACACCAGCTGCCAGCACCGGGACTGCCACCATGGCTTTCATCTGTAAGGGCTGCTAGTGCTACATGCTGATAGCTCTGCTTTGGACTATCCCTGCTGATGCGTATTAGTGGAACAAAGATGTATGGGCTATCTGGCTCATTCTTGCGTAATAGTGTTTATTTTTCTTGATGGGAGCAGATGTGATCACTTCACTAGCTCAATTCCTTCTTCAGTTACACATCTGCAGCTGACTGAACTCATCCAGTGAAGTCCCCAAGAGCAGAACTTGGCCTATTCAGAGCCAAATGGCTCCAAATAAATTGCCTAAACCAGCAAAAGTAGGTTCATGGTAACTTTAAAGATCAGACAAAGTTTTTTATCTTGGTGGGAGAGTAAACAGCCCCAAACCTGCTTGTGAAATTCTTAAAAAAAGATTGCTGTAACTTGGCCCCGCCAATTCACAGAGGAGAGAGCGCAAACACTTGCCTGCAGAAGCACACCCACCTCCCGGCCCCGCCTCAGATGGGCGTCTGCATGCAGTACTCACGGTAGCATTGCTTGCCGTCTGCCCCCAGCTCATAGCCCGGGTTACAGGTACACTTAAAGGAGCCGCGAGTGTTGAGACACTGGTGTGCACACATGGCTAGCCCAGTCAGACATTCATTCACGTCTGCAAGAGATGAGCAAACCAGGTTGAGCCATAAAGATTCTTTCAAAGGGACAATTGTTACTATCTTCAAGTTTTTCACTGGTTTCTTGCACCCTGAATTCTTCACTGGGGTCCAGACCAACAAAGAAACAGAGTTAAGAGTTCAGAATTACTGTAAAGCTTCCTAGGAAGTTGGATCACATGAAACTCAAGTGTTGTTCCAGACAACTCGAGCAGGGCTCTTGGACAGGCGACAACTGAGCGCTTTCATGCCACCCCTCTGGAAGGCTTGTGCATCGCTCCGTTAAATTCACAAACGCTGATAGTTGCCAAGATCGAGTGCTGCTTCAGCCCGTGGGACGCAGTTGTTTTCCTCCCTGAAAGCTTTGCTGTAGGGAGCTTACCTTCACAGGCCTTATTGTCAGGCGCCAGCCGGTAGCCGGGGTGGCACTCGCAGCGGGCTGTTCCACGGTGGTTGTGGCACCGGTGCATGCAGCCCCCGTTCCTGTTGGCGCAGGGGTTCCTCACTGCAGGTCAAAGCAGGAGAGTCAGGCTTATTTCATAGTAATCCTACCTCTTATCGGCATTATGCTTATGGGAGAACAGAGCATCAAGCAGTTATGCCTAGCAAAAAAGTCTGCAATCTGTGAAAGACCATTCTCTACCAGGCAGAAAATCTCTGCTACTGTTTACTGCTCCATCCAGGCAGGAGGATTTACACGGTGCGAGATCCTGCAAAAGGCAGGCACTAATCTGAGTAAAACTTTTCCCGCAGAAGCTTGGCATGGGCATGTCCCTCTACAGAGGTCACAGAGCAAGTACTAGGCAAATTTGTTTCAAGTGCTCTTATCAAGAGGTTTGCCAATCTCTGACCTGCTCCAGAACCTGGACAGATGCTACAAAACCCTACCAACGGCGCAGTTTTAATATCCCAGTTGTTCCTTTTCCCTTAGCAACTTCACAGCTAAAGTCTCCCCTCCGCCTACTTCTTGAATGCCAACTGCTATGAATGAAGAGACTAAACTTCTGCTCTGTATCCCCTTCAGCTTCCCTCCCTGCTGCAGCTGGGAGCAGGTCAGCCAGAAAGCTGTCTGCAAGCAGAGGGAGAAGATCCTGTCCCGCTGCGACACGCTGCTGTTCCTTCACTTTCTCAGGAGTGTGTGCCTTCATACAATTTCATTTTGGTTGGCCACGCTCCCTCAGCTCTTCCTTGCCTTTCAGAATAAGCTGCAGAATATGTCCAGGACGACATAACAAGCAGAGTCTTCACTGGAGAGGAACTCCCTGGTCTGATCTATTTGACGCCTGAGCGTGCAAATGCATGCTCCCTACTCCCCCCAGCTCCCAGATGCCCTTGGAAAAAAGGCCAAGCGAAGCTCTGCCCCCCCAGCTCCCCACGCACACTCCAGGGCACTCACAGACGCAGCGTTTGCCGTCTTCCCGCAGCTGGTAATTGTGCCGGCACTGGCACTGGTGCTGCGTCAGCGTCACCTGCACGCAGTCGTGTTCACAGCCGCCGTTGTTTAGGGCACACGTGTTCACAGCTATGAGGCAAAGGGACAGAAGGTTCATCACAAAAATAACGGCACCTGGACGAATCTCTTGCACAGGACCCAGGCAAATCGCGCACGCTTACATAGAGCACTGCTACTGAGGGTTTAAAATTGGGGCGTATTCAACCTGTGCTAAAGCGAGAAGTTCATGGCAAACTTTCGCAGGGTGCTAAATGCGAGCTGTTGCTACAAAACTCATTTCTGTACGCAGTGCACGGGAGAGGCCAGCCACCGCTGTGCCAGACAGGTGCCTTGGGCAGACCCCCTCGAGATGGGGGCCCTTTTATTTAAAGGTAAGATCGGCTCAACAGTGTCAGGCAGCAGCTTAAAATCGCTCTTTTCTACAACAAGAGCTCCCAGCAGCTCTCCTGGGAGGCGAGACCGGGACGTGGGGCTCTGGGCTAGGTCCTCTGCAGCCTTACACGGGAGGGAAGCTGACAACCGGCACGCTTCCTGGCAAGCATCAGCCCTCTCCGAAGGGTGCCCGGGTCAGCGAGCAGGCTTCTCGCACCGCGTTATTGCTGAAATTCTCATAATTTTGTTCAAAGACAGTCACTGCAGGTGCAATGCCGCAGCTAGTTCAGCTTAATTACTGCTGAGAGAGAGTTGCACTCAGGCGTATTCAGGTTTTCCTGTAACAAAATGATATGGAAAACTAAGTTTCTGGCTCCATGCCGTGCAAAAACCACCAATTACACAGGGCAAGGCCCAGCAGGTACCATCAGTTCTTCTGGGAACATTTACAGAAAAATGTTTTAAGATGCATCCTGCATGTCTGCGCTTCCATCGGGGGTAACAACCCCCAGCTCAGTGCTTTGACGAGGAGATTTCTGCATGAACGTGCTCGTCCGCACTGCGAGTAACCGATGCTGTGACCAGCAGGGTCGCTGAGCCGGAGCGCAGGGAGAGACACCGCCAGGAACTGCGATTTCATCCTAAGTGCAGGCGGGACCGGGAACTGAGATTCCCGACTGGTGTTCCTGGCCGTGCCATGGCGTTTCTGTGTGGCCTTGCGCAAGGCGCGTTCCTGCCCAAAGGATTCCAAACAGTCAGAAAACAGAAGGTTTTGCCTAGGCTACAGCAGAAAACAGATCTTATGACCAAACATGTGGACTATCTTCTCTTTACAAGCTCGCTATCATTAATCAGCCTTAAAATAGCCTTCTCCTCCCCCCTCTCTCTGTTCTTATAATCTGGGACTTCTCTGCAGGATAAGCAGCAAAAGCATCATGTTTAACTGGAGATGTGCGCACCTTGCAACCAGCAAGCGGGCAGGATTTGTCTGCTTATTTTTATTAGGCTGCAGCTATCCAGGACCACTGACCTTGTATCCAGGGGAAATTTGAGCTGGAAAACACAGCAGGGAAGGTCTTTCTGGAGAGGGATTCACAGACTCTGGTAGATAAGCCGTCTTGGGGTAATTACATGCCTCCAAAGTGATGAAAGTCTCCTCTTGGACCATTGCACGTCTCCTGAGTTAGCCTACCTACGCCTTAATCGGTGAGCGTCTCAAAGAGAGACCGCTCCAAAGAGAGGTGTCCCTAATTGGGGAAGTTGGCCTTTAAAGTCTGTTCTTCCTCTTAGGAGACACGAATGTGCCTGAAACGCACGACAGGCTGACATCAAAGCTGTGTGGGTGCAACATGGCTAAAACCCGGCCACGGTCTGGGATGGAAACCCAGACCTGGTTTCCATAAGCGGAATAGTACGCTGAGCTGTGGTCTCACACGTTTCTGACCTATTTTTCAAACTCCAGAATAAACTAATGTGCTGACTCTGAGGAATCTTATAAGAAGGCTAAAAATATCTCTAATGAAAAACATCTCTCCACAAACTAACACTTCAGGTAATCACTGTGCCCTCAACAACCTCCAGAGTTTTGCTAAGCAGGCGAGCCTGGAAAGCATATGCTAGTAAAAGTCTCCACTTTTAACGAGGTCTCTGACTCCCGAGGGAAGTCGGGTCTGTCGAACACCCGTGCCCAGGGCGCAGACGAGCGGGCGGGCTGCAGGCAGCTTCCCTGCGCTGGCTGGCCTCGGGTACCAAGGCGTTGCAAGAGGTGGGCATGCAGCACCGCTCTGCCGGTGCCTCCTCCCAGTCTTCGAAAAAGTATTTTCTATAGACAAAGTAGTGAAAGTAATTTGATTAAGCCTCTCTTGTATATTAGTGAAAAACAAATATTTGGCACAGGAGGAAAATAAAAGTCAAAACTGTATATTCCTATTTTTTTTCTGCAATCAGTTCCCCTGCAAAAAATATGCCTTGACTCAGAGCTGAGGAGCTCTCCGATTTTGAACTTTTAAAAGCTAACTTCCCTTTGTACGCCTCTAATTAACTAAACAACATTTGGGGAATAAAAGTCACTTAATAGGGTCAAAGTATTGCCATACACAGCATACGGCTGGAGCAAGAACTATCAGTTTATGTTAGCTGTGCTGACATTGTTTCCTTTAATCCATTTGGAAGGAAACAACAAAAATACTCGACGTTCCTGAGAAGTTATGGGTCAGACTTACAGTACTCAAGCTTTAGCAGAGATGGGTGGTCATTTAAAAAATATTCTGATATATTAAAGTCTTTAATAACATATATTCAAAAATACCCATAAATAATGTGCTTGTTCTTCTTGGAGTGTTGTTTTTTTTAAAAAAGTAAAACAATGCTAATGCCTGCCAAAACATTCCTTCATATGGGAAAAGTACTGGGCCAATGTATAACAAGCCAACACATCTTACGTCTAAAATAACCTCCCAGTATGCAGTTATTCTTATGAATTTGCAGCCTAAATAACTGCCCTCCTTGCATACCTCTAAAAAACAACTTTTCAGAGTGGAAAAAACTAAAGTCCAGGTTCTTTTTTATTGTACAAAATTCAAGCAGACAGAAATCCTGTAAGGTTGGATACAGCAGACTTTTCCACAAGGATTATTTCTACATAGAAGAAGGTCAACACGTCTCTCTGGGTTGCGCTGAGGCACAATGCCCACCCCATACCCCGCGGCAGGCGTGTAAGGATGGAGTTTTGCAATGGCAAAAACCGTTCCTTGAAAGGCAAAGGAAACTTCAGACCCTCTACACACGAGGCAACGCATGGCCACTGCAAGCAGCTTGAGTAGGGTATGGACACCAACTAAAAGGACACGCGCTCCTGCTCCAGCGCGTCCGCCTTGGCCAAGGTCTTTAAGCGCAAGCGAGTGCCAGAACTGCTTATGCAGTTCTTAACCGATGCAGTTTGCAGACCCCTAACAGAACGTAAAAGGCAAAGCAGCAAGAGCGCAGCCGTCTTGCAGAGCATTTTCTTTCCTCTTGTGTTTCTTTTAGTATAGCTTATTTGCCAGCAAACATACTCCTTAAGACTAATAACAATAACCCCATCTGCGCCTCTCCATTCTGCAAACGCACACTACAACGAAGGGGCCGGCGCGCGCTGTTGTCTCAGCCATCGCGGGTACGTTCCAGACCACTACGGGTAATGGGAATCAGAAGTCCTTCTCTGCCAAGAGACTTATGCATGGGGAAGAAGCGGCTGGCATCACTGGCTATATGGTGCTCGTAAGCTATACAGCACTGGTGGCACACACGCGATGTAACGAGCAAAGCAACCGCGTCCTGCAGCGTCCCGCAGAGCCACCCACGGTGCACTGCCTGGCAGGGGTGCTCACGCAGCACCGCCGTTTTGCTAAGATACAAGCTAACTCAACTTAAGAATCAGGAATAATAAGACAAAACAAATGAAATGTGTTAAAATTGTTTTGGGTGTCTTTCCATCAAGGCAAGGGCCTTCTAATTCTGGGTCTCCTTAGCCGGCTTCTCGCAGAGTGACAGCCAGTAGACCTCACTGCTGGCCTTGTTTTAATTACTGCTCTTTCTTTTTTTTTCTGTTTACAGAACCACTCTAAAAATATTTCCATTCCCAGATGCTTTTCCTAGCTTAACATTTCTGTGACAACGTTGCCAAATCCAGTGTCATCTTGTACATCACACAGATTTTTGTGATTAAAGCTCAGACAGATTTTCCACAGATGATATTTCATCGTCTGCAGGAGGGATGTTACTTCCATCCCCTCCGTCTGAAGGGAGTGCAGTGCTGCTGAAAGATGCTAGCTCCTACAGTCTGACCCTCTCGGGCCCAGGAAACAGATAAAAAGGGATGAAAAGGACATCGTTGCTACTGGTCGCACGCGGGAAGCAAGTCTGCGAAGTAGCAGCCTAACACAAGAGTCGGTTTAATAACTGAGCTACCCGAGCCCTGCACCCTCCAGCTGAGCTTCACCAACCGGGAAGACTGAACGCAGCCCCGGCAGCTGCACTGCAACCTGCCGGGAGCCGAGCAGTGCCCCTCGCTCAGCCCAGGGGCCGTTAGCCACTTCACCTCCGAGCGTTCGCTCCCTCTGCCTCTCCCCCCGGGCGTCCCCAGAGCTCCGCGGCAGAGGCTAGCTCGGCAGCGCTGAAGGCGCGCGTACGTTCAGCTGCCCTGCAAACCTGGAGCGTGATCCTCGCACCGCAGCGAGGTGGTGGTAACACTTCACTTGGTTTGACTCGGGCTCCTCCGCTCTCACTTCTCCTCTTTCCCGTCCGTATCACCTTTCCCTCAGACCCAAGTCATTTGCCATCAGCAGCGGTGAGCCAACACTTTAAAAGTAACCGTAAGCAGCTGTAACTGGGATTGAGCGTGACATTCCCTTTTGCAGCATCGCACAAAACCATCGACTCTAAGAAATGGCTGAGAAACTCTCCCCTGGACAACGAAAAGGGCAAATTCTCTGAAACGTGCCAGTTGTCTGTACAACGCATGCAAGCTGAAAACCTCTACAAAGTACATACGGACGATTACCCTCTGTGCACATAGTTCAAGCCCACACAAACCTTTATGGCATAGTCCTTCTGTTCACCATATAAATCACTGCTATATTTGAGATTTCTTCATTTGAAGTACTCTTAATATAAATAGGGATACATCATGTAATCCCAAACCGATTCATTCTAACCTCAGACAATTTCCAGAAACATGTTGTGTGTTAATACAGACCATCTCTCTACTCTGCAGGCCAACAAAAGCAATTGGCTCAGATTAAATTCTTTGCCTTGGACTGGAGTTCATCCCTCTGCTGAAACAGTGGAGAAGGACCTGAAGATGTCAGCTTCCTGCCTCCTGCCCATGTGGTTCTGATAAAGAAAGAGGTAATTTCAGGACGTCCAATGACTCTTTTTGTTCTGTTTCACTTTCAATAGAGATGTCTGCTCTTTTCCCCCTCCCTTCTGTATTGAAATCCTCAGTGACTTGCTATATTTGAACAACAAAGACGCAACAAAAGAATCTTGCACAACTGAGCCGCAGATTACCCAAAACATCAACAATGGTTGAGAGTCGATGCAAGACACAGAGCAGGACATAGGAAGGTGGCTTTAAGGCATTTTTTGTGCTCTCCTGAGCCACAGCCACAGGGCAGTTCCGGGTCCAAGTCGACCCTGGAGAGCTGCCTCAGCTTCTCTGGCCACGTAGGAGCATCTCCGGGATGCAGCCCACGGCAGGCTCCTGCCACCCCGGCTTTCTCACAGCCTCAGGCTGAAAGCTTGGCCTCGGCTGTAAGCTTTTATTCCACTCCTGCGCCAGAAGAATCACTGCGAGGCTTTTGGAGCCCCTCGCTCCCGTGATGACTGGTAGGGGCGGACGCAGGTCTGGTGATGGAAGGGGTCCCGAGGTGCGAGCGCGAGGGGACACGAGGCATCTGCTGTCACTGTCTGCCCTTGATTCTCCAGGTAATGTCGAAAAATGAGATTTAAGAATCCCCCGCTGGGCTGTGCACAGAGCCAGGCTCTGGTCATGCTGTAAATGGTGCCAACACCCTCAAAGAAAAATGCTTTTAAAAGCAAAATGTTTTTTCCAGCCCTACAAAACGCAAGTGCTAATCTAACCAGCTCTTTATATGGGCCTGCGATACACTTCATAAGGAACTGCTTTTAAAGGTGGTAAGTAACTTCTGAAAATTTTTCTCATTTATCTCTGCATTGTGCCTTGCTTTACCATCTGTAATACTAAGTACAAAGGTGCAAACAACTACCAAGGGTGCAAAGCCATCCAAAGAAAGTAGCAAAAGATTTTATCTGTTTTCCAATTCTTTGATGTCTTCAGGAATAAAATAGGCTTCGACTTTCCCTCACAAGCCTGAAATAATAGTTCAGCCAGAGGGTGGAAAAGGACCGATCACCCTGAGGTCACCCAAGAGCTGAGCTCCTCGCCCAGTCCTGCGCTCCCGGGGTTAACAGCCACCAGCCTCCGCGGGGGAATTCTGCAGCTCCCCGCTGCAAGCAGTGCTGCTGATTAACTGAAGGCTTTATGGGTTTTGTGGTGATTGGAAAACATTTAAAGAATTAGACCCATGGTTTTACAGACCTTAACTAGAAACTTCACAGCAATAGTTGTCTTCTGTCTCCAGAATGCTTTCTGGCCTGCACTGCTGCTCAGCGGGGCTGCCAGCGGCTCCCTAAAGCCCGTCTCCACGCTGGACCCAGCTCTAAGCTGCAAGCCTCCCCCAGCCCCGGCTCAGCTCCCCAGCAGCGACTTCCCCTGCCTCTAAGGGCAGAGCCCTTCTGGAGCAGAGGGGGACAGATGGGAGAGTCTCGCTGCCTCCAGTTCCATCCAATTCCTTTTATTTAGTGGCATTTTTTTCCGTTTCAGCAGCACTGAATCTCGCCTGTCCAGCCAAATGAGAGGACATCCCAACTTGAACAGAAACACGGCTTTTTTCAGTTGACCCAGTCCCTCAGAACCAGGCAGGGGAAAAAAAAAAAAATCTTGGCTGAAGTCAGGTTAGTGCCTGAAACTCACAGGGGTGAAGAAACATGGCACAGGTCTCACCGAGCAAAACCCACCACTTCTTGCCACCTTCAGCCCACGAAAGCAGCTGCCAGGCACCGCAACGTCTCCGCTTCCTTGCCACGGAGGTTACTCGCCCAAACACACCTCCTCCGACCTGCTTGGCATCGTGCTCCAGCTCTAGCTTTGCCGTACACCACAACCCAGAGAGGCTCTCGCCTCTGCTTCCTACGCCGCCCTCGCTCAGCCCCCAAAGCACTGGAGAGCGGCTCTGCTCCGGGGGATGCCCGGTTACGGGTCCCCCCAACACGCCCGCAGCTTTGGCAGGCACTTGCGCTGCTTTCCACCGCTCCGCCGTGTTGCTCTACCTTCCTGTTACAGCTGGGCTTAAGCTCGGCGTTTGGCGAGAGAAAATCCTCTCCCCTTCCCCAGCAGTGCTGGGGAGCACCCCTGGAACACGAAAATCAAAGCGTGAAGGGAGGGCGTGCTGAGCGAGGTCTCCCGCCTTTGCCGCTGCTGCCTGCACGCTGCCCGCGCCCCGTGGTCGCTGCCTGGTAGCTCTTGTCAAGAACGCCGGCTTAATAAAAACCCTGCGATTTCCAAGATCAAGTCGGAGCAAAGCCTCTGACTTCGCAGTATAAATATTTACGTAGACCAAGCAATAAAGGAAAGAACCACTTGCATGTACTTGTGAAAACATCACAGAAAGCAAGCGCGCACTCAAGGGCCCAGGATTACTACGAAGTGACCACGGAAAGCTGCCCGGCCGGACCGCAGGCTGCTGCCAGGCTCACGGGGTCACCGTCCGAGCGTTGGCGAAGGCAACGAACAGGAGAGCGCATCCCACTGCAACGACCAAAGCGAGAGCATCCCCTCGGTGGCCCCCCCGTTGTCACCAGCCGAGCTGCGTCCCTTGCCTGGGCTCTGCGGTGGGGTGGGCTTGTTCCAAGGACACGAATCGCCTGTATTTACACAAATCAGACTTGTGTAAACTCAAACCATGTCATGCTGAGCCGCTGTGCGTGAGCGCTGCTGCGCAGCCAGCAGATGCCGGGAGGAGAGCTGCTGGGCTCCAGCACCACGAACCGCCACAGACTCCGCGGGGGCCGAAAGCTCTTCACCAGGGAACAAGCACCCGAGGGGCAGTCGTGGCACGTGGGCACCCATGGCACAAGGCAACCTTGCGTCTGCGGTGCATAGAGGGCAGCCATAAACACCGGCAGAGGAGCAACCTCTAAGTCTGTGCTGTGTTCTGAGCTTTTACGAGAAAAATAAGTTTACTTCCACCCCTCTGCACAACTGGCTTAATCGGTTAGTACAGAGCTATTATGAAGGTCTGAGAGATGTGCACACACACACACACAAGCACATTTCTGTCACAAAAGTGTAAAGAACAAAAGCCACCAGTCCTGACGCGAGAAAGCCAGATTTTTAGGTCTGCTCTGTTGTTATTTTAGAAACAGCATTGGACAATTATGTAGCGAGAGTTTTTGCTTGCCCTGCCTGGTCTGCATCTACTTTCCCGTGTACTTTGAGGATCACAGGGGCATTGGCACCGCTGACTAACAGCAGATCCTGCCAGCTCCGCTCCCCAGAGCTTCCAGAAACTGCCCGAGTTACTCCCGTAGTAGATCAGGTTTCATGAATAGAGACCCCTTAATTTTGGCAGATGATGAATTCCAACACTGTGCACATTATGGCAAATACTTGCTCAGAAGCTTAATGCGAAGCAGGTTTGCAGTGCTCAGCGCAAGCAGCACGGAGCAGGGAAGCCCTGCCTGCCCGGACCCCGGCAGAAACGCTCTGCGCTTCGCAGCCACATGAGCAGGTAAGCCTGAAGAATGACAGCAAAGGATGGAAATTGCTTTTCAACAGGAGGTTCCTCCCTAGAGTGATCACTTTTATACTTTCTCTGGAAATTGTTTCACCTTCTGCGGCTGACCCTGCTGAGAACACCAGAGCTTCCCAATGGCTGGCTCATGTTTTATTCTATGAGGCAGAGGCGGCAGAATCACTCTATACCACAAAAAAGAGAACTACATATTACGAAGACGATTATTAGATGACAGACCACATACACACTAACATGCGAACAGTAGCAATGCATAGCCATGAACACAAGATTACGTGTTCAGTGCTAGAGCGGTGGGCTGGGAATGATTGTCTTTTTTCTTTATTTGTGATCCTTTTGCTCCCGGATCTTTCCAGCAACATATAGGGCACTCGGTGAACTTGCACCTCAAGCGTACATCTCGCTGCGCTTGTGAGAGCGTCGTCACATAGTGGGGGCAGCTGCAGAAAGACGTGCGGTTTGTGCTGCTCGGGGCATGGTGGGTACCACTTCCCGAGATGCCTTTTTTTCTCCTCACATCACATTCCCAAATGGAACACCCAGGCTCACACAGTCGTTTTTAGCAAACTCTGGAACGTGACTGTATCCTGAGAAAAACCAGCAAATGGCCTTTGTAAAACCATCGCCCAGGAATTCTTTCCACTTGTATGAAAATATCCCTCAAAAAATGGAAAAATGTGTCAAATAAAGCCGTGAGGGAGAAGTGGTTTAATAAAAACAACAGCAGCAGCAGATGCTGGAAGGCAGACTCCAAGCTCCACCCCGGTGCCTCTGAGCCCCTAGTTTGGGGCAGGCAAACAAAAGTATTTCAAGAAATTGGCCCAGAAATCATCTGCAAGCCAGACCTGGCATCTGAATTGTAATGTCTGGACACGCACCATCCAAGCGGACGCATGACCAACATCCCAGGGAAGAGGGTTTCGAGATTATTATGGCCTCAGTTCCACACACAGCCATGCTTATTTTCACTTGGCTGTCACACCTTAGTGCCGACCATGCGGACGAGGGAAATAGTTGAGGTAAAAGCGAAGACTGACTTGAACCTTTTTGTAATCTAGTTTATGTATTTGTTCCAAAAATGCCGTATCTGATACACCCTGTATCAAAAGCGGAAGCACCAAAGCACTGGAAGTTACTTCTCCTGACCCAGAATAAACTAAGGAACTGCAAAGAAGTCTAAATTCTACGTGGCCGCACTGAAGAACAGCAAACGTTATGAACCCAGTAGCAGAAACACGTTAGGGAAGATGACCAGGCTCCTGAGAAACGAAGGAACACGCCATCACTGGCGTCTCAAAGGACGCATTTACGGGTAGGAAAAGGGCTATGAAGAATTAGAGATTCTCAGGAAATTTAAAGCTGTGACTCACCAATGCAGGTCCTGCCGTCTGTGTGCAGGCGAAAGCCTGGCTTGCATTCACAATAATAAGATCCAAGGGTGTTCACACATCTGTGCTGGCAGCCCCCATTGTGGACCTGGCACTCATCAACATCTGCAAAAGAAAAAGGGAAGAGGGGAAAAAAAATTCAGAGGAGTGGGCATGACGGTATCTGAAGTCAGGATTATTTATCCTCTGGTGACGGACTCCAGATTTGAGGAACGAGTGCAGAGGGAACAAGACTGCCATTTCATTATGTTTAATCAGTCACGATATTTAAGGAATTTCAAGGACAAGCATGCAATGAGAAAAAAAAAAAAAAGCATCTTATTTGTCAATCGGCATAAACCATCCTTCATCTTGTTCCCCTCGCAACGGTCACTTCTCCCGTTCGCTCTGAGATTATAGATTAATTAACATTTTACACTTCCTTACTCTTTATGTGTTGAAAACAAGCTGAGCTTGTCCATTTGCTGCTTACGTGAACGGTGGGAGCAAACACCTAACCCAGCGCAGACTGAAGCGAGGGGAGCGATGCGGAGCGGTGAAGCTCAACGCCTCGGTGCCGCAGCAGCAGATGTTCTCGTCCTGCTGAGCCACTCATCCTCTCGCAGCGCAGAAGCTGGCTTCCACCCAGCTCAGCCACGTGCCAAAGGTGAGAGGTTTTACTGTCACGCTTCTCATCTCAGTATTTCGCAAAGCATTTAACACATTTCACACCATTTATGCCTGGAACTCCCTTGACCTGCTGCTGAAATGCAGCAAAATCTGGGGTATCTGGTGGTAAGCTAGGCTCAGAATTGCTATGTGTCACTGGAGACAAGAAAGAAAACATGTTAATACCTGGAGAAAGTTATTACAATGGATTTGTTCATAATTATACGACACTTAAGAATGTGATGAAGTCCAACCAGACCCCCACATAACAAAGGGCAGAATACAAACGGCGCGACTCTGACCGCAGCTCCCCAGCCCTCTCCTCCCAGCTCCACAAGCCGGGCAAGCCCCGGAGAGCCGAGGCAGCCGTTCCTGCAACAAGGAATCCACTTGGCCAGTAAAACTGGGCACGTCCAGTTCTCTTGGTAAAACTACAGGCCCTCGAACAAAAGGCATTCTCTGAGCCAGAAAAATCTTCTGCCAAGTGCTGAGCAATCTTTCAAGAGCTGAAATGGGAACGAGCCCATGAGTTCTTGGTAAAAAAATCCTGCTACGTTTTATTATCAAAGCTTCAAAACCAGGGAGGTAGACGGCAGTGTGTTAGAGAAAGGGAGGTTTGTTCCTGTTTCACAGACCTTAAATTGCCTTTAAGTGCTGGGAATAACTTCCAGGACTGAGAAGAAATGTAAAACTGTTTGGAGCACCCAGTTACATGGTGCTAACTAAGATGCGTATCAGAAGCTTGTCAAAGGCAATTGCAAGTTCCTGAGACATAA
Organism: Gavia stellata; assembly: GCF_030936135.1. NCBI lineage: Eukaryota > Metazoa > Chordata > Aves > Gaviiformes > Gaviidae > Gavia > Gavia stellata. The sequence continues at coordinate 8,640,715 of NC_082620.1, forward strand.
GACTCCTTCATATGGCTGTAATTAGAAATCAGAGAGATGTTTGTGGATATAGCTGTACAGTTCCTTAATTCCTGCCATTTGTGTGTGTGTGTACACGTATACATGTACGCTACCTTCCAGACTGGAAAGGATCGACGATCTCTAGTCAGATGGGGGAACCAGGTCCCATTCATGCTACCAGCAGAAAAGCCAAGCGGCAATTCCTTTTTCCATGGGGAGAAAACTTCAGTAGCTTTGGGTCTATCAGTGTTTCTATGCACTTTCTGCATTTTGTGAAGACTCCTTCAGCACGCACAACTATTTCCCGCTGGCACAGCAAAGTGGGTCATGCAAGCAGCAGGATGATACAGAGCCAAACTGAGCAGTGAACCAGCACCGTTTCATCAATGACTGTTACTAACAAGATAAAGAAACATTTCCTCAATGAATCACGGCAGGGCGGTGCCCCTGACTGTGTCTTTGCAAGCCAGCGGTGCAAAAACCTGCTCAAGCCTCACCCTTGCCCAGCGGCTGCAACCCGCTCCCCTGCCCGAAGCGTCGCCCAGCTCCCCGGTTGCTCTGCGAGCTGGCTCTTACCCGACTGCAGCTACGGCTCTCGCTGGGGAGGCAAAGTGCTTCGAAAACCGCAGGAAAAGGAGAAATGCAACCTTGGCTGAAGCCAGTGCTGAAATTTTACATTAATTGGCATCCGATTAATTGCCAACCAAATCAGCTAGCAGCAAGCAAATGGACTGGGTCAGGGAAGAAAGGGGAAGCGAAGTGGGAAAGGTGATGCTTGTTTGACTCGGTGTTTCTGAGCTACACAGTAATAATGAAAAATTATTGTTTTCTCAGAATACTTCTCATTAGAAGGCTTCTCACTGCTTAAAAAGTTAAAACGTAAGGATCAGAGCACATGAAAACGGCCCTCTGCCCTTTCTGTCCTAGCGATGTCCAGTGAACCCACAACCCTGACTTCCGACGCGCTGCTGTAACGGCCGTACGGGGCTCCTTCTTCAGAGCTCCCCACGCAGCTGCAGTCTTCATTAACCCCGCAGAAAACGATAATTTCTGTAATGCCAGACCTTTGCTCATTCAGCGGACTGTAGATTCCTTCTCTGTGCATTTTAGAAGTTTTTGGTATTTTCTTCCTGTTTTTTCCAAGAGACTTAATTTTAAAAGAAAGGAAAATGAATAGGTCTTTGAGGTGAAACATAAGCTTTAAGTGATGCTCTCTGAAGAGTAACCCAAACCCAGACCAGCTTTTCGGGGGGGAAAAAAATGCTGTGGCATGACTCCAAGATGCCTGTCAAAGCAACATAGCTCAAATTAAATCATTTTCCTCTGCAAAGGCTTTACACAATTTGGATGCTCCAGAGCCCGAGGGTCCCCGCTGCACTCACTACTCATGCAGCAGGGCAGCAAGCTCGCTGGGAGCAACACCGGAGCCCACGTCCTCCCGAGCCCTTCCTCTAAGAGCTGCTGGCAGCCTCTGAACCTTCGCTCCCCAGCGACCCGCCAAGCTTGAACTTGGGTGTTCGGGTCTGACGCCTCCGAGAGGAGATCGCCCAAGGTCCGTCGCTCTGGAAGGAGGATGGCACTCCTGCCCTCGGTGCGGCGGCACAAGGGAAAGGCACTGCTCTTCCCGCAGCTGCCCAGGGCCAGAAGAAAAGCGACGTCCTAACCGGCGTGGTGGAAGCGCGGCCAGCCCTGCGCCCGGCCAGCCGGTGCGGTGAGCAACGGACACCACGTCTCCCAGAGAGCTCGCGGGAGCCCGGCACAGCTTCCCCGCAGGGCAGCGCCGGGCCACGTTTCACACTTCGCGTTTCTGCTACTTCTTTTTTTTTTTTTTAACATCTCTATGGGCAGAATTAGCTATTAATACACAGAATCGGTTCTATTCAGCTCAAGAACAGAAAAACTGGGGTTTGGGAAGATTTTATATAGAGTTTTTTGGTCTGAATTTAAATGACTATTCCACTGCTTCCCTTCAACTCTAATCTGAAACCACAGAGAATTTACCATCCAGAAAAGCTAGTGATGTGTTGAATAAACTTCTTCCTTTCACCCCATTACTCATACCCAGTAATTATACATCTCCTCACTAAATGTCTCTTATTCCCCCTTTGTATTTTTCACCCTCTAAATCTCCGTAATTACAGAGGGCTGTCCCCACCCCAAAGCCCCCCCTGCCCCGTCCCACCTCGGCCTGGGAAAGCGGCCAGTCCTTCCTCGCGCCCCGGCTGCAGAAACGCCCATCACCTTCACCGTGCCACGCTTCCCACGGAACCCGCCGCGTCCCGTTTTTCCTTCTGGAGCCTCGCTTATCTCCTTCTGCAGTAACAGAGAGACTTTCGGACATGTACTACACGATCGTGTGACCAAACTAACACCTCCCATCCTTCACACCCCTGACGGGAGGGCAGCAGTGTCAGCCCACAAGAAATCTTAGGTTTGTGTCCTCGGAAATAACACAACTGTGCAATGTGCCCAAGCAAATTCATGCTCTGGCACGAGCGCATGGAGAGAAGAGGCACCTCCGGGGCAGATACTCTACCTCCTGCCTGGCTCTCTGATGGAGAGTTTGCATTTTTCTGGTGGGGACCAGTTGCTTTCACTCCACAGACTGCGGAGTCGTGGGCTGCGACTGCTGCAGCAGCTGCGCGAACACTCGCAGGGGGAAAGCGAGCGCGAGCTTGCTCACAGCTGTGTGAAATAGCAGGGCTTTTTCTGCTTTGACCTGAAACGTATTGCTAAAAAGAAGGAACCGCAATGATGGTGTGTCGAGGTCTGCTCTGGATCGGAGAGGATGGCTCTGCTCTGCCCGAGTGACAGCAGCGGCTCGTGCTGGGGAGCAAGAATTGTTCCCGCTCCGGGCGGCCCTTGCCCAGCCATGCCCAAGCACCAGGGTCCATCCTGCAGCCCAGGACTGCTCTCCCACACCCTGGAACAGACACCAGAGTACGGAGGGAGGAAGGTGGGAAGAGCTGCGTTTCCCAGTGGAGGCTGTGACGGAGGAAGGGCGACACACTGGCCCCGGGGACGGGGCAGGTCCACTGGCCACCCCCAGCAGCGGTGGCAGCAGCTCTGACCTGCCCAGGCGTGCACAAGGCTCTCCTGCGAGTGATTTGCCCGGGAATATAAACGGCAAAGCGGCAGGAGCCGCCTCCCAGGGCCAGGACAGAGCATCCCTGCGAAGGGTCACGTTGCCCTCAGTGCACATCTTGGCAGTACAAAGACCCAAAAATCTACGTGACGCTTTGCAAGATGCGGTTTGTGGCACGCTGAGCTATTGGAGAGCTGACAAAATCTGGTTGAAATTAATATGCCAAAGAAAGAAAATTAGAAGCATACAGGCTTCTCTTCCGAGGAGGGTAGCTGACAACGAGCAGCCCAGAGCCACGCCAGGATGGAGCGCGCCGAGCCCATGTGTCTGGGCACTGCGCCGTGCCGGCATGGATCAGGCAGCGGATACTGGCCAAAGCCCACCAAGGCAGACACGAAAACCAAACGCAGCGAGAGCCTGGGAGTGGGACTTGGCTTATTGGGTAGGGAAACTCCCCTGCTGCGTAAGGAAACCGGAGTTCATGTCCTCATCCGCAAGGACACAGGGCTCACCCGAGAAACAGCTGATGCTCTCGTCAGCCTCTTCCCCGAACAGAAACAATCCATCGGACCTCGGATACCGGCTACATGGAAACAGGGGTAATGCTGTAATCGAAAGTAGGGAAGACAAACAGAAGACCAAAAAAAAGAGGAGGGTGCGACGAGATGGCTGTGGTTAAGCGCACTCCCTGACCATGCGCAGGTCCTTCATGAAGAAATACTGTGATTTATCTCAAACAAGAGCTTTGTGTCAGAGGAAAGAAAGTGGCAACAGCAGCTCCGCAAATTACTAAATATTTGGTACAGAGGCAGTTTATCTCCTCTGAAAGGCTGAGGAGGAGGAGATGGATCCCAGCTGGAAGCACAGGCAGTAGATACACTGCTAAGGTTTGCTCTATCTGGCCAAACAGCAGCACCAGGCTTTAATCCCTGCGGCAATTAACCTGGATTACAGAGCAGGGCTGCAGGGAAAAGGTTAATTAAAATCCATCAAGATGAGCATGTGTGGGATTTAGTGACTTTATCTTTCCGGTACCAGTTTGTTGAAGCTAATTCAGCAATTTTAAGAAGTAAAGAGACTGGAAGGAGACAACCAACAGAGCGGCACGCTGGATGGCCGAAGCCGAATGCTCCTGCGTAGAGGAGTTACTGCTGCTGCCCCACACTACAGACACGGACTAGAAACTCAGGGCGCAGAACGGTGCCGGGATGTGTTGGAAGGAAGAACCCCTACGCACTACTTCATCTCTTGCCTGTATTGCACAGCCCCTAGCACGAATAACCTGGAGACGTCGGAGGCCCTGTTATTCCATGCTCCCCTCTTAGACTGTGCAGATGGGACTCACGATGGCAAGGTCCAGCAGTGCAAGGAAGACCTGGGAGAGGACGATGCCTTATCCCCCCTCTGCTAACCTGGAAGCCTTTCCCTCCGCCAGGACAGGTCGAGGAAGACCGGTCCTGCCTCCGGCTGGTCGCGGCTTGGAATCCGAGTGACTCACGTGAGGAAATAAGAAAGGTCATTTTGGGCAGTCAAAATCCCTCCACACCCTCAGTTTTCATCTTGTGGTAAAACAGGCATTTGCGGAAGCCTTCAGGGCTCTGAAGGAGCTCCACAGAGGTACTTGGGCTGGCATTGCTTCCACTGCAGCCTCTGCTAGACAGACAGGAGATGCCCGTAGCTTTCCCACACTACCTGTGCCGCCCTCAACAGCAGCAGTTTCCAAAGGCACTTTGGGAACAGATGCACTGGTTTTACAGTAACCTGATGAAGTGAAAATGTACCAGGGAGCTATTTTGCCTCAGTCACTTTGTCCTCAGCTCACCTCTTTTTACCTTCAAGCGCAGGGAGAGTCGCCCAGCTCTAATTTGTGCTCACATTTCTGTCTCTGGATGGTGCCGATAATTAGGTATTACTCAGAGCGGAGCGGAGCTGCACGTAACAACAAGCAGGCAGCCTGCTCTTGACTTGCTGCTACACTCACCCTCTCACACCTTCTTTCACAGCTTTGTCTCACCCCACTTCTCAGTGCAGGATGTCATTTTGGATAGAAGACGTACCTGCGCAGAGGCACATCGGCCTGGTCCCTGCGCTGTGCTCTGGACGCTAAACGCACGGAGGTAAACACTGACACGTATCTGGCAGTGGTACCGACCGATGGAAACGCAGGTTGCTGTTGAAGGAGCTTACAGGCTAATGGAAACCATATAATCAACCAAAAGCGACCAGCTATGCTCTGTGCTGTTTTCTGACATGTTTTGGCGGATCACAGAGAAAATATCGAGGTACCAGGTCTACTTCCCTGTGACGATTTAATGCAAGTCCCCAGCAGAGCACAATGATCTCTCCTGTAAAGGTTAGCTGTATAAGGCCATAATCCACAGCATTGCAATTAGCCACGCTACACTAACACAAGGATCCAACAGACCGCTGTTTATAGACAGAAGGCATTTTAAGGCACTCAAGACCTCAATGAAATGTACACCGCTATTACACAAAACACCTCTTCATACAATAAAACTGCCGATGAAATGCACATACAGCGTTCGTTGTGCTTGCTTTGCTGTTGCAGCTGGCTGATGAGAAAAACACGTCTGCATAGAAGCGTGCGCTGCCTGGACTGGCAAATGGTAATGCACTTCAAGTAAACCCATGCATGGTACCATAAAAATCACACCACCGACAGACTGTCTGCTACTACCTGTCGGAGAGAACCTCAAGCAGCGAAGGAAAAATCAGCAACCAAACCCACAGTGATAGCAAGTTTAGGATGAGCAACTTGTCTACGATTGCCTCCTCTGCCTTGCCATCTGCAGGTGCGATGCCAGCTTCCCACCATCCAGCTCCTGCCGTCCGACCGCTGCCGCATACCTTGGGGGATCCACCTGCACACCCATGGCGAGGGGCTGCAGAACACTGCAGGGAAAAGACAGCAGCTCCGAGTGCTCCTGGAAGAGTCGAGGCCACAACCCCAGCACTCTGCTAGTGCATGTCAGCAACTGGCACAGAAAAGGCTCATCCTGCCCGAGGAGAGAACCACGGTGTTCACCCGAGCCAGCCCTCGCCCCTCCGTCTGCTGGTTCTGTCAAAGGTACCATTCAGAGGAAAGGTATTTCATGCCACAACATGTCAAAAATCCACTTGTTCTCAGAGGTGGAAAGAGAGAAGGATATTTTTTCTTGGGTTTTTTTGTTGTTCTCAGTTGGGTGAGCCTGAAGGCTGTGGTGGGTTGGACTGGGTTTGGTTTATTTTGTAGTCCGCACCTACTTCCTTATAAACCATGCAAGAATATTAGATATATCTTCTTGGAGGAAAGACATATTTAGCTTATCTGCCAGATTTTGGCTTGCAAATGTCCAGACATTCACCCTTTTCTGAACCGGTCTCCTGGAAAAGGGGCCACAGAGATCACACTCACACACTTTTCAGGAGGTACGTTACTTTTTCCCCCAGGTTCAGAGCCCTTGGGAAGAATAGCTGAAAGGCCTGGGTGAAGGCGCTTTGCTTTTCTGGTTGAAGCTTTAAACTACATTCTTCCTGAATTTGAGAAGAACGCCTCAGCTTTGCAGACTGAAAGATACCTCACACGAAAGTCAGGATAGACCCACGAGCTGTGCAGCCGAGATAAGCAGAATCAGGATCAGGTGAATTATGCGGTAGGGAAGGGAAGGCTGGGGGTTTCTATTCCAGACACAAAGCTGGATCTCAGGAGCTTGTCTTGGAGAAGTCGTGTGAGCTAATGTAGTTGGATGGAGACAGCAAAAGCGATTTGAGTTTGAGACAAACATCTGATCTATAAATAACAATACAGCAACTCACCCCATTTCCAAAGGTCTGGCACATCTCAGAAGTACAGTGATATCACTTTTATAATTGACTGCTTGGGGCATTTATTTATTAGGATTATCTCATGATGAGATAATGCATTCCTTGTTGCCTACACTACTCACAAGCATCCAAAGTCTTCAGTGGACTTCACATATTCTCCGTTATTTCCTAAATCTTTAGGCAACCTCAAACTTTATCTGCTGCTAAGTCAGCTGCACACACAAAGAGGAAGAAACTGTGTGTGTAATCGCAAACTCACACCTCGCTCAACATCTCCATCTGCCATCACACGTAAGCCAGTGCACATAAATGTTCAGCAAAAGCGGCAAAAAAGGTATTTATTGTCTCATCGCAGCACCTAACCCAGTGCAGCAGAAAAAAAAAGTAAACCTATCAATGACAGGGAAGAACTGCCTATTTTGCTCCTCACTGATTGGGAAATGGAAACCTGCAGGGTGATGGTTTACTTTCCGGCGTGCTGGAATCTCCATCTACCAGCAGCAGACACCGCCTGTCAGCGGTCTGACTTTCTGAAGGGATGATACGATGCTGGGGTACCGTTGGCAGAAGGCGCGGCACGTGTGCAACGGGCGTCCAGTGCGACGCCATCCCCTCCACCGGCTCGCTGGGACGCTCAGGCTGGCCAAGCGCTCTCCACAGGGCAGCAGGCTTGAGACGCCTGCGCTGGGCACTTGCTTCTAACAGACACTGCCAAGTGTGAACACTTCGGTGCAGAGAGGTGACCTGTGAGACGTGGCTCCTCCGACTGCGTCTACCAGCGACAGCCCATGCACTCCCCAGCTCCCGGCTCCGGCCGCTGCTGCCAGGGATTCCCCTTACCCACAAAATGACACTGAGTAACGCTGAGCGCTGTCCTTTGCGAGACTGCGCTATACACACAACCCAGGCAAACTCGGATAGTCTCGCAGAGAGAAAGCCGGATTTTTGTCATGATACAACAGTACCACATGTCATTCATTGCCCTGGACCGGGGTGAGATCCTTCGGAGCTGGGGACGGAACCCATCAGCATACCCTGGCGAACGCAGAGGTTTGTTTTCTAAAGGCACATGGCACCCGAGCTCCTTTCGCCAAGCCACACGGCCGCACCGCGACCGCCGGGAGGAACCGGGACGCTCTCCCCTCTGCCCAACGCCTTCCCCGGGTGCCGCGGGGGCAGCACCGCCCAGCGACGGGGCGGGCGGAGGCCCCGCCGCCCCCCGGCGTCAGCCGCTCCCAGCCCGGGGCTGCCCCGGCTCCGCGGCCACCCGCCCCGCGGGGCAGCGCAGCCCCCGCGCCCGCCGAGCCGGAGCGCCCCGCGCAGCGCCGCTACGTACCCGGCCTCAGCTCGGCGCGGCCAGCTCCGTGTCCCGCGCGCCCCGAGTAGCAGGGGTAGCAGCCTCTCCAGAGGTAGTGGTAGTGGTGGCCGGCGGTACCCGGGGTGCCACCCAGAACGCCGAGGCACCACAGCAGCGCCCAGACCTGCCCCTGCTCCCGTCCCATGAGGGAACGCGGACGGGCATCCAGGCAGGAGGCAACCACCCCCCCAGCCCTCCACGGGCGGAGTCCCGCAGCAGGTCGGAGACGAAAGGCGCCGAGCCGCGGGAGCCGGGGCAAAGCCCCAACAAGCCCGACAGCGAAGGGGAGCGCGGCGGGGATGCGCGGGGATGCGCGGGCGGGCGGGCGGCTCTGCCGGCGGGCGGGACCGCTGCGCGCTGCCCCCGCCCCGCAGGTGAGGCCGAGCCCGGGAGCGCCCCTGCCCCCCGCCCGGCCCGGCCCGGCCCCCCCGGCTCGGCGCAGCCCTCGGGAGGAGCCGCGCAGGCGGGGCCGGGGGGCGCGGGGGGGCAGCGCCGCGGGGCCGGGGCTCGGGCTCGGGCTCGGGCTCGGCGGCCGCCGCCCCCGGGGAGGGGAGGGAGCGCGGGGCGGGCTTGCTTTCCCCATCCCGGGCTGGGAGGGCGGCTCGGACGCGGCCGGGCACCGGGGGGCAAAATGCCCGGGACGCTGCGGGGGCACGGCCGGCTTCTGCAGCGGCACAGCCCCGGTGCGGCGGAGCAGCGGCAGCCCGGCGCTGTCCCGGGGCACAGGCGCGGAGCTGCGCTCCCCACCAGCGGCGAGGGACCTGCTGCGGCACCCGCCCGCACAGCCCCCGGGGGGGCCGCCGGCCCTCGAGCAGAACCGACGGCACAAAATAAAGCCGCGTGTTTGCCCAAAACACGTCTGATGAGTGACCCAAAGCGGCCCCGGCCGGCCGAGCCCCCGCAGCGCTCCCCCCGCACCGCTCCCCCCGCACCGGCCGGGCCCCCGCAGCGCGCCCCCCGCACCGCTCCCCCCGCACCGGCCGGGCCCCCGCAGCGCTCCCCCCGCACCGCTCCCCCCGCACCGGCCGGGCCCCCGCAGCGCGCCCCCCGCACCGCTCCCCCCCGCCGGGAGCGCGGCCGCCGGGGGAGGCGGAGGGCGAGTGGCCCCCGGGCCAGCGGCCTCGGCCCCACGCGGGGGCTCTCTGCGGCAAGTGGCTTGTGCGGGCGGCTAGCCCGGACCCACGCACGGGCCGGTGGAATCCAGCCCCTGCACAAAAAAGCCACGGCCTGGCGAGCCCCTAACTGGTATCCGAAAGAGAGCTCCCCCTTAAACCTTCACTGGGCTTTTCTTAAAATAATTAAAAAAAAGAACTCTGCACCAGCAAATTCAAGCTCAAACGAGGAACAGCCACTGCGCGTACTCCAAAGAAAACCATGGTATTACCGGTCCCTGCAAGACGGAGCCTAGAATTTTATTCAACCTTTTTCATTAAAGAAGGAGTAAGAATAGCTTATTGGATTTTCCAGAGGCAAGCTCAAAAGCCTCATTTAACTTTCTGGAATGTTTTGAAACAATGTGCTTGCAGGGTTGAGCTGGGGGAGAGCAGGGCCTGCTACTTTGAGACGTTTTAGCAGTATTATTTGGCTGTAGTAAAATTCCAAATTAAAACTTGCGGTTTAGACTGCCATGAATTGCATTCCACGAAAAATTCTGAAACACAGAGAGAAGCTGAATCCAGGAAGAAAATAACAATTTAAGGCTATTGCTGCAGCGGTTTCCAAAGGAAGGTGGACTCTAGTCACCAGTCCCCTTTGCGGATTGTTCCAAGCAAGAGCAACTTCTGAACAGTTCAGGGACCGCTTCAGCTCATCTTCATATTCACCCGTCACAACAGTCCACATGCTTCTCATTAATATTTTCAGTTTAACAAAAATATCCGACCCAAAAATTTGTGGAAAAAAAAGGTAACCATTCTGAAAGACACTGCAAGTTCTCAGAAACGGCTGCAGAAGGAAAACCAGTGCAAACTGTTGATGTGCCACAGCCGTGAGCTGTTTAGCACACACCTGCCTGGTAGGTCTGCCAGAGTCCCCCCAGGAGATGCCCAGCACCGGGAGAGAGGACACGGGCAGAGGGGGACAGGAGGAGGGGAAATGCGGGAGAGGCATTCCTGAGAGGCACCGAAACGACACCTGCACTCCCCAAGCCCCGTGATGAACCGGCTGCCCCGTTTCATCGCTTTGCAACACGCCGCTGTACGCGCGGTCATATGCTGCCATCCTCTAGAAGCCACTTTTAGATCTACCAAATACTTTGCCCATTTAAAAATAACACGTTGCTGGACATTATGAATTTTCATCGCTGGCCTGGATCAGGTCCTTGGGAACGCTCCCTCGGCGCAGCGACATTTAAGCCATTACAATGGCTAGTGTCGACACTTTTCCTGTAAATGTTTCCAGCAGTGTTGACATGCAAAAATGAATGTTGCCACAGAGCTATGAAAAATGGTTTAGCCCGACTTCCTCAGTTCAGTAATGTTATTAAGCCATTGTCTATACTAAATTACCCTTGCCTGGAATGCAGATGAATCACAGCGAGCGCAGCTCTCCAAGTGACTCCCTGACTCCACAAGCACCAACCAAAGGGACCTTTCCACCAGCTCCATGACCTGGAAATTCCTCCTACCCGGGCACACACAGCTCCCGACAAAGAGCCCTCGCTCCTTGCCCTGCAGAAGCGAATGCTAGCACGGCCGCTGATGCTCAACAAATTATGTGACAGACTTGTTCAATCTCATATTTTCTTAGACTGCTAAAAAAAAAGAGAATCATGAGGAGCTCAGACTTTTCCAAACAGCTCTGCGGTATAGCACATGTATCAAAAGTACATCAGGCTTGAACATAAACTGAATCCTGCTTATGTAATAAGTTATGCTTGGCCAGGTTTGAGCCAGCTCGAGCTTCCTTGTCACCTAATTTACTTCAGCTGATTAAGTACTAAGAGTTGGTTTGAGTATGGTAACACATTACAATCAGCAGCAAATCATTACCGCTTCCCGTGGAATTAGCTAGGAGAGCGTTAACATCCAGAGGCGTTCTTTAAACGGGGACCGAGCTGGACCGAACCCGTAACTCCCATGGAATTTCATTCAGGTTCAGGCTTAGCATTAACAAATGCTCCTAAGAACCCAAACAAATTACAGCTGACCATGAGCTACTTCGCAGTTCAACGGCGTGTTAAGTCCTAGAGTTAATTCATCCCTGCACAGACACAGGTCAACCAGCTTAGGTAAATACGAGTGCTTGGATCTTCATCCAAAAATTACCCAAACCCTGAACCGAGTTCCTTCCGATATCTTAAAAAAGATTCTACAGTTAAAAGGAAATAGCCAAATGGAGGATACGAAGGCAGTCCAGAAAAACGCAAGAGGTGAAACAGGGAAGGGCAAGGGAGAGGAGCGGGCTGAGGCACGGGGTTTGTGATCTTGGGGTTCAGCACAGCGCGAGCCACCAGCTCGTGCAGCGTGTAAAAGGCACGTGGCGCACGGCTGCCTGGGAATACGAGCCACGCAAGAAGCTTCACAGCTGGTGGCTCGTGTGTCTCTGCACAACGGAGGGGCGGGCAGTGGATGGGCGCTTCACGATCCCTGCTTCAGCATCTTTTACCTGCTTCACCCTTCCATGGGGGACGTTTTCCCTGTTCAGGGTTAGCTTTCCATCCTCTGCTACCTAGGGCTACTGTGGGCAAGGTTTTCATCTTTATCATCAATTTTAACCAACGAAGATACCGCAGAAATAGCTCAGAGGAAGAAATGGGAATGAGTACAAACCGGAGAAGCTAAGAACTTTTTGTTTTTCCAACTGCAGAGTTTCAACTCCCTTTTCCAGTCAGGAGTTGGCTTACTTCAAATGATCCATCGAGCCCTCCTTGATCCATTTCAAAGGGAATTTAAAGAGGGGAAAATTCCCCTAGTATGGTATTCTGTAATGGCAGCTGGATTAATTGGCCCATGGCACTGGTACATACTAGTTCCCTGAACTCCTCATCAAGCTAAGGCTTGTCTGGCACGAATCCCAAGGTAATCTACTCAAATGGTTGCAGAAACTGGAAGAGGAAAGTTCACCACCCGCATTAAAGGCTAGCCCAAAATGAAGGCTACCCCTCTAACAGGCGATTATGGCTTAGGGGGTTCACTCCCCACTTTTGTCTCCTGATAGTCTTTCAGCTGAGGTCAGAGCGAAGTTTGGCACCACCTGGATCTATCTGTCTGCATTGAGAGGAACTTCACATTCCAATCTGTTTCGCCATGACATCTTGACTCCATGGATTAGCAGCTCGGGCGCTCTGTCGTGGTGCCGTGCTGTAACGTTGGCTGATGAAGAGTTGGATAAACAAACAGCACAGGAAATTTAACACATACCAGTCATGGGCGGCATGCTGAAATGTATTCCAGACAGATTTTTGAACCCCTCTGCAAGTGCATAAGGAAAATGTTAGTTGGTAATTAAATGAACGGAGACCCCCATGTGCTGAATTAGGTTTATTACACATGATCCAGCTAAAATGTGAATTTTGGAATTCACGTGAATAATGTTGGAGCTAATGCTGTTGTCCTAAAAAGTCTATGAAAAGTTCAGATACGCTTTGCTATGTGAAGTGGCGCTTAGAAGGATAAAATAAACAACCGTTTGTGAGAATCATATTTTAGAGGTTTGGTTTATGATGCTTTCCAAGAGCTCTATCCACTGCACGCTTGACTGAACTCTCTCCATCACGCCTATCGCTAGCGCATCCCAACTCTTCCAAAAGTGTGTGCAAGGGTCCCGGTTTTCTGCAAAACCTCCAACAGCAAAACAAGAAAGATGAAGGTGAAGGAGGATTTAGTATTACTGCAAAAATGAGCTCCTTTCCTGGGATGTAACTTAAACCTGAACTGATGGTGGCCAATGGATCTAGAAAAGGGGCTTCCACATCTTTCAAGTCCCTGACATTATCATGTAACATCGAGCAGTGGAACCTCAAGAAGACGCTGTTCAAACAGAACTTGAGCTCCCCTAGAATTTGCCATGCCTCAAAAATTGTTGTGAAAAAGAAAACGTGTTTGTTTCCTGTAAGAAACCCAATGCGTAATGTCCCCAAACCACTCTAGAGACAGCCCTTTCACTATAGACAAAATTAGAAATACAGAAATACTTGAGAGGCTCATGGTTACAAGTATAACCATCCCATATTCAACAAAACAGAAACACTCTACAAGCACCTAAGTCAACTGTATATTATTGATACTGGTAAATCATATGAGAATTAATAGTGTATAAAATATATTCCCTTGCAACTGTAGGTCACTAGCTCAAGTTCAAGCCACGTAAATAGAGACGAGAGCTGTTACTGTCCAGGGACTCAGCGCCAGCATTAAGTGAGCTTGTGAGACAGATCCCAGATGGGTACAAGAGCTAATTGGCTCCTTTCCTGGTAGCATTAGCAAAGCAGCCCAGGACTGAATAAATCCAAGGGAGGATTTTCCTCCTAACTATAATCCCTTTAGCTCAGAAGTGAAAACAGACTGGAGAGCCAAACACTGCTGCTGCTAATGCCCATCTGCCTGTTCCATGGATCCGACCAAGCCAGGAGTCATTCTGTAAGGTACCGGGCCAGGTCTGAGCCAGCAGCGTGCAGGCACACGCATGCACACACGCACACACACGCAGGGACACGGACCCCAACCCCGTCCTGTGTGGACGGCACTGGCAGCGGGAAATGGCAGACAGCGGGAAGTAACCGGAGGGTCCTGTAGCTCAGAAGATGTCACATGCGACCATCTCAACTTGTCATTGCATCCGAGAGGCGTGCCCAGCTCTGGACAGCCAAGCATTTCAGGAATTGCCTGTGTTTCTCTGCAGCGTTTACACTTGCTTTAAGATGCCAGTCACCAGCCAACCAACCAGCCCCCTGGCATGAAGGGAATTCCTTTTTTTGCCCCTTGCTCCTGCAATGGTCTCCCCCACCTCCACCTCCCGTATTTCTACTGAGAGTGAATCAACATCGCTTTAACAAATCCTGGGCAGGAAAAGCAGCAAGCTCTCCCCGAGCTATAACATCCCTCCATCTCTGAACAGAGGTTAGGTTGGGAAGTCCTCACATAGCCAAGATTAAAATTTTTTCTTCAAAAAAATTTCCTACCTTAGAAGCAAACACTGGGTCCTGGTAGTGTTCTGCCTCTCCACACGAAGCATCCTGCTGATGTTATTGCGTAGCTATTCGTTTAGCAGATACTTCAGAGAGGAGGACTCTGAAGAGGCCAGTTTGACATCACTCCGAGCCAGGCAAGAGCCAGGAATCAAGTCACAAGGGTGAAGCAAGGAAACTGCTGGCCTCTGAACCCGCGGCTCGTCTTCTCGGGCCACCCTCAGGAAAGAAGCAAGGTCCAAACCCTCCTGCCCAACACGGAGCCAAAGGGCTCCAAATACCTAACCTCATGTTTTGAAGCCCAGGCTGCTTTATTCAGGCTCCATCAGGACTTCGATCAAGAAAAGCTGAATATTTTGCAAACTGTAAACATTAATCAGTGCCTTTTGTCTTTTCTAAACTCCCCCGTCTGTACAAACACGGATCTAATCCCATCCACTCTTTTTCATACCTGCATTAGCATTCGGGGTATTTGGAAAGAGTTTCTTATCTGATGTAAAAATAAAAATTGATGTAAAAAAAAGTGGTGAGTGCAGCAGGGTCCACCCACTATCACTGCAGTAAGGCTGATGGAGAAGTGCAAAGCACAGAGAGGATAACAAACACCCGATTTGCTGGCGCGTAGGCATTTACGCTTGAGCAAAATGGGAGCATATGAGTGATGTTGCCCAAAGCAAATTCAAGTTGCAGTTAATTTAGGGCTTAGTCTTTCCCGTGCTCTTTTTTTTGTAGAATGAAAGCTGCAGACAGAACAACGCATGCAGAATGAACGAGGAGCTCCAGGGGGGCGACGGCACATACTGCACCCCACTGCTCCCCGACACGGAGTCGGGCGAAGGGGAGGGACAGAGGCAGGTTGCCATCGTGTGGGCACGACTAATGACAAATAATTACGAGAATACATGCAAAGGGATTCCCATTGTCTCCCCCCCCCCAAAAAAAAAAAGGAAAAAAGAAAAAGGATTGTTTGTTTCCACCAAAATCCTGAACCTCTTAATCATCTGAGAAGCTAATCCTCATCAGGGGAATTCTGGGGAAACTGAAAATATTTTAGCTTGGCTAAGATAAGGGCAGAGCTGTTTACTTCACACATCTCTACAGTGGTACAGAGCCAGGAAATACTTTTCAGTTATTTTCAACAAAACAAGACAAATGTACCAAATTGGCAAGAAAGTGACATTTTTCTGCAGAATTCTTTACTGTCCAAACCGATATCCACAGAAATGACTTTGTCCCAGTTTGTCAGCAATCTTTGTTAATTATTTTGAATACTTTTGGACTTCTGCTAAGCACACCAGTGCCGAAAATATGTGAGAACTCCACCACAAAAACATGACCATCCTAAGCAATCAGAGTACCCTGCAGCGGGCATTTTAATGTTGCACTAGAGAATACGTGAGCTTCAGATTTCTGGTCTGCGGGAGCCCAGTAAAGGTGTCAGTGAATCCTGGAACTGCAATATACTCCAGAAAAACATATCTTGTTCTTGGCTCTGATAAGCAAATAGCTTTTTGCATTTTTCTGCCTCAGCTCCAGCCGGCTCGAACACGCAGCACTTGCACAGACGATAACGCCCAGGGAGAAAGGGATGGGGAATCTACTCAGTGCACCACGGCACAGGGTCAAGCTGCAGGAGCTGAAGCGGCCGTACGACGCGAGGCTTGCTCTGGGCACTATGCTAATACAAATCCCACCTGGTATTTTCATTTTACAAACACAAAATTGTGTCTTCTCTCCCACTTTGGTTTGAAAGCAGAGAACAACGGGATGATATGGACTCCGAAGGAGGAATCTCATCTCTTTTGAAGCAATAAAATATATGCCATCAACTTCAACAGGGCCAAGATCTCACCCTGAAGCCTTCACTTCCATCCGAGTTAGGCTTTCCTCCTACGACTATCGCTTATACCTCTAAGCGTGCAGCAGAAAGAGAGCACTTTCTCCACGTGGCTGAACAACGTCAGAAGCGTGCGGGATATGCGAGAGAGGAGGGGAAACCCGAAAGCCTCTCCCTTTAGCAATGCGGTCATGACCGCCCCGCGGCTCCGGCGCAGATCCCCTGTGCAGCCCTCGCTGCCGGGCTGGGGCTGCGCGAGGCGGCTGCGGCCCCCGGCCCTACCTGCGCACGCCTTCCCGTCCTGCTGCAGCCGCAGCCCCGCCGCGCACTTGCAGTAGAAGCTGCCGATGGTGTTGCAGCACTGGGACTCGCAGCCACCGTTCCCCACCTCGCACTCGTTCACGTCTGGAAGAGAGGAGAAGGGGGAGCACAGATAAGCTTCTGCTGCCAGACCGAGCTGGGATACCACATGAGAGGGAAAACATTTTCTTTTCAGCTTATTTTCCTATTACTAACTTTTCAGTGCCAATAAGAAAAAAAGCCCATTACCCAGTACAAAATGATCCCCTTGTTACGTGCTCAAATGCTTAAGATGTTGCTACCCAAAGGATTCCTACCCTGGATGAACATCGGCACTCACATGGATAAAAATATATTCATTATCACAACAGGATGCCTCACTCTGTAATGGCCATTTTGTTCACGAAAATGAGAAAACCAAATTTCTTTACATTAAAAAGCTGTTGTTTTAGAAGTTTTACTTTCTTGTCTTAAATCAGAGGGGTGGAACTATTACACTTTTCCACTAAAATCCCTTCACATAAACTCACGCCAGTTGCCTGAATAGTATTAATCCAGAAGACTAAACTGAAAGGTTATAAAAATGAAAACGTCCACACAGAACACCTTCTCTACTACTTTTTGCAACTCAAGTCCAGAGTAAGTCACGTTACCCTACCAAAACCAGAGATTTCTCTTCCCCCAAGCAGGGTGTGGGCCAGACCTTTGGGGAACCCCAGCACCTTTTTCAAATCACCTTTTAAATAGAGGGAATGAGTGAGCACCAGGTGCGAATGGAGGCTTGCCCCCCCCTCGCCTTCTCCTTACCTAAACACAGGCTCCCTCCACTCCTCAGTTCAGCTCCGACAGAATTAACAACTGGGGACCCAAACGAGCCGCAACCTGTACGTCCCCTCTAACTCTGAATAGCATCCTCCCAAAAGTCCACCTGGAAGCTATTGATAAGCCCTGGAGATGTGTTCCATCCAAGCATTTTCACACCTCACCAAAATACATGACAGACACTTTAATTAGCCCCAAAAAATAGACTGTGTATGCTGCCAAGGCTCCCGACGTCCAACATCTCAGCTGGCTCCGTGACCCCAGACTAACAGACCGGAATCTCCAAAACTGGCAGACAGTAGCCCACAAGCACCGGCAGCCCGGGCTTTTCGGGGAAGCGCGGCAGCGGGAGCGGGCCAGGCGGACGGGGAGCCTCTCCCACAGCCGGGCTGCAAACCCCTGCTCCCGCACAGAGCCTGCGGCCGCGGTCCCTGGGAGAAATACCGACCGCTCGGCCAGGACCCTCAGTGCCTGCCGCAGCCCCTGAAACGTCTTCCGCCCCCAAAACGGCGGAGGGAGCTGGCGGCGAGGCAGGAAGGAGGAAACCTTGCGCTGCATCAACGTTAGGCCGTTTTATTATTTTCAGCTACAGATCAAAATCAGGCCCAGATTAGGAAATGCCAAGTTTCAGTTAGACATGTGAAATATATGAGGAGGTTTCAAAAAGATCGATCAGTTGTTGGCATATTCTTGGCATTTGGCACTAAGCAAGGCACTCTAAAAATGTATCTGTGCTTAAGAAGCTGCTTTTTTTGCTCTGTAAAGAAGCGTTTCCTTCTTAAAAGAAAGTAGAAAAATGGAGACAAATACTGTTTTAAGGCATTTGGTCTGGATGGAAGAATAATGAGCTGTAGCTTTGCCAGAAACGCATGCTTCAGCCATACTCTGTACATTTCCTTCTGCTACTGCAGATAAATCTTGGTTTTCTTTTGCTCACCCGGAGCCGGCGGAGCTTGCGGCCTTTCGGGAGCCAGCCCCGTTTCCATCTGCTCTTCGCTCTGAGCCCGACTCGAGCTCTGCTGCCTCCAGGGCCAAAGACAGACAGACTCCTTCGACAAGCCACGGGGAACAAGGCAAGGTCAGGCACACGCGAGGGAGAGCGCACACAGCCCCCGAAAGGCAGCCGGTCCGGGTTTGCCTCGGGATGCTACAGCGAGGTAGCCTGCAGGCTGCCGGACAGCCGTGGCTTCTTAGAAGAAAAGAAAAAAAATGGTATCGAGGCGAGCTATCGCATTACGTTTTAAATTAGTGGTTCGCAAACGGAGGACCGCAAAGCAGTGCTGAGCGCCGGGGTACCCTCCACGCAGCCACGTGCAAACGGTGCCGCTCAGGCTGCTCTCGCCCGCTGGGCGAGCGTGCATCTGGGCAGCGAGCAGCTCCGTCCTGCTCCCACAGCTGGCCAGCTGCTGCGTCAGACTCCTGCTGTTCAAACGACACGTAGCCGCAATCTCGCGCCGCTTAACGAGCATACGTGGAGCAAGTCGCTCCCGCGAGCGCCACGTGAAATTTCACGTTGGATGCGAAGAAAGGTGGACATTGAGTTAGCAGGGTGGCACGATGCAGCACTCGCACACGCAGCGCTTGCCGCAGGCGTGCCTGCAGCAGTCAGCAGGGACGGGGACAGGGATGGGGACGGGGACAGGGACAGGCAGAGCTGCCACCGCACCCTGGGCACCTCCGCTCTCTGCCGTCAGCGCTTCCCCCGCCCGCGGAAAAGGTCTTTGCAAAGGCAGCTGTGCAGCAATGCTCTATTCAGCGTAAAACAGGCACTAGTGACTCCTGCGATAACAATAATAAAAGGTGTCTGCGGGTAGCACACAAACCTGTCAAGCCATAAGGAATTCAATGTATTGCCAGCCGAGAAGAGAGTTAGAGAAGGACAGTGATCAAACCAAGGCCGATGTGATCAAAGAGACCCACCATTTAATTCCCTCAGCGTTTTCTAATTCAGTCCTGTCTGGGCTCAGAGTTCCCTAACTACTTCTGAAACACCAGACCGTGCAAGTTTTGTTTTACTTTTCAGAAATCCTAAGACCTGCTAGAGCTTAATGAAATCCCCAAGGGTTTATATTTGCTTAATCCTCCCGGTGCAGCAACCTGCCAGCGTTAGGAGACCCACAGTTCATTCCAAAGGCTTTGTGTGAGAGGGAAAGGCTACGGGGTGGTTAGCAGGAGGGCTACCCAGCGGTTCCCTTGCCTTCTCTCTGACGATGGATTTTCACACTATGGCTGTTAAAAGTATGAATTCAATAGCCCCATAAATTTCAATTAGATTTTCAGGTACTGTAACTGCCCAAGTGCAGTATCTGTGTGAAGAAAGGTATGTTACCATCACAACTGCGAGAAGAAGAGTTTTTTAAAACCATTTCTGGAAAGTAACTGTTTGTCAGTTAAAGGCTTTCCTATTTGCACCAAAGACCTGGCAAAGCTTATGCATATTGTCCTGCTGTGAACTGCTTTGCAGACAGGTGCCAGCCCTGGCAGCTGCACTAGGTGACACCACGGACCCCGGTTACATCTCGTAAGAAAAGTGATTCTAAGGGCTGTGAGCGACGCTCACAAATACCGGGGAAAATTCTTGTTCCTGCTCTGTCCCTTGCTCCTATAACGATTATCACATGGTTTCTATTTCCACAAACAGTATCGGTGGTTAGACACATGGATTGGGCAACGCCGCATTTCAAAGAAATGCTTACTGACTGGTTAGGGAGAGCAGAGGGGGAATTCGGAAATGCGACCCTGTGGGGTTTTGTGAAACTTAGAGAAGGCTTAAGAATTTGAAAACCTGATGTTTTCGAAGCTAAAAGGGCAGCTGGAGGCAACGAAGCATCTGTCATGCTGAGTTCGGCAAGGAAAGAGGAGTAAGAAAGGCTCATCGGTTTGAAGGTCCTTCCACAACACAAGTAGCCTGCTAGGAGCGTTCAGGGAGAAGTTTATGATCCAAAATTTGTCCGTCTTGTCCTGCTCGTCCTCATAACGTTTCCTGGTTTAATAGGCCTCTTGCTCAGCTTCTTGCACAGCAACACCTTAGAGCTACGCCTGTGGGATCCGTCTGTCCCTGTGGAGGAGACCCTTCCGAGGCCATAAATCCAGATGATGACCTTATGAAGGATTAGACAGAAGCCATAAGGGGAGAGGGAAAGACAGCTTGAACACCAAGGAGCAAGGCCAGCTGGGGCAATACGAAGTATGTTTGCCTCGAATGAATGTCTACAGAAAACAGCAGCCGCGTTTCGAAAGGATTCGAGCAGCTGGTTGCTCTGGGTGTGCTTTGCACCTTGGGTCTCACGCCTTACGGTTCCGAGGCAAACGCATGCAACCCCCAAGCAACCAGACAGCCAGAAATCACAAAGGTGCCTTCAACTGAGCATCTGACCCTTTTGTGGGCCCGCGCCAGACCCCGATGTCCTCCTGCCCGGAGCAAAGCCGCAAAACAGCCACCGGCTTTTCGAAAGGCTTTGCTGTCAGGGGAGGAGTTTGTCGCTGAGCTTGAAGGGCTCTGTAGCTCGGCTGGGTATGTGCTGGATACAGCTGAAGTCTAGCATGTTTGAAGGGGTTTTTTATTATTATTGGGTTTTACCAGCAGCTTTTCTATGAAGTTCCCTTTCATCTTTTAAATGGACACAATCTCAGCAGCTTCCCCGTAAGCCGTAAGTTTCCCCAGAAGGATACAGCGAGAGCAGGAGTTATTCTTGCCTCCACGTTTTGTAAAAATAAGCATTGTGGTTAGACTCTGCAAACACAACTTTCAGTTTCTTAGAGCTTGTATTTATCAAAGCATTATGAAACTTCCTTCCTCCCCGACTGAAACATACGATTCGTAAATAAAACAACGAGCGTTCCTCATCCCCCAACTCACCACACGCTCCAGCGTCACCGCTGCCCATCTACCCCATACGCCTCCATCCCGACCTCTCGCTCCTGCTCAGGAGCCGCTGCAGCTCAGAGCTGACATCTGCTCGATCTCCAGTTCGGTTTCACGCCGCTGCTTCCAGCGAGGCACCCCGACTTTCTAAAGGGGGAATCCCAGGGGTCCCCTTGAGGCGATCAAGCAAAGCGTGAGAGCTCACAACAGGGGACAGTCCTACGCTGGCCAGGACAAGGACCGGGAGGCTCAGTCTTTATTCCCCATAGTTCCTCCTGAACCTGAACCACTCTACCACCGGAGCACACGCCTGTCCCCTGCCACTGTTAGCACTTCAGAGCACTAATTGCCGTTGCACTCCAAGGGCATTAATTGCCAATTAGGGCTGAAGAGTGGCTCTGGGATACTAACAGTCCATCCTTGTTTTGAAAAGGGGGAGAGACTGAGGTTAACCATTTTGCTATCACCAATTTGGGGCTGTTTGGCCACCCTGAGTTATAAGATCTTTGGACAAAGGATACCTTGAAATTGTAGTCAACCCCCCCAGCGCAGAAGGATGCGATTTATTTTGCCTCTGCCAAGCAGCGATGAATCAGCTGTCACCACCAGCCGGGTGTCACGAACAAAGAGCGGCAAAGGTTGGTCCCTAAATCAAACCTGAAGCTCCTGAAGCTGCGAGCTAACTAGGAGCAGCTGTGCTGGAATCGGTCCTCGCGGGCCCTCGGCACACTGCGGAGGAAGGATTATATATTATTCCCTGGGGGTTGTCGTGCATCTTTGAAACAATCCATTAGTATTTCAGAAAGGTGTGATGGCTGCGGGCATTCCCTCACTCAGTGTGCTTGGCTTACACTAAAGGTTTTAGGCACGCATGCCATGCGCCTCCCAAAATTACAAACGCGCTCCTCTTCTCTTTTCCCCCCAGGACCGGCGCATTAGGTGCCAAAGGCACAGCTGCAGGCGTGGGGCAGGTTTCGGGCGCGGGTTGTGTTACAGCCCTTGCAGCCGACACACCAACCCAGGCTGGGCACTCTGAGCAGACACCGCTGCTTCTCCCCTCTGAAGCACCAGCGCTAACCCAGAGCTGCTTCGCTACCGTTGTTCTCGGCCGATGCAGTCGAGACCCGAACCTGGCCCATGGGCCACATACTCCTGAAATCATCGTCTTGCGTCAACTTTTTTCATCAATCCTGCCTAGAGCTTTCTTGGACTCGTATTTCCTGACAAACTCAAAACTCAGTTCAAGTTCACTGAAAGGTCTGAAATTCTTTCAAGGAAACCAGGACTGGGTTTGAGCATGAAAAGGGCCAAGTTACCATTTCCCACTGAAGCCATGCAACACTCGCAGATCCTTCACACTTCTCGTAGGGAATCCAGTCAAAGTATGTCATTCTGGCTAAAGTCTTAGGCCTGTCCAAACTCCGTAATTCAAATCCAACCGAGAGACTGAGCTCCTCACTTGGACTTGAACCTTGCACATTTTTTTACAAGACAATCCTGGGGAAGAAAAGAGGGCAAAGTTACACGTGGCTCAACAGCAAGGTATGAAATGACCACAAACAGCTTCATCGGTGCTTGGAAACATGACTGCAGGTGCGCAATCACCCGTAAATGTTTGGGGTTATGGATGTAAGTCTGCTGCAGATTGCTCAAAAACCCAGCTGTGGAGGGGAGAGGTGAATGGAGGCAGGCCTGCCTGGGACCGTTCCGGTTATTCGGGTGCAGTTTCTGTGTCCTGATTACTCCTATAGCTCATATCACCTGCGAAATGTGACTCTTCACCTGCATTGGATGATTTTTCAAAACGAGAAAAAAAGTCAGCGTCCAAGAACACTGCTGAGTCAATCCGAACCTCGGCAACGGAAGGGCGGTATTTCGTGCACTCACCTTTCCATTGCGGTAACGCAGC
The DNA here is from genome assembly GCF_030936135.1 of Gavia stellata. NCBI lineage: Eukaryota > Metazoa > Chordata > Aves > Gaviiformes > Gaviidae > Gavia > Gavia stellata. The sequence goes on from NC_082620.1 coordinate 8,663,842, forward strand.
AGAGGACTCGCGCGGCGGCTGGAGCGTGCGCGGCGCTCTGCTCGCTCCCCCCCGCAGATTCCCTGCAGACCCTTGAAACCAAGTATGGGTCGCCTCAAATCACACCCACAGGCTCCACCTATACTTGATTTCCAAGGTCACGCGCAGCAGATGTCAAGGAGCTCCCGGAATCCTGCTCCCCGAGAAAGGCTTCTCCCTTCCCTTAGTTTTATTCGTACATTACTGAAGTGACATGTAAATGCAAATAAATTCAACTGAAACTTCTTAGAAGAATTCTGATAAAACTTGGTTTCCATTAATCTGTTTGTAAAATACATACGTTTGCTTTTTATTTTTTAAGAAAGAGTTAGGAACAGATAAGAAAATATCATACTGAACTTTCACGCATATAACACATTTTTCCAGATAAACTGTGCTCATTTACAACCACCAACCTTCAGATAATTCACATCCCCACTAAAGGTAGGCAGGAATTGGAGGTTAATTGGAGGTTAAGGAAAGATATATTTGCAGGATAACTGGTAAATGTCTGTTTTGTTTTCTGCTTCTTTCCCAAAGGACTGGCAGAGAAAGGAGCGCTGCTGCTGCAGCGTGATGCGGCGTGACCGGAGCGCCCAGGCAGCTCTTCGGCTGCATCTCAGCCCCGACCCGAAACAGCTCGAAAACCACGCACACAGTGCTCCAACACGTTTCAATTTAGACTTCAGCTATCACCTCGCTTTTCTAGCTCTCTGCTCCCTCCAGGCAGTGATCGCTAGAGGTTTTAAAGCATTGCAATAGTTTATATTCATGCTCATTATCTTTAGCAATTGTTTACCTACCTACGCAGAGCCCAAGCTAGCCAAAACCAACCGTAAGGGTCCTGTGATAAAACCACCACGGAATTGTATAATCCTTCCCAGATACAGCCTGCCCTGCAAACATTCAAAGAAACCCATGACATTTGAAGTGGCAGGGCTGTGATATGAAAAGAAATGTATCATTTTAGTTAAATTAAAAAAAAAAAGAGTCCATCCATATTTTTAAGCAGCTTTGTAGAAGAATACTTAGACTTTTAACAAGAATTCAGTCACACCCAACTAATGACCATGTTTCTCATAAAACTAAATTCATCCTCTTTGGAAGAATTTCGTCCTGCCTCACACCTCTGCAAGATTTGTTTCAAGTATATTCTCAGTCCCCAGCTGAGTCCAAATCCCTCCTGGTATCAGAAAGGGCAGCGACTAACTCCCTTCTCTGCATCGTGCCTTTCCTCCTGCACTGCACCGTGCAGCTCCGCTTACCTGTATGTATCACCCTTCTGGCGTTCCTTTCTGTGCTGGCTCAGAAATGTCCTATTAAACGCATCAGTGTAGTGTTTCTGCGCACAGACAGGACAGACCGACAGACCAAAGGCTGGGCTGGGTTTCGGGCTTGCCTTCGGGACCGCTGTGGCGTCAGCACTGGGCTCGGACGCTGGCTCACAGGACCTTTGGAGGTCCCCCGTTCCCCTTTGCTCTGTGCGAGCACAGCGTCTGCCAGGAGCCGCGTCCCTGCCACCATCCCTGCCCAGCCCCGTGCGAGGAGCAGCCCTCTCCCGGCAGCGAGGCTGGCAGCGCTCCAAATCAAAGCATGAACTGCATGTCCTGGGAAACGAAACGTTTTGGAGGATCTGCATTTTTGCGATGGGATTTGGAATTACAGGTAAACCTGGCTTAATCCGAACAGTTCAGAGCCTCAGGACCGAGGCTGAACTTGGCAGTGGTGGTACCTGATCTGCATCAACCTGGCTACTACGCACCAGCATTCACAAACTCACTTTGACACCTTTTGCTAGAAAAGGCTTGAAATAAAATACTGATAACAGTAGGTATTCCTATTCTTTATGAGAATCCCCAAGTCATTTTAAGGAAAGCAGAATTCAAGCACATCTGGTATTTTATTTATGGAGGTTACACACTCCGACGTGAAAGAAACCGTCCACTTAAACTGATAACAAAAAAAACCCACTTTTCCATCTGCCTTTGGGCTAAGAGACCATTAATACTCACAGACTATTGTCAAGCGACTTTACAACATCTTGTAAAAAGGCCTGAAGGAAGCTTAAATGCCAAGAGGCCCCAGTTTGGTAGCATCTGGCCTTCCCTTGAACAATGGCTGCCCCTTTCCAGCATCCCCAGCAAACACACCATGAAGCGACAGAGTCATCTCCCAGCTCAAAAGCACATGCAGCAGCCAAGTTTTGGGCACTCAGGGCAGAGAACGTGACCCTCGATCGAAAAAGGAACGCCTCTGTACATTATTCTGGTGACCCCTAATAGGTAAGCGCACTCCAGACCACACAAATCACCTCCGCTATTTGCATATTCGCAGTTCCCCAGAAAGGGTGCGGGTGCCGGCAAAGCCGGAGGAGCATCACTGCCTCTTCCCGGGGCCGAGGGCAGGGAGGGCGTCTCTCCCCGCAGCCCGCGCCAGCCGGGCCAGGTTGGCAAACGGAGTGCTGGTGTTTGCCGAAAGCATGACCGCGGGAACCAGGCTGCGAATGGGAACGTCGCTGGCACCAAATTCCCTCTTCAAGTTAGAAAATAACGATCACCGTTTAGGCCGTGGGAAGAGGGGGGGAAGCAGGACTCCGGGAGAGACGGTCTTGCTGGGCTGTGGCTCAGAGGCGAGGGCTGTGTGTACCGGGCTGCCAGCCGGGAGAGCACGGGTGGGGACGTGGCGTGCGGCTGCAGGTGACACGCTGCAGCACCCGGCTCGGCTGCACCTCACGAGGGCCCTTTCCCGCCGAGCGCAGGGAAGCTGCTCCCTTCCTGGCCACGAGCAGCCTGACTCCTCTGCGGCTCTTACTGTGACTTTTCAGTGGAGCCACTGCGCGGATGGTTTGGACTCTCTTTGCTCTCTCCAGTCCTTCACGTTCGTCTTCCCTCATTTTGGTGTCCGAGGCGGCTCTGGCGCTGCCGGGATTTTTCCCACGAGCCGCGAGAGGGACCCAGCTGCTGCCGACAGCCGGGATGCGGCAGCTCTGCTCGAGAGGGAGCAACAAGTGAGAAGCAAAACCTCAAGTACAAGCAGCCCAGCCTGTGCTGCTGTCTTCAGTCTCATTCCTTCTGCTTTCGGCAGCCCATTTCCTCACCTTGGATCGAGCACGCAGATTGGATTCGTTCCCAATATTCAGGGAAAAAACCCCTTGCTGCTGGGATCCTTCCTTTTGCACGTCCTCTAAAGGCTGCCGCAGCGACTCGCCTCCCATCGCTCAGCCGAGACATCCCCGCTGGGTATCTCAGCAACTCGCTAACCCCACAGCCGCTTGCACGCCAACAGCTAATTACTGGCAGCTCTCTTCCCTCTCTCTTCACTTAAACACAGTCTTTATTATAAATATAGGGGAGTGTACGTCTGAGGTCAGCTCTGCACTCCAAGCAAGACAGCCGCATGGCTTCCACGCTCCTCGCTGGTGAACCGTCATCCCCGGGAAAACAGAATTTCTTATCTGCGAGATGCAAACCTCATATCCTCAGCTGGCTCAGCCCCAAATACCTCTCAGCGATACTGACCTGTTGCCTATACGGAAAATCATCTGACAGGATGCTGTGTAAATGGTTGCTGGGCGTTTCTCCTCCATGATGGTCCAGAGAACAGTCTCGCTGCCTGGGACCTCGTGCTTACTGCACCGAATAGGTCAGCGGAAGGATGCTTTTGATTCTCTGTTTCAGAAACCGTCCGTCCTACCCGACACCTCTGCGGTAATGCCTGGGAGAACAACCGTCAGCGCGGGGAGCGCCCGGACTGCAGAACTCGCAGTGCCGCGTGGACTGCCGTCTGCTGCTGTCTCGTGAGGAACAGCGTCGTTGCCTTTTCCCATCATCATCTTTCTCCTTCTTTTACTAAAAGAATTTTTAACCGCCTAATTATTTGTTATTGCAGAGGGAGAATTTCCATTTCCCGAGCTTTTCAGGCCCCGAGACCTGCCTTTTTCCTCTTCGGCACGTACAATTGCAAGCAAGCACGAGCTGGCCACGCAGAGAACTTTGTGGTAAACTCCAGGTCAGGCGAGTGTAAGATCGAACCTTCACATTTAGTATTTACAAGACTAGAAGCTTTTTGTCATATACTGCTGGTGGGCAGCATCCTTCCCCGGCCCGGACACCTGCGTTTCTTGAATACCTACTGCAGGTGGATGGTTCCGGTCCCCAGAGCTCACAACACGCAACCTGCAAGGTAACAGAGGCTTGTGGCTACCTTTCCCAATTCCGGATTAATTTCTTAGAAAGGATTCTCCCAAAGTATATAAAACCTGCAAAACCTGTTTTTCGACAGAATCCACACTTACACGTCTAGTATTATATTACACATATATATAACTTCTAGCTGTAATGTTTTTTTCCCCAAAAAAACCCTATAAGCTTTAAAAAAGCATCTTTTTTCCTTTTTTTTTTGTGTAGGGAAGCGACCTTTAATGAGACAAAAAAATAAACAGAAGTTGCTGCATTTTGTTTGACCCAAGAAAATGAAAACGAAAAGTGCTAAAGCCTATATAGATTAAAGGTGGCTAAAATTGGGATAAAATAGTTTTTACCTAATTCCAAGGGGTAACCCTGCAGCTCCTCCATGGGAAGAAGTCTCACCACAGTGGGAGGGTGAGGCAGGCGCTTCAAGCAGAGCGCGGGCTCGCAGGGCTGGCTCCCAGCAGAGCGGAGAGGCTCTATCCCCTCCCTCTGGCCATCCGGAATTTAACAGACTTCCCGCTGCTCGGAAAGGGCCGCTGGCCGCACCGGGCCGAATGAATGCACTCCACAGATGACACCTTGGATAATTATTTTCTAAAACTCAAGTTGCTGCCACGTATCTTCATTACAACAGCTGTATCGGGGAAAAAAGCTGTGATGCCCTGAGAATTTGAGCTACTCTGTTTCACTGCCGTTATCACACAACCCATTTATTAAAGTTTACGTAACATTCTCCCAATAACAAGCGCTCCTGATAACCTAAAGGAAATAAGAGAATACGCCTTATCTAGTCCCAAAATGTAAGCAGTTAAGCGTAGCGCTAGCTGAACGGCATGGGTCCTAGACACTTCTGTGTGGCTGAATTTCTGTTGAAAGAAAATATTTTCAATTGTTTCTCTGAAAATCTGCCAAACAGATGAGCCAAGCATTGAAAGGTTTGTCAGCAAACCAGAAATTACACACCAAATCCATGCTTGGTGGGTACTTTTTTGTTTCTTTGTTGTTTTTTTAATTTTTGTTCTGTTTCCCTTTTCTACAACTCGTCACGCTCTGGGATTTGGTGTCCCGGGATGTAAAAACCCCCTTTCTCCCACGGTGTGTGCAGATCGGCCCGCGACCACACTGCTGCCTAGAGAACGCCCACATTGGGCTCGCAGAGCTGGGGAGCGCGAGTCCCCGAGGACGTAGCCGAGGGGCGAGCTGTTCGGCCCCGCGGTGGGGAACCTCAGGGACGGGGCTCTTCCCCCACTGCGCAATTCTTCCCATCACCGCAGAAAAAACCGTGCCGGAGCCCCCGCACTGGGCAGGGCGGAATTGCTTCTGGTGCAGAAGGGTATTGAAGGCGGAAAAGATAAGTTGCAAAATGCAAGGGTATAACCAGGCGTGTAAAAAAGAGAAATTGTAAGGATATATTACATATTTTCCCATCTTTCAGGGGTTCCTAACCAGATTCTCATCCTTACCCAGCTAACCATCTACAAACTCAGTGTCCTTCCATGGATCATATCAAACGCTCAAACAACCTCAGCCTGTCTCCTCCTGATCTACAAACAGCAGAGACACAATAAAACAGCCATGACAGACAGCACCGCCAGGAGATCTCTTTTTTTTTAAAAAAAAAGAGCACAGCCTTTCAAGAGAATACGCCTGATGCGATCTGCCGTGGTCTGCAGGGAGCAGATTATCTTTCACAACTCTGTAGCTTCCTGCAGTGCTCAGATAAAACTTACTCAGTGCAATGTCCATTGCTTTTCACAGGCTTTGTTGTTCACCCATCATTTCTTCTGCAATTTTCTGTCCAAACTGACACCACCTGAACTTTGCTGGTCACTTACGCGTAATTTTTCAAACACTTTTGATGTATCCGGTCTTTTCTCTTGTTTTGTTTCTCATAATCTTTTTGTCATAAACTGCACAGCACAAGGCTGTACCTGCTACGACAGGAAGGGCAATGCGCACGTCACTTCTGCGATGCTTGTTAAGGCATTTTGATGTAGAAAATGCAACAGCGTGCACATAAAGATTCACACGTATACATACACGTACATATGTATATACGTGCACTGCCTGTTTTAAGCAGAGGCTGGGGAGTTCCAGGAGCAAGGGACTAGAGAGCAAAGGTTCATTTTATCACAGCGGTATCATTCCCACACATACCAACCGTGTATGGGCAGTCTTAAATCCCCTCTGTAGTAATAGCCAACCTTTCCAGAGTGATTGCATTATCATTTTTGGCTCCCGTTAAACTTCTCTCAAATATAAATATGTAAGATGGCCAAATTACATTTAATCAATATCATAGTTAGGGCTTCACATTTTTATGAACTCAAAGTTCCCTGAGACAGTCAGTTGACCTACGTTGACCACAGACTTTGCAGGTCTTTTTTAACTCAACTCCTGGACTTGATGGGCTATGCCACGAAAAGTTCCAATGGATTTTGCCTACTCTTTATGGTATTTATTTTTTTAAAGAAGAGGAAAATTAAGCTCAAAGATTGCAGCGGATCAGTTTGGGTAAACACGTGACACAGAGATGCATTTCTGCTCATCGCCTTTCCCAGCTGCATTGCCTCCTCCAAGACAAGGTAATTATCTTTTCAGGGAAACTGTGACCAGGGGCTTCCCAGAAGTCTCCCTGACCTCATGGAGACTCAAAATAATGTCTGCGACCTCTTCATCCACATCGACATGCAGAAGCGAAGGGCTTGTTGGAATTCCTTCTTCCCTGCTGGAATGTGTGCAAATACCTGCTAGATCAGTGCGAGTTACTTCTTTAGGTTGTGAAAATGTTCTGGAGGAAGGAACATCTGCAAGAGATAACAGCTACGCAGATCTGAAAGTACTTCCATACGCATAACTAGCTGTGCCGTTATCTTCCGTGCAGCTTCCGCTAAGGGGTGAGACAAAGATTTTCATCAAACGTTCTTTCTCCACTCAGAACACATACATTTATTCCTATCAATGTTGCATGATTCCCTATTTCCTTGGCTTCCTGCCCGTTCCAAGCTTCAGCCAGACTTCAGCCCACATCACCAGAGGTATTCTCCGCTTTCTGGCCGTTCCTATCCTCTCTCACTGGCTTCTACTGAGGTTCTCGCTCCCTACTGCCGTGCCCAAGACATTCGCAGTTTTGGCAAGTTTCCCCTGTGTCTTCCCGAGGGTCCTGAGCAGACAGGGATGGGTAATGCCATCCAGCCAGGCTATTTCTTTACGAAGGTTACCCTCACTCTTCAAAGACTTACTCCCACTGAAGCCAGAGGCAACAGTCTGACTAGTCTCAGCGAGAGTAACCTTAGACTCTCAACTGCTGCCATAAAACCTTACGGACTATAAATACCTCTCCATAGTGGAGAGAATTCTTTTTTGACACATTATATAATGGATGCAATATAAAAATATACTGCGCTTGGCAGGCTTTCCAAGGCTTCCCTTCGGGAGCTCAACAAACGGGCTGGTGTTTGATGATTTTTTTTTTTCCACTGTATGGCCAAAACTGCATTTCACGGAAAGACGGGAAGATGGCTCTCCTGGGAAAGAACCTGTATTCCTCTTACGGAGAAGCTGAAGAGACTTCCTTCGAAGTTTCCAGATCTTTGAAGTGACCTCAGCTCCATGAGATCACGGATGCTTTTGCCAAGGCTGAGTGTACGAAGGTGTGAATGTCAGCGGCAGTTTTGACCTGTTATTAGTTGCTTCTTGCAGAGAAGCCCGTACCAAGGCGAAGCTCTGTGCTCACCAAGCAGCTGGTGATCTTCAGCTGCGTGTCCCCACGGCGCTCAGCACGTTGCCTCTGAACAGACCGCGGTTATGCCTCCTGCTCTCGCAGCAAAGCAGCCAGGCTAAGCCGGACTTACTGCCACGTATCTGAGGAGATGAGGCAGTAAGAGAGCATGGAGCTTTGTTCTCCCTAGTTACATCGCCTGATCCAAAGCCAATGAGATCCACACAGAATCAAGGAAAAATTTGTCAAAATCTAGTTGGAGGGTTCAAAAGAAACGCTGTTGCAACAGGCTAAGCTGTAAAGAGTTGAGGCAGGGACTGAAGAAGAGTGAACTGGCCTGAGTGCCAGATGCACGTGCACCGGGAGGCAGGAGATCTGGGCTCCAGATACATCCCAGACTCGCTGCATTACCTTCCTTCAGCCAAGTCACATAACCCGCCATTCTGATTTCTCCAGCTAAAGCATCAAAAGACATATCTACTTCACGAGCCCCTCGAGCTGTGATGCTTAACGCATCGGAGTCCATTAGTGGCTTTATTAGCTGCTATGTGCATGTTGCAGAGTACTGCTCACCTGCGGACCTCACACTCCTGGACCATGAAATCAGCACCAATGCCTGTTTCTCCCAGACACCTACAGTTAAGCAGAAGACTAACCATGATAAAGAAATCAAAGTTCTCTTCTCCTCTCATTTAAAAAAGGAACAAAGTGTTGACTTTAACATAATTATTCCTGATTTATAATACCGCATCCACAAATGACAATTCCATTTCCCCCCTGTAGATACCAGTGAAATACAGCTGCCTTTCTTTACAACAGGGTTGCAAAACGAGTGTAGTCAAGTGAATTTCAAGAAAAATACTTTCCCTGAACAAACTAGGTGCACTTGTAATTTAGCAATGCTGCAGGTATCATTACAAACATACCACGCCCAGACTCTCCAGAGAATTCAAGAGAGAAGCATCCTAACAGATGCCTGTAAAAGCCCGAGGTTTTCTCCTAAGTTTTTGGTTATTGGATTTGGTCTTTCCCCAGGAGAAGGAGGTTATAGTCTGATAGAGTACCCATAAATCTCTGCCTAGCCTAACAATACAAACAACATAAGCCTCTTGATTTTTGCTTAAAAACAAACCAGAAACCAGAACCACTAGCTCTCATGTAGTGTTGCCCTGAAAATGAGTTTGATAGCTATCTTTAAGATGTTATTGTACACAAATATAAATAATGCAAATCAAACTGTAAACAGAATACAAACAGGAATAGCTAACAAAAGCTTATCTGCTGAATATCCCTTCTTCGACGAATTAACTGATGCTTCTGGGCTAGCTCCGAACGGTCGAAAATCGGTGATTTGACAGCTCCTCTGAAGAGCAGATCATAACCACAATATAGTCTCAGAGGGTACTTACACCAGGCTCCTCTAGCTGCTGACCTTGCCGGGCAGGACCGCCTGAGAGGCTGACAGAAGATATTGTGAATTACAGTGAGACCTCCCAACACGACTTGTGGCCTTTTTTAAAGCCAAAAGCTTTGATGAGAACTGTATCGAGTGGACACTGACGATGACCTGGCAGAGGATGCTCAGCTGGGGAGATGATAGGACTTGACAACATATTTTCAGGAGCAACAATGACAAAGGAGAAGGCTCTGCTACCAAAGTAAGAAATGAGAGGTACAGGCACGGAAAGAATTGCTTTGGCATTCAGCTATTTCACCAATCAGGTTTAAACTTACTCATGTGAGTAAGGAGCTCCAGGAGCCACACTGCATTCAAAAGGAGTCCTAAACCAAGCATCTTTCAAGGCTCTGAAGCCTTGACCATCAGCTGCTCCCTCCAGCAAACCTCCATTGTTTGGCTGGAACAGAGTCAGAAGTGATGAAATACCGTAAAGAAGATTATGATCTCAGGTAGAAGGGTTGTAACCAGAATGGTCAGCTATGACAGTCTTTCTTTGCACAGTCTTTCTAGGCACTTCGCAGAATTTTGATTGTATGCAACAGTCACGCAGAGAGTACCTCTTTTTTGAGGCTTGCTCACTCAGCTACCAATGCACAATAGGCAGTACACGTTTTATTCTAAAGAACTGGGAAGTCCCTGGGAAAAAATAATCTTCTCCTAGTGTCTTTGTCTCCATATAATTAAGTTCAACACTACAAAGCATCCAAGGGGAGAAGCATTTTGCAAGGTTCTCAAGAGCTGCAGTAACATTTATAGTGCAGGATGGTCTACGTAAAACTATTGATTACTGATCTCATTATTTATATTTCGCTACAAAAGCCACTCATGTTCCCAGATGCATAATAGGTGTCAAGAGTAAGAACCGCGAAAAATAAATTGAAAAAGTTACAATAGCAAATGGCTTGTTTATGCCATAATTGGTATTAGGCAATTAATGGTGGGACGAAACATCACATTGCTTCTGAAAACAAAAAGCAATACTGTTTAAAGAACATTTAATGAGCACGTTTTATGTTGTCCTCAGCAAGTTTACTGCCAAGCCACAAAAGACATTTATACACGCTTCCTTTTGTCTCTAATGAAAGGGTCATTGCTACTTGCTTCTTGTTAAATTCACAAGTTAAAGGAAAAAAAAGCGCAACTGTAATGTTTTAAACTTGAAATTCACCTCCTCGGAGAAGCAGTCGTTTAAGTTCAAAGAGGTTTGCTCGGCAGGGACAGGCACAGCAGTGCGCAGGCTGTCAGAACTGGAGGCAAACCAAACACCTCCGTGCAGAAAGACGAGTTCAGGGACCGCCTGTCACAGAGATCTATTGTATAGCTCTGATACCCAGATACTCCACATATTTGACATTCCAAAATCTTCACTATTAATGAGGTGAGATCCTGAGCAACCGGGAAAAACGAAGGCGGAAATAATGCATTTATTTGCCAGGAGTGAGCATTCTGCTGTGCAATCCAGGGCAGTTTCCCAGACCGCAGTGGAGGGGGATAATGCCTAAATCATTTTAAACCAGAAAAACTACCTGATCCGCTGTTTCCCAAAAACCATTTTCTACATCTGTTTCTCCTACGCATTTCAAGTATCGCCTCTCTCTGCTGTTCCATTAAAAAAGGTCAAAGCCAGTACGCCACACAAGAAAGGTGCTGCATCTCCAACTACGGAAACGCTCAGTACCGCAGAACGGGAAATGGTGGTAAAACCACCTCCAAACACTTTCCTTTCAAGAGCCCAGAGCCCTTTTCCCCTTCTCTCCTGCAACTCGGCCGCAGGAGCACCCCGCAGCTGCCCAGACAGCCTCCAGCACCGCCTGCACGGCGCTGAGCTCTCGCCTCCCTCCTTCTGCGCCAGCCACAGCCCCTCGGGACGTTCAGCAAAGGAGAAAGGTGTTCACAGCAGCAGAAGGTTTTCAGGAAAGTAAGTCGGTGGTGTAGTTTTCCTTACAATGAACCTTTTTTCCAGGTTTGAAAAAAAATGACCTTACAAACCATTTCAAGCAAAGAATTTTCTGAAGCATTCTGTCTTGGAAATACAGGCAGGAAGGAATGAACTTCAAAAGACTTAGAAAATGGTACATTCACAGAACTACGTAAGTGTACTATGGAGATGTATCAAACAACACATGAAATCTCACATAAACCTCAGACTCTTTCTGATTAAAAGCCTGTGTAAAGTATGAATATTTTCATAATGAATTTATCCCTAAATATGCCGTGATGCATGCTGTACGCATACTGTCTGCACAGCTTAATGTTCTCTTTTTAACCATTTCTTCAGTTGAAAAATGTGCATTTTTAAAGAGCGTATCCTGTTACACTACAGCCTGTAAAGTGAAAAGCCATGTCTTATTCTCACATAAGTACAAAAACATCTCTGGCATGCTTTCACTTAAATCCTTGGAGTTTTCTAGGGATTCATTTTACAAGTTAAATGTAGAATATAATTTTCCAGGCAAGTTTATCAAGGCAAATCATAACTGAGCTCCTGAACAAATACAAATCAAAAGACATTATTTGACTTTTCCACATGTGATTGGTTTGGGCTGCACAAGCCCATTACTTATCAGTTAAAGAGAAGCCTGATAACATCTGAGATAGCAGTAAATTGTGGGAATTCAAGCTTCTCATGATGAAAATGTACAGCAGAGGAAGTGATGCACAATTTGCAGCTGGTAAAAAGCGGTATCTTCTAATGACATACATCTGGCATCCATTATCTCGGCATCTGCTGTACTGAAATCCAATATGCCTCACAAAACACAATGGTATGCTGAGGAAAGGCACAATATCCCCTGGATTCTCTTGAACAGCTTAGGACCCACCCGTCCCCTTTATCCGCTGCACACTATATTGTTAAACGAGCGAAAGGAACCCGGCATCCTACCGATCGCCTGCGTTTCTTACACAGGACTGCATTATTTTGGCCCTTTGATCTCTGACAATCAGATTAGGACCATGAATCAGCATAACTGACTTCCATTATCAGAGGTTCAAAACAGCTCCTGGCTAAAAGAGCCAAGAGCTGGTTTGGACCTCTGGTAATGCTCTATCCAGTCTTTCAGCAAGCCACTTAAATCTCTACAAAAAAAGAACCCCTATTCTGATCTGCAGACACGGGCTGTTCTACTTCTCTGTTGTCACCGTTCGTTTGCATGAGCATAGCCCATCTGCTGCAGAGTCCCACCTCAAATCAATGATATATACGTTTGAAGTCTCTGCCACTTGCAAGACCTCTCTGAGAAGCCTGGAAGCCTGGACTGAAGGGGTCCGAGAAAGGCAGATGCACTTAGTAGGGTGAAACCGTCGACAACTGCTTCCACTGCAAACCTACTGATGGCCACCGAATGTACGCAGACGGAGCTGGACCAGCCTGCCCGACGACCTGCGCTGCCATATGCAAACAAAAGCCAACAGCGTTATGGGCATCACAGCATCCTAAAAGCTGCTGCGTGCCAGGCTTTCCGGCGAATGTTCCAGAATAAAGCGAAAGTAACCCACGAACGCATTACTTCAGAGAGCGGCTAAAGGCCAGCAGCCCCGGCGTCTAGCCCGTGAGTGCGCTAGACGGTGCGCCGTGGAGAAGGGAGCTTGTTTGGACGTCTTGGCACCCCCGTGCAGGGCCGCCTGCTGTTCTGGTGCTGAGCGGAGGGTTTCCAGGTTCAGCTGTGGCTTTATTTGCTTGGGGAGGCGGGAAGAAAGACAGTTAATATGCGTTCACATACGGCAAACTAGAAACACCTGTTGGCTTTCAAAACAGTTTTTCGGCTGGCTAATAGAGACCGAGGGTCTAACAGGTGTCCCTGCAGCCAACGGGCACGTAAAGGGTTACAGAGGCCCCATGAACGTTGAATTATGCAAAGTAAAACCGTCTGCACAGCTACATACAGCACACGCATCTGTGTGTGCAAGCTGAACCACGAGGAACTGAAGTGCCATAAAATTAAGCAAGTCTGGGAGGAAAGCAACCACGCTGGGACTGGGAGATCTCACCCCAGAATAGTGAGGGTTGCTGGGATCCTCCTTTCGGTCTAGAGCTGCTGCCGCTGAGAAACGCTTGCCCTGCGTCTGCTTCCAGCTGCTGGCACTCCTGCCCCGCTCCCGGACGGGGAAAGCAGCCATGGAGCCTGAAGACGACGACACGGCTCCAGCCCCCACACGGCACGGCTTGCTCCCCAACCACTTCCCCACGAACTCAAAGGCTGTGCCAACGCCATCGCTACCAGTAAGAGCACTGCCCGCAGGTCGTGTCTGGCGGGCCAGGACAGCGGTAACTCAGAGAGGAGTGGGGTCCGGACTTGGCTTCTTACGAAGCGTGGGGCACTGGCTGTGCCTGCAGGGTCGACATGCTTGTATATGGCTAGAAAGATAAATAATCACTCCACTGCAAATCATTTCCGTGTTTCCAGTTAGGGCACCATTAAAATGCAACACATATTTTTAAATACTAGCTATAGGTGGTATTAATATACTATAAACCATGTATGTACTATGCTATCCTAACGTTCATATACATGCATACACATATATATGCACTACAATATTAACTTAAAACCATAGCATAGCTGTGATCAGCGAACACAAGCTAAGCACACGGGAAACCTGAGGATAAAGGAGGTGCAAAGGTGCAAACTCCCTGAACTTGTTCTTTGAACCTGCTGCCACAGTCTCAGAAGAAGGAAGGAGTACTCCCATTTTCAGAGATACCATTTTTCATTTGAGTTTTGTAACATACCTAGCAGTCAAAAGCGACCATAACAACCCCCCCCCCAGGCTGGCTGGTGCCACCCTTGATTTGTTTGTGGGAGTTGACAGTGGGAGACTTTCCTCCTCCTCCGCTATCAAACAACTTGGTTGGGTTAAGGCTGTGCAGAACAGCAAGCTTCAGCCCAAGTCAAAGAACTGCATTGCACAACAGGAATGCACAAGCACTTGAACTTGGATCAAGGATATATGGAAAGTGTCCTCCCTTTCTCACATAACTCTCATTAATTAAACCTCTGGAGTGGGAATCCTCTGAGCATCTTCCCAGAAAAAAAAAAGTATTTGTAATGACTGGAATCTCAACATATGTTTGTTTCTTGACTTGTTACACAAATTGTACTGTAGCACTGAGACCATACAGCAAAGGAGAGGAAACAGACTGGAACACAACAAACAAAACAAAAATTAGAGGAAAACCTGTGGCTGAGGTGGAGATAAGGAGCTGGTTAAAAGATGTTATCAGCTGCTAGAGAACACTGCTTTAAAAAGATGCCTTGGAGAAGGCAGCACATAATGAATAAGAAAAATGTTTTCTCCAACCTTTCCAAACCCAGAAATTGAAAGCATAACATACTGCCGATTCATTACAGACCGTACTACGTATTTAAGCATAACTTAATTCTAAAAATTCCAGGAAGCTTTGCAGCAAGACTTATCTTTTCTGCTTTGGCCTTCACCCCTCATTTCACTCGCTAAACCACGTATTTTGGCTGGACCCTGTTCCCTGTGCCCACGGCCAGCATGGATCCCCGCACCGCCAATTTGCACAAGACCCCCAGAAAACAATGGAAGATCACAGGCCTGAGAGTTAAGCCACCTTGTGTCATTTCTCTTCCATAACGTAAACCAGCCAGACGCCGAAGGCAGAGCCGCCAAGGGCCGCAGCAGGGGACAGGAGGGGCACAGCTCAGACATGCCTCCAGGAACGGCTCTTCTGCGCAGATCGGACCGGGCTACGGTTTTATTACCGTTGTCTCTCCTTTCAAGAAACCAGCCAGCTGGGTGAGCAGCTCTAAGTTCGGGATGGTCTCCTCCTCTCCGGTAATGGTCCAAGGATTCAGCATTAATTCAGTCTACTTGGCATTCATGCATCAAATGCTTCTTATTACCAATTACACGATGGGATCTCGGTGGTCCATTTTTAGGCTGGAATATTTTTCATTGCTTGGAAAATAATCTGTTCTCCTATATAAATATCCCTTGACTCACCTCCGTGCTTACAGTCTGACTTTCAGCAGATGGTTTATGAGAAGAAAATACTTAGGGTAGACGACATAGCTCTCAAAAACGCAAAGCTCTTCGGACCCCTAACTCAACTTTGCAAGTCACTGAGGTTTTGCAAACACAAACCCCCCCTTTTTAATTGGTCACAGCTGGCTGCGAACATTCGCGGAAATCCTTGCAGGGAGATTAGAGCGGGGCCTGACATTTCGCCATGGTACTGGCACTGTATAATTAAGGAGGCGATCACGGGAGGCACTGAGGACTTTCAACCCTCACTGAAGGGAAAACATGCATCGCTTTGAAGATGGCATCCAGGACTTCACATGACTGGGCCCAAGGTACGAATCCCTCAAAACAGAGTGTAGATTTGGTCTTCTCCAGGTGGCACAACCAGCAGTTTCCCTCCGAGCTTTTCTTACCACTGACAGATCTTAATGCGAGGAGCAGTAAAGATCTATAGGAAAATGTCAAACTGGTGCAATGTCAGCGGTAGGATTCCTCTCTCATTTATGTGCCAAAATCTAAGCAGAGGACTACTCATCTAAAGGACTTGAGCCGCGCATTTTCTTTCACCCAATACAATCACCTCTTTTAAACGATAATGAAATCCGTAATTCTTGAGTTCAACCCAAGGAAAGCTTGAACAGAATAGAGAAAGCCATATTTTGAATTCACCAAAGCCCTTAAGATTTTAGTCTCTTAAACTAGCAGCTCTTTTTCTCTTGCTATCATGTTCCTTTAAACAAATGTGTCAGTAATATTTTTGCCTATGTGTATGCTACATCACTCATCGATGAAGCTGGACAACTCTAAATGTGAGAGCATACGTCCAAAAGGCTGTTTGCTGTACTCCAGTTAACCTTTAGAAACTCAAATCATATGAACTATGAAGTTATTCATAGAGTAATTGCCCTCCATTTACATCCAGACTTGTAAAATCGAGGTCGTGCCAGGAAGCTCGCGGTGAACGCCGCACTGGGTGTCTCGGTGAAGGACGCCGGACCCCAGAATACCCTACAGATGGAAGCGCGAGGAAACCGCAGGTCCAACCCCAGCTGTTCCCCCGGCTTCAGCACATTTTCCCTTCTCTTCAAAACTCACTTCACAGAGATTTTTTTTTTTTTTAGCTGAACAAACCCCTACATAGCCTTGGCTAGTTTCCTCTCACTAACTTTTTCAAAGAGTTCAGCACTACCTGTTTGCCAGCTATTAAATACCTAACGTTTGGCTGATGGACAAGCAGATAGCGCAGGACGAAGCAGAGCTCTGCACAAGCCGCCCTTGTTCCACTGCCTCCCCGAGCCAAAAAGAGAGAAAATCCCGGCAGGCAGAGCTGCACGGCAATGCTGCGGACTGGCAGAAATCTCCTCCGGGCTCAAGCTCTTCTCCCCTCCCCAGCGGAAGGCTAAACCTTTGAATCAGGAGGCTGCTTGTAAATAAAAGTGTTTGGACTTCTTGGCTGTTGGAGGAGAAGTGCTCTGCTTAATTTAGCCCTGGTATTATTAACAGTGGATTCTCTCCAATAAACTGACAGCTGAAGAACAATTGCTGCTATTTAATCCCACAAACGGATTTTAAATCGGCCTTGTGAACTGTAAACCCGTGAAACATCGAACACAATATCTTGCTACTGTTGTTCTGAAATCGGCACCGGGGTCCCCTTGGACCAGGGAAGTCACTCGAGTCCAAGCAAGCGTTGTCGCACGTGCACACTAGCTGCTGGTGTCCTTCCATCTCGGAAAGACGCGTCTGGCTCCTGGATCCAAGAAGAGTCTATGAGGTGCTCTCCTTTGCTTCCGAAGGCAAAACCTTTCCTGTTTTGACCTCAATGCCTTCGAGTGCTTTGCAGCCCTGTGTTACCCTTTGAAAATCACCTCCAGCATGACGGCTGCAGCAAACCCCTCTCTCCCAGCCCTCCGCCTGAGCAGCCCATGCCCTAACACACCGCAAAGGCTTCCAACTGAACAGCTCGAAGAGATTAGCAGGAGAAATAGGGTCATTAGTCAATCAAACAACACTGAGGGCATGTCAAATGCTTGTGTAAATGAGGGCAGTGCTATAAAAGAAAGAGACAATAATGGTCTCCTGAAGCGGCGACAAAGCCGTTTCAGCTGGCCTTGCAAAAGCAGACACTAATCACGGGCCCTGCTTGCTTACAGTTGACCTCTCCTTTGTGCAAAGCTAAAGAAGATTTGGTCTGGCCGATCCTTCAAAACGCAGCCGGGCTAATTAGGAAGGGTCCCGTCCCTACAGCACAGCAAAGTTCCCACACAAGAGCCCCCAAAGCCTGAGTGTTGCTGAAACGATCCACTCCGCCGTGAAGTTTTCAGTAAGCAAACGTTGAAGGCAAGCAGCTGATTTACAGTACGAGATGCAAACAACAACAGCCTTTTTGCTCCCCGTCCTGTGGACGGGCGGTCCCTGCCACAAACACGCAACCCCTCGGTGTGCGGAGGTCTCGGAGCCGTGCGGGGAGTCGCTCTGCTGCGGTCACTTGGGTACGCTGAGTTCACCAAAACCGCACCCCGAAGCGTCGGGTGGTCCGAGGATCCCTGGGAAGGCTTGGAGCAGAGCCCAGGTTTTCCGACACCCCCTCCCTCCCAGCAATGAGCCCTGACAAAAAGGTCGTTTATGCCCAAACTCAAAGAAGGGAGCTCCTAAAGAGAGTCTCAGCCCAAACCAAACCTCAAACACTCCATTTACAACCCTTTCATCTACCAGACGTGGAAGATAACGAAGGAGTTCGGGACAACCCAGCTGCTTCCTCAGTTCAGAAACAGCCTCTGCAGTGACTGTAATATTGTTCAGCTCAACCTCTTCCTCTGGTTTGCTGCTCTAGCAAAGCCCCACTTACGGCAGGTGGGATCTGCCACGTCGCGTGGGGGAAAAAAGAAGGTAAATCTCTACACTGACAGCACTTAACAGGATCAAAAAGCCACCGAGATGCAAGAGGCAACAGAAAAGGCGTTGAAACCCAGACGGGTCAACAAGATGTACTGCAGACCTTCCTGAAAGAGCTCGTGCAGCCCTATTGAGAGGTCTGCCTTCAAAGGGGGACGATTTAACGCAGACGGAGAGTGCTCAAATATTATCACTTTCAACAGCTCAGGAGAGCAGGAAGGACAGCATCTCACCCCTGGAAGCCAGACCGATTGGGTACCGCCTGTTTTCCAGCCAGGGTAAACACAGGATTGCTGCTGCGCTGGGCTGGCCAGTAAAAATATCCCACGCTGAAAGGTATGATAAGAGTCTGGCCAGGATAGAGAACGTCCTGCCTTTAAAACAAACACGTCTGTATTTCTTTCCAGAAAAGAAAAAGTGATGCCATTAAGATCAGACACAGAGATTTCTGGAAGACAAATGACACCACGGAATATCGCTGTGGAGCAACTTCATCCCCTCCGGGCTGTTTCCGTGTTGTTTTCATCGAACAGCCTCGTCAGAAGCCCTCCGGACCACATCCAGATTCATCCCAGTCAGATGCTACACAGCTCCATTTTGGGGAACTATCTCTCAAGAAGGTATCACCCTCTCAAATATCAGGATAGCCTCTTTTATAGGTGACAGATGAGTCAAAAATGATTCACTGATCAACCATTATGGGTTTTTCCCCAAAGCTGTCTTCTCTGAAGCAGCCTCCAGCCTCCCATCCTGTCATTAAAATCCAGCACAAATGTTAACTGACCGGCACAGAAGCTAACCACCCAGGAGTACTTTTAACAGTGAAAGAGAAGATGAGAATCCAGACAGTTAGGTTTCCACCAGAAATTTGTCAAAAAAAGTATTTACCAAAAAAGGCATTTACAGTAGTCAGTAAGAAATTAGGATGAAGGGAAGGATGAGTTTGTGGCTGGGATCTTCCCGTGTCCTCAATCAGCACATTCTCCGTGGCAAGGACCTTGGCTTTTGGAAAATGCTATGAATAATGCAAAGCATCAAGAGACAGACAAAAAAAGTCAATTTGCTGCAAGCTAGGGCTAATAGAGCATTTTCGTTGGTCTTTCTGAGTTTTTCAGGAGCGACACCTGTTTAAACGCAGGATGGAAACAAAGGTTAAAACAAAACTTGAAAGCTAGGAAAGCTTTCCGAAGATCCTTGCAAAGTAACTTGTCTTGCAAAACGAACACTGTCCCCAATCTATTATATGTTTCTTTCATCTGCAGGTAATGAAAATGCTCCATCATTTGCAGAGTCTACTCAGTGGGTTTGGGCTTTGTCCTCAGGAGTGGCCGAGGCTTGCGGAGCAGTGCCCCAAGAAGCCCCTCAACGTGCTAGCGTCTCTCGTGTCCACCACGTGCCCTGTCCAAAAAATTCACTGAGGATACGAGCTGGTATCGGTGGCGTTACATTTTCCGCCGCTTTGCCAGGAGACAAGGGAAACAGTGGCAGCACTGAGCCAGCCAGCACATCCTGCTTGGGGCTGGGCTTTCAAAGGTCCGTCTCCTTCCTTCCAGCCCTTGAAGTGACCAGACGGTCCCGTCCAGGCGGATTTGCTGAAGGAAGCAGGACACGGGTGCCTTTGCACTCTTCATAAACAGCAGGCCTTGGAAACAGCGAAGGGCTGTCCGGCAGAAGGGGATGTCGGGGGTTACTTTTGCCATGAGCGCAAAACGTAAATCACTCGGGAATGAAAATAATTTGAGGTTGCAAACACAAAGGAATGCTCCCAAGTCAGCTGGGCTTTGCCATTTGAAAAGGCAATAGAACAACTAACACTTTATAAACTGAGGTTAAGCAGCATGAAGAATGATTTATCCACTCTATTTCACATTCTTCCCTGTTGCTTGCAATTAGCTCACTCCAAAGTAAAGAGTTTGGGTTGTTTTCTTCCTTTAACTTCAGGTAGCAGAGCCATAATTTGCCATCCCCCGTTTGCCATAACGCAGCCCATCCCCGCTGCCTTGAGTCAAGCTCTGCGAAAATACGGAAGGTAAGGATCTGACCGCAGGTATTCAGGACTTCAGTCGTTCATTTAAAACTTGACAGGCATATTAGAGATGAGTGAATTGGGTAAGGAGCTTCTCTGAGCTGCCACTAAAACCATATTTTGAGTAAAGACATTTTAAAGGTTCAAAATAAAGGTTAGAAATTCCGTAAGTTTCAGAAGATCTTCATTATTATTTTTTTAATCTAGTTTTACAGTTTGGTTCTTTGCTTCTAGGTTCCAAATAGAGGCACATATCAGAACATCACCATAAAGGTCAAATATCCCAAGAGAGCAGTTCAACAGGCAACTCACTTGGAATTTAAAAGAATTAAAATAAAATCAAAATTGCTTAGAAATACAAGTGACAACCATGACATAGCCACCTCATGCTTTGTTAATTGGCAGAAAAATCTTGGAATTTTTTTTTAAACTCAATTTTTCACTTCCAAAAGGCTCAACCATTGTCCTACTTTACACGATTGCCCAAACTGCAACTATTGGAGGGTCACCCACACCTCATTTTTAACCAAGAGCTGTAATCTTCCAATTTCTCTGACTAACAGATCCGACCTTATCTGATCAGAGCCTCCTTTTCCCCGGAGAAGGGGAAAGGCTTCCTGCACCCCCAGCAGCGGTGCAGTGGTTGCAGCGTTCCTGTCCCGCCCCGTTTGCCCCCCGCCTTTCTCCCCTCCCTCCCCGCGCAGCCCCGCGGAGCGCCCGAAGGCAGCCCGCCGCCCCGCAGGCACCCAGCCCCGAGGGCACCCGCGCCGCCCCGAGCACCCTGGTGATGCGAGCCGCTGCTGTCCTCCCTTGCTGCCTCACGCGGGTCCTGCAAAAAGCTTTGCAGGGCAGTAAAATGAAAGCTGACCTTCCGCCAGCCACAGGCTGACCTTCGGAGACCCAAAGCACCGACTTCGGGTCCCTCATCCAAGGGGGGCAATGTCAGTGCAACTACAGATGTATTTTCTTCCCCTCCAAAATAAGCCAGTCACTTCCCTTTTAAAAAATATTTGGGGGTCTCAGAAATGTGTGCTTTATTTTCAAAGCTGCAACCAATTATAATTGTGGGGATTGCTAAACGTTTCCAAATGTGAAAGTGTTTCTGACCTCTCAGGTTCTGTACTGGAAGACGCCCGACGTTTATTTTATTGATATCTATGAGAGAAGCTATGACAAAAAAATTGCAGGGACAATTTAAGGGCTGTTTATTTCCTAGAAAACCCTGTGACATGCGCAAACACAGACCTCAGCAGCAGTGCAGGACCGTGGACGTCTCCGTGAATTAGCCACACCCTAATCCTTCGGGGCCAAAGGATGAGAGGGAAGCAGTATTTTAAGTAATGTGTTTATATTTAAGTTAGGAGGGTGTCACTGGGGGGATAAATAATTTGGACTCACCTTACTATTGTGTCTGCAGCGTGACTGTTTTAGAAACATAAAGCAAAAAAGCCAAACAAACTGAAAATTGTTTTTTATACCAAGCAGCATCCTCTTCACCTTACTTAAAATGCAGGATTTAGACCATTAGCATTAAAACAGCCACAGAGCTTTGAGTGCCAGCGGGTTAAAGCCGGACTGCTTCGCTTCCCGGGCATCGCTCTGTCTCTGCACAGCAGCGGGGAGGCAGGAGCGGGGCCAGGCGAGGCTCCGCGGGGCCAGACCTGCGCACAGCAGCACAAAGCTCAGCCCAGGGAAGCCCGCGTCCTCTTGCACCGCTGCGGGGCACGGCAGTCCCCTCCGCAGCGGGCTGTAAACTGCTCGCATCACAGAATCACAGAGTCACTAAGGTTGGAAAAGACCTGCAAGATCATCAAGTCCAACCACCAACCCAACCCCACCATGCCCACTAAACCGTGTCACGCAGTGCCACGGCCACACGTTCCTTGAACACCTCCAGAGATGGTGACTCCACCACCTCCCTGGGCAGCCTCTTCCAGTGCTTCACCGCTCTCTCAGGAAAGACATTTTTCCTAATACCCAGCCTGAACCTCCCCTGGCGCAACTTGAGGCCATTTCCTCTCGTTCTGTCACTTGTCACTTGGGAGAAGAGACCAACACCCACCTCCCCACAACCCCCTTTCAGGCAGTTGTAGAGAGCGATGAGGTCTCCCCTCAGCCCCCTCTTCTCCAGACTGGAACAACCCCAGCTCCCTCAGCCGCTCCTCATCAGACTTGTGCTCCAGACCCCTCACCAGCTCCGTCGCCCTTCTCTGGACACGCTCCAGCACCGCAATGTCCTTCTTGTAGTGAGGGGCCCAAAACTGAACACAGCATTCGAGGTGCTTAAGCAGCTTCATGCTGCTTAAGAGGAGGAGAAGGTCGCGCTGTCCCCCGACACCACACCACTTTTAACACACGAACACGGGACGGGGCACCCTGTATTTCTAGCGCATGGCGTTAACTCCGGATGACACTGTTGCAAATGCCGTGGAGAGACAGACAACGAGCCCATGAGAGACGTCCCACCTCGCTGTGACCAGACATGAAAGCTTGCTGACAACAGGAGGCACTAGCAGAGATGCAGACCTACTGACAGACACGTCTCAGACACGCTCCAGGAGGGGTTTATGCCGTGTGCCAGCGGGGTCCGTGCCACCTCTGTGCCTGGCAATGCCCAGGCTCCACTGGAACCACACCGGCCTGGCCGAGGGGCCGGTTGTTGCCAAATGGCACCTGCGTTTCTGGCAGTCGCTCCAGTTTGGATGCCCTGCAGCGAGAGCAGCAGCCAGGCTCACGATCTGTACACCCGGGCTCCAGGCGCCTCTTTTTGCTTCTTCTTACCACGGACATTACTTCATTGCCTAATGGAGAGCTTGTGCCACCACTGGGACACGGGGCAGGGGACTCGTAACCATCACGCACAAACCACTGTCCCACTAAAGTCCAAGGAAAGCCTCCGACTGTAATAAACACAGCTCTAACGCCAGTTAACGATGCATATTAAAGAAAGAGCAAGGAATGACTACAGCCTAAAGTCAACAGCATCAAGGAGGGTTTGGCGAATCTACAGTTTGTATCCGACAAAGAATCTTTCTTTAAAGGTATTATCTAAATGCGACTTAAGGGCCTTTAAAGCACTTCTAAACTGACACTTGCAACAACAATTAAAGTTCCTTAAAACAGACGCGCCATGAAAAATGTGCAAGAGCGGGCTGGCTCGGCAGCTGCAGCCCCGCTCAGCCGTGTAGCCGGTGGCTGTGTGCCTCCTCCCAGCCTGAAGCGCAAGACCTCCGATCTGCCCTCTTACAACACCGTGTTAAGACACACGCTTTCCCTGAACCGATTAACTGGCAGGGTCACCCTTCCGCCCTCTGTCCCGATTACTCTGGGGTTGGAGGGTTTCAGGCTTTGCAGAAAATGCTCCTCTCCAGCCCTTCTCGGTGGGAGAAGAGCAGCTCCTGCTGAGGACTATTCCAGCGTCAGCTCCCCTACCTCCGCACACCCACCTCTGATTCTGAAAGGGCAAGGAACCACGTGTCTCTGAAGGAAGATATACACACTTATGGATGGCAAAAAAAAAGTCTTATTATTTAATTTGCTGTATAAATCAGTATCGTCTCAAGATAATTTGAGTAACTGTTGCTGCCCTGTACCTTACAGACCTAGCAGTTAGAGGGGAGAAAGGGACAGACGCTTCGCTCTGCAGCAGTACAAGGCACATTTTCTCTTACTGTATATGCAGTGTGGAGAACCATTCCAGCTTTTAGCAGTTGTTTGCTATGGACTATCACGTTACCAAATCAGAACATCTCTGAATTACCAAACATAGGAAACTCAATAACCTTCAAGAGAGAATTTGGATATTGCACGAAGGTTAATTAAATAAAGCTTAGCAGCCCCAAAATAAAGCCTAGCCAAAGATACAACTGATCCAGCTCGTCAGGGCTTAACTATTTTCCCTTCTGATGGGGCAACCCATTGCCACGCTCCCCCAGGCTGAGCTTCACTCCGCAGGGCACGACCCCAGGGTTTCTTTGTTTGACCCAGCTTTAATCAGCTTCCTTCTCCGATTCCAGCAAATCCCGCTGCTGATGGCAGCCAGGAGTGAAGGCTATTGTACAGTACGGAGCTATGTTTCACAGCAAGTCACGATAAGCATTTCCTTTCCAAACATCCAAGTTCCCCAAACATTAGAAACAGCAGCCAAAAAAAGTAGAGAGCAGATTATTGAAGTTTTGCAGATAAAACAATGCCTAGGACAAAAAAAATCCTGGGGCATTCCTTGGTCTTTATCCTCTCCACTTCTGACTCAAAATTAAAGGAAGAATTTGAAAAGACTGCTTACCATACTGACAGCGAGGTCCTTGGAAGCCAGAGGAGCAATGACAGAGCTGCGGAGATCCCTCTATGCAATTGCCGCCGTTGAAACAAACCCCGTAACTGCAGACAGCTGCAAGGAGGAGGGAGAGAAGAATCCCCGAGATCACGGTCAGAGGACTACCTGCACTAATAAATACCCATTCACTGATTATGTTCCCACAGCCCCATAGCAAACGTGAATAGTTATAAAAATACTGTTGAACCATTTTGGAAAGGCCACGCTTTTTTGGTTGGCAATGCGACACTCAAACAGTACACAAAGTCTCTCAAACTTTAGGATAGGAAGTAAAATACCTTTGGCAATGTCTAAGGGCTTTTCTTAAAGTGCGGCTAAGTGAGAATTCACAGGAAAATATCAGCAGAGCTGCAGGGTTGTTGATGAAATAATGCTTTTCCAGCCAACAAGTGGGCAAAAGAGTCAGAAAATGACTCGTGCAGGATCTTGTGGCAACAAAGATAACTTATTTGTTTTGAAATTGGAGGCATCTTTCAGGAACAAACCACTGGAAGCTGCTTCCCACCTCTCCGCTGAGCTTCCCTGGAGAGCTGGCGACCCAAACGTGGCGTCACCTTCTGAACGGACGGGAGGATGAAATAGAGCTAAACTGTAAGTAAGCCCGAGCAGCCACATTTCTCTGTTCTCACCAAGTGAAGTGTAAAATGGACACAGAGACAGAGAATGCTCAATTAGGCTTCTGAAATCCACCTTTTCAAATCATCTAAATAAAACCACAAACAAGGATATGCTTTTCCAGTGAAACATGTATTTCTCATCACTCTCAAAATGCAGGCAGTATGTTATATTTCCCACTAGAAAATGCTCATCTCAAAAGGAGAAATGTTGTTTACAAGTGACGCTGTCACGTGTGCCGTGCTTTGTCAAAGTGTAAGGACGCAGAACAAGCGCCTATCTTCCTTTTTAAGTCCATTTAAAGATTCAGACAATGACATTTTCTCCCTCTTCACCCATCTGGACATAGCTGTGCTGCTGGCCAACTTCTCTTTTCTTTCTTTTTCCTGCACCTCCTCTTTTTCTTTCCCTTTTCCCTTTCATTGAACAAACTGTAACAAAATCCAAGAACAATGGGGTTGGGTAGGAACACATTCCACAAAAGCCGTGGCAAACCAGACACCAGGGAGCAAAGAGAGCGTCACCTGCCTGCTTGGGGCAAGAGATGCCCGGGCAGCGCCTGGCCCGGCAGCTCCCCCTGTACCCCGCGATCCCTGCTCAGCCGGGCTGGCTTGCGCACCGCCCTGGGCCACAAGCAGCGGCGGGGACCAATGTGTTACAGCTTATGCGTCCCGGGATGGAACGCGCTGCAAGTGCCAACTGTGTCACGGTCACCTGTGTTAGGGGCCCTCGTGTCCTATCGATCCAGTCGATGGATCCAGAGAGCACAACTATTTCAAGAAGCTGAAATTACAAAAGGCAGAGCTGGCAGTCCGAAACCTGTTGGCTCAGAAATGCAGATTTACTAGAAAGAGCACAGGACGCAGGCGAGCAGACAAACGCTGACGGAGCCAAGCGCAGCTTACACTGCGATTTACTGCGGATCGCGTGTCGGCTGGGACAGGCTGCTGCCCCGCACGGTCGCTGACCGAAGCGACTTGCCAACAGAATAAGTGATCCATCAACCTGCAAACATACCCTGCATCTGCAGGAAGATGCCAAGCCTCCTCTGCTGAAGCAAAGATGAGATTTGTATTTGGCTTTAGTGGAAACAATAGGGGGGAAAATGAGTGCAATGCTTTTCTCCTGCTAGGAGGGCTATGGGCTATTCCAGTCCCAAGGCGCACGTGGGGTAGCGGCGTTGCTGGTTACTGGAAGTCAACCACAAGCAGTTCGTGACGCCGCTCCAGACCCGCGGTCAGAACTTGCCCCAGCCAGGTGCAGCTGGCTTTGCCGATGCAGCACACGTACACACAGCAAGTCCTCATGCTCAAGAAAAGCACCTTCCCGAATAATATCAGAACTGGCCTCTCCTCGAAACTTCAGCAGTCGCGTTTTCTTTTAAACAATCGGACTGCGTGGGTCAGGGTAAAGAACGTTTTCAAGGATTTAACTTTGTAAAGAAAAAGCCCGAGGCGTCTCAGACCGACTGCAGAGCCCTGCGTGCTCCTGGCCACTCTCAAGACGTGTCTGCAACTCCTCACGCTGAATTAAACGCCACGTGGGCAAACAGCACAGCAGCATCTCCTGCGTTAACGTTACCTGGGCTCAGGAGTGCAGACAGACTAATAAATACATAAAAACTCCTGGAAAAGCCATCTTCTCTTCTCTAAAGCTGCAAGGCTGCCAGTTCTGCATGTCCTGACTGCCTTAAGGAAAAACATGGAGAATCAAATACATCTCCAGCAGGTACAGCCTGGGAACCGAGCGCGTTCGGTGAGGCCCCCAGGAGACGCCGGTGGCACCGGACGGCGTGGAAGGCAGCACGTGGTCCTGGGCACGGGCCGGTGGAGAAGTCCTCAAGCAGAAGGCTCTGGACCAGCGATGAAATGGCACCTTCGCAGTTACCGACTGAGCACACACAGCCTGTGATTAAATTACAAACCTACGCGTGACATAGGACCACCTGGAAACAATTATGACAGTGCTCAGTGGACTGAGGTTTCCACACGCACTCTGTCTAAAACTGTTCCCTCCTGTTTGCAAACTGGGAGCCCCCCTGGCTTCTCTTCCCATTCCAGCTGGAGCTGTAACTAATTAGAAACAGAAAAAGCAGGTCTGTGATTACAGATTTCATGTCGTGTAATTATAACTGGGGAGGAAAGGCACCCCGTGCAGGTTTCAAAAACGGCTCCAAAATACTTGGCACAAAATACTTGGTGCCTACTCCAAAATACCAACTGCGCACTCAGAAGAAAACGGAATCACAGGTGGGAAGAGTGCAAGGATTGTTTGCATTTTTTGGGCACATTGGCAGGACATTCTGTGCGCACCACAAGACAAATCTGCAACGTTACCAATGCGTTTTCAAAGATAACTTGAAACTTTAGGACATTCACACAAGATCAGAGATGGGAAAGAGCAGGTACTACCTGCACAAAAGAAACCCAAAATTTGCGGGTCTCAGCTTGCCACGCCTGAAAAAATCCTTCCCTCCTGATGACGGGTCTGCTAGCAGTTGCACAAATGGGAGTCGTGTTTTGTGGTACTCGCATCCCCTATAATCAAAGGGGATTACCTGGGCAGTAAAGGCAGGTCCTTTCTCTCTCCCCACCCTCACCTCCAGCCTCCTCTCCGCTAAGTAACGAAGGTGACGCAGTTAGTGCTGTGCAGATTCACATCCTCAGAACTCCTAAATGCTGCCAGGTTTCATCAGCTGCGCTAAGCTCATCGACGACTCGCGTGAAGCTGCCTGAAATACTCTGCCTCCTGACGACAGTTCGGAGAGAGGCAGAGCGGGACGTTGCCTGGGGGCTCGGTGGAAGTCAAATGGCTGGCTCAGACCCTGGTGGTGGCCAGCCCCTGGGCGCTCTATTGTCAGGTATTGATCAACTCCGATCGTAACGCAATCAGTTACAACCTACTCTACACGGAAGTCTAAGAACCACCTTACTAAGCTTCCCACTATTCTCCTCCTACCATTGAATCCTCCGTATATCAAGTATTGGCTCTGGTTTTTCCTGCAGAAACACAACTGACTTCCTAATTTCTCCTCTGTGCTATATCTTGATACCGTCTTGCACAACGCTTGCCACCTAGTCTGTGGTGATTAAGAAGGTTTTGCAAAGGTTTAGGTTCTACAAATCTGCACGTTTGCTATCAAAACACACGCTCTTACCAGACAAAGCTGCGTACCTACTTTAAGGATGTGCGCTCTATCACTTCTTTTACAATACAGCTGTCAGAGCACCCTGCTTTGCGGCACGGCTGTTAGATGCAGGAGCTCCCTTGCAGCTGACCCGGCTCCAGCTCACCAGCCTGAGCGATAACTTCAGCCCGTGCCAAGTCTCATTCTCGCTGATATCGGAACTCCCCAAACTTTGCACCTTTGATGCACTAGAGCTGAAATACTTGAGCCTCAGTGTTGGCTCTTTTAAGGACCCGATGATTTTTCAAATCCCCCCTCCAAAAAAAGAGAGTATTTAGTAACACAAAGGTAGCATTGAAGTCCAAATACTCATCTACCCAAACTAATGAAACAGTGATGAAATATTCTTTCAGAAAGCCAGTTATCTTCTCATCCAACGTTTTAGTCACTTTTCATAGCCACGTATCCTTGGGGACCATGGTGATCCCGTACCAATCCTGTGTCGGCCTGCTGGTGCAGAATACTGGAACTTGGGAAACTCTTTCACAAGCATCCCGCCCAGCTGAGCCGCGTCGTGCGACGCCTGTGATCGCAAACGCTTCCCCAAGCGCGTCCTCCCACGTGGCGAAGCAGGAGGAGCTCCTGGCAGCGAGCGTTTCATTGCAACTTCTCTTCTCCAGGGCTGCGTCAAGATCTTCTAGGGCTGCAGCCTGAAGTTTTTGCTAGCTCTAGTCTTGCGAGAAGGGCTGCCTTCTGTTTTCTTCCCTTCCTCCAGGCCTCAACCCCATTAGACGGAACTGACTATGTGGCCAAACTGCCTAGTAAGGTGGTTTGGTTTTCCCTGAATCCTTCACCTTGATCACCTAAAAAACGGACTTCAGACAGGGCCCCAGTAGAGCCCAGCCTGGCTCCACGATGCCCTATTTGCCAGCAGCGCTCAGCCCTCGGAGGCAGTTCGGTGAGACCCAAAGCACAACAATGGAAAATATTAGAAGCAATTGCAGCGACACAAATCGGGGATTAGGAGATACGGGTGTTGTTCTTGGCTGTGCCCCAGATTTCCTGAATGACCCGGACAATTCCCTGCTCTGTGCTTCAGGCTGGCACATACAGAGTGGAAATCACAATAACCTACTTCCCAGCCCAGTGGGGCTGAGGGGCCCGCGGGTCTCCCTCCCCTGCGCCTTCCAAGCCTTCTGCAAACTAGCTCCTAATTCAGTGCCATGTAATTTTAATGCAATGAAATTTGGGAAAAGGGTACCGACACTGTTCTGGGAAACGGGAAGGAAAGGATAAATTACAGAAAGCATCACCTTCTTCTGTCTGACAGGCCAGACAATGTCTTTTGTGAGGATTTAGCAAGGCGGGATTCTTGGGAAGACGGAGACAAGAGGCTGGTTTAAAAGGAAGAGTGATGGAGAACAGCATTTCTCCTACAACGTACGGGCTCACCGAAGTACAACATGGCCATCCTCTGCATGGACAAAGATGGTCTCCCAGGGGAGCGTACGTTAGAAGTTTAACCAACACTAGGCTTGATCCCAGGCGAAAGGTTCAGAAGTTCAGTCAAAGCCTTTCAGCTGACAAAACAATGAGCCTCCAGGAGCCAAGAGGTGATGTACAAAGGAAAGTCAGCCTAATGGGGAAATTAAATTGTTAACCGAACGCATTTCCTGCCGAGCCTTCCAACCTGTATCACAAATAATGGAGCTGAGCCGGCTCCTGCGTGCCTGTGCACGCCCGCCTGCGTGGCCGGGCTCCCAGGGTTATGCAGCGAGCCGGGCTCGGCCGTGTCTGCGGAGCGAGCGTGGCAGCCGAGCCCTGCTGCGCGCTCTTTCCCTGCTCGACAGATGATGTGCTAAAGCTAAGGAGAGTTGGCAGGAAGAAACGCGGTTCAGTGCGGGGTAACTCACTCTGGAGCCTTTTAATAGGTCATTTGTGACTAATAAAAGTTTCTCTTTTAATGAGGCGATTAAAATTCAGCTGCTTTCTACTCAGCCCTTGGGGATGCTCAGAGGGGTTTTCATCGTGTCTCAGACTCTGATACTTCCTCCTACCTCCTCGCCAAATGAACATTAATTCTCCCTCTTTACCTAGGGCCAGGCTTTACCTTCTACCCGGGCTAAAAACCAGAGCAAAGTGTGATCCTAACGAGGGCTACATAAAAACTCAAGACAAAGACAACTAGGGACGGTGACTGAAGCTTTAGACCAGCAGCTCAAGCCGAGCTCCTCCAGCAGCTCCGTGGAGGTATCCGAACAGCAAACCGCACTGCGGTGCAGGGTGCTGGGCAGCGTGAGCTGCGCGCGCCCGAGCAGCAGAAACTGTCTGGCCACACAGCTGCATGATGGCCAGAGCTGGCTAAACCCCTTCTTGGCCAGGCTGCGCTCACCTGGGCTGTTCCATTTCCTTGAGCTAACTCATTAAAGACGGACTCGGGTATTCCCATCCCACTCGGCAGCAGAGCCAGGCTCTCTCCCCAGCTGCAGTCCCAGTTACGACTCGGCCTCGCTGCTGTTCCAGCCTGAGCAAAGAGACGGTGCTTTCTGCAGGAGCGCGCTGTCAGGGCAGAGCTGGCACTGGCACCTCCTGCATAGTTCACATAGTTCACTCCTGCAACCGTGACAAGGTCCCCAGTACTAGATCTCCTAGTAAAGATCTCCTTTTTAGCCTCTTCCATGCTTGTGGCTCTCCCTGGTGCCGTTCTGCCTCATCGTGTCATTTCCGAACGTGGCAGGGGCTGGCCCAAGAACACAGACACGCTGTCTGCGGCTGAACTCCAGCTCCACCATGCAGACCAAGAGCTACAGGCTTGGTGGGACTCGGCTTTTCAACATCTCGAGCTGAAAGTAGAGATCATGGGGATTACCAGACATGCAGGCCCCTTGTCCTAATCAGCAAGGGCTTTAACTGTGTTATTGAACCCATGTGGAATTTAAGTAGAATCTCAGAGGCCACTTGAAACTGAGAAGCTTAGTCTGAAAGTCAACCTATCAGTAATCAGGCAGGGAAGGAACCTGATGCCATGCTAAAAATGCAAAGGGTGTCTTGACTTCCGACCTTTTTCCTTCCCAAACGGGACTGAGCGGATGAATGCTCCAAGACAGAGGGCAATGGCAACGCAGTAAGTGCTCGCAGAGGAGCTGGCTACCGTCAGAAGACGGGACACAAAACAGGCACGCTGCGATGGAACTGGGCACCCTGCCTTTACAAGGTGAGATCTGAGAGCTCCAGGGGTGTTACGAGCAAGCACAGCTGTCACAATTTCAAACGGCACAGTAGGAGAGGAACAGAAACATCAAATATTCTTTGAGACCCGTGAGATCTCTGTGGAGCCATTAGTCTTCAGACCACTTGGCTTCAGCGCCGTTCTACACGGTGTTTCTACGAAATTTTCCATCTCTTTCCAAGCTACTTGCTCCCAGCAGAGCCCACGTGCTCTGAGTCACCGACTACTGTCCTCGCAGCTCCGTACTGGCCATTTTCTCACCTGTAAGAGCACACGCAGCACGGTGACTGCAACGGGGCAAGCTCTCCTCTTCCAGGCACCAGTGCAGGCTCTGAGAGCCCAAACAACTCGACTGAACTGGTACCCACAGCGGTGCTGGGACCTCCCATTTCATAATGCTATTTAACATTACTATCAAATGTCAGACAGTATCTCATGTTCAAACAAGGGGAAAGCAGAGGGCCTTGGCCAGCTACACACAAGTCTGCAGTGGTGAAAATTTCCCCTAATAAAACATCACATGGGTTGGGGTTTTTTATTTTTAAGGAAAAGTGATGAACAGTCCAGCATTTGGAGCAAAGAGAGCACTGCAGTGAAGAGATGCCAGCCTCCAAGGGAAAGATGTCCTTACTGGAGTGATTCCACCGCACGGTGTCCAACGGCTCTAGTTAAACTGCCAACAGCGATGGCCTTCCCCACCTTTGTACTCCTGGAACATGATCAACGATCTCTGAAGACAGGTCGGAAGGGCCACAAATCCTGTTAACATATTTTGACGTAGCTTCGTTGCCTTCAGCAGAGCTACGCCCGTGAACGCAGGCTGACTCGCGATTGCTATATACAGGATAGAAAACCCTCTAACATACATAACGCCCTGGCTATGTTTCCCTGCCTCAGCAGTCCACTAACATTTACTGACTCATTTCCCCTGCCAGTCCTTCCTAGACCCTATTCTGGTCCAGAAGAATGTGCTCGTACTAAGGTCCAGGCCACCAGCAGGAAAAGCCACCACAGCCCTGCAAACCAAAAGCTGGGAGCTCCTCAGGACGGGGGGTTCAGTTACACAGAAACCAGACAGGTTCCCCGGGACAGTCTGCGGATCGGGACAGGAACTCCCGGCCCAGGGCACCGGCCACCCCGCGGGAGCCGGGCAGAGCTGTCCCGTTCGCCTCGGTCCAGCCTGGGGGATGCTCATCCAGCTGCTGCTAGACCAGCACCGGCTGTGGGGGGGTCTGGAAACGGGGGGCAAGGGTCCCCTGGCCGCCCTTCCGCCACCTAACCGGGTGGCTGGTCTGCTGCTGCTCTCTGGGGATTCAGAAGATGATTCGGAGCAACGTAACTCAAGTTTCCTGCCCCGCAAAGGGCCCACGGGAGGATCTCCCTGATGTGCAAGTTGCAGTTGAGGTGTATGAATACCCCTTTCTTCAGTCTGAGAAACTTAAGGTCACAGCACAGCCCCCGTTTTGAAATGAATGGTGTTGAAGCAGATCTGAATAGCTGCACGGAGGCAAAGCCCCACGCATCAGAAACACACACGTCTCCCACTGCATGCGTAACACAGACGGGGGAACATTTGTATTCTGCGCATCACAACAGTATTAAAAAGACTTCAATTTCGAAATAAGTAAAGATGTTAGAACATCAGCTCCAGAAAGGCACTTGGAAATCCCACACACACTTCCTTGGAGCTTATGCCAGGTACGGTCAGGACAACCTCGGACTCTGGAAACTGAACCCTCTCTGCCATAAACACCAGTTCCACGCTATCGCGTCAGTGATGATCTTACATTCTAGTTTCTCCCTCCGGCCACGCCAAAATTTCTAGTGAAGTGGTTTTGAGCCAGCCATGACCCTCCCTGAGGCAGCACATATATCTCCGAGTTGCTCACCAGCCAAAGGGCACACCCCACCCCAAAACCCCACCGACAGCTTGGCAGCAATTTCTGCTGAATTTTGGTGTCATTCTGCTCTTGCAGAGCGCGCCAGGGCTGGCTGTCCCTGGGAGCTGCTAAAAAAGAGACAAAACCACACAAGCTGCCTATCACAGGAATATTATTTAAGATGCTTTGAGTGCTGGGGGTTAGCCAAACGCAGAGAGTTGGCTGACAATTGCTAGGACAGTTCAGCAGAGGCGGGAGTGGATTTGCAGTTAACCAGCACTGTGCTGCCGCACAGGGCGCATTGCTGGCCTCGATTTGCACGTTCGTGTCCTTCCTGCTAAAAGACCATTTAACTGATCTTGTCACCCTCATTCTCACTTTGAAATACCAAGGTTAATGGACGGAAGCACGGGAAAAGCAAGGACTTCGTAACCTGTTCTTCAGCTTATACTCCAGCTGCAAAACATCTACTAGCTTTCCTACTCTTGGGAATAACACACAGGAAACAAATAAACAAGACCCATTTAAAAGAGAGCAACAGGAACTACCGACCTATGCATGACAAGAAAATAAACACCAACGGCTTGCCTGTCGCATCGGCAGCAGGTTTGAAAGGTATAGGGAGAGTCGAAGTATTTTGTCTCCAGAAGAGCGGGACCTCCCTCTCTTTTTCATTCCAGACCAGCCTGCAGTGAGCAGCCCGGGGAAGACCATGGCCCAACCTCTGAGCGCTGGTCCTGGCCATGAGGATGATGAGTTAAGAGCGTGCCCTGAGCAGCTTTATTTCCTTTTCTCTGCTTCCTTCCTGGATGGAATTACTCACTTCCTCGGCAGGAAAAATCATTACAGACCGCACTTTTCTGAGTTCATCTGAGGTTATTATCTGCTCGCTGACAGTGGGTTATTAGGCACCCACGGAGTTTCCTCCGGCACAGTGGGGTTGCTCTCCTGTGTTGCAGGCTTTTGAATAGGAAGAATAAAGATTAGTTGCTAGACACACCTTTTTTTTTTTTTTAAACCTCTGCTTCAAGCATCAAAGCGCATGGAAGATATACACAGCCTTTTTACAGAACAAAAGATGACTAGCTGTGGGAGACATTTTCCTGTATTGTAGGTCAATTACAATCAAAATCGCCTTTACAACAGCGTCGGACACGGCTAGCTCTCATTCCCTTGATGGCAAGGCAGGTCAGATCCCAAATGCTTTGTTGGTTCACCCGCCTATTACTGAAAACAAAAGCTGCTTTCCTATGGCGAGGGTAGGAGTGCACCTCCAAAGCCTAATTCAGAAAAGATCAGAGCTCCTTTATGCAACTAGGCAGAGAATTAATAACGTATCACAGGGCGGGTGTGCGAGTCTGCCTTGATGGTGACATTTATTTCTGCACATACACTCAGATAAACCTTTGTTTGATTCAAGAGAAGATTTTACTTTGCTCTCAACTTCTCAAAAGCAAAGTTTAAAGTTAAATATTTCCCCAGCTGGACGTGGCCGCAGCGTTTAGGGGAAGGAGCTGGGAGCTACACAGCATCTGCCTCCCATGTCAAGCCGTGCAGCCTGGAGGGGGAGGCGGGAATACAGGGCCCATGAGGATAATGCTGCCTCTGTCTTCTGCAATAATAGCATAAAATCATCTTATATACTAATATTTGCACATCCCTAGCCTGACTCACATGCAAATCCGAATGCATATTGCAGCTCCCCTGCACAGCTGGGAAGTAGATACTTCCATGCCTGTTTTGCAGAGAATTACACTAGAGCAAACACAAAAGAGGAGGAAAGCCAGCCGCAGGATCCGAAAGCCTCGAGTTCTGGCTCTCCGCTTCAAACCTGACAAGTGCCACCGCTTCACCCATGCCAGCAGTTTGCTTTCTCCTCTGAGGCTGACGCTGCGCCGTCCCTTGCTGGATCCCAGCAGTCCTGAACCCAAACGCTCTCCCTTCGGCTAAAGGAGGGAGCAGACGGAGGGAAGGACCTCTGGCAGGGGTATCTCAAGCTCAGCGAGTCTTAAAAATAACAGACACGGTACCTAACACACACACCTTTCCAAAGCAGTTGAGGAGCCGCAGCCCTTTACAAGTAGGCTGGTGAACAGATCCCGCTCTCAGCCGCAGCTCGGGGTGAGGGCAGGGAGCACACTCCAACCAGCGGCCACACGCCGCCAGCCAAAATTCACTGCTCTGGAGGCCAGCACAGCGCTGAAGCCCAGCTTCTCTGCCTGGGCGTAACTCGTCAAAGGCCGCCGTTCTCACGAATGCTGAGTAAGACCAACTAGCCGGCAAATTAGCCATCACTGGCACGTTCAATCACACCGACAGCAATTACTGGCTTTTACAGTGAAAAGTCCACTCAGGGCTTGGATTACAGCTTTCCAGAGCTTCTGCCAATGGCACCATTTGAAACACCAGTTTGGGCTTGATTCTAAATGCTTAGCAGCGTTTGGCAACTGGATAAATGAAGGTGACTCTGAAAACCCTTCCGTGCTGTGATGAGGAAATTCTCCAAAACCAGAAAGCAACACACAGCACTTCCTGGGAAGCCAGAGAAAAATCCTTCTGACACACAGTTAAAATAAACAAAAATAAAACACCAGAGGCAAACAACAAAAAACCCAGTTCTTTTAAAAGACATAGCCCTTACTGCAGGTACAGGACTTGAAATGAGCACCCTCAGCCAAAAAACCAATACTGACAGTAGCAAATGAAGAATCTCATCCGAACAGCGCGATACTTACGGTAGAGACAGCCGGCATCCCCCCCGAGCTGGGACCATCCTGGGCAACACCTGTACGCGGTCTGGTATTTCGCCTTGTACACCTGCCTGTAGCCCGTGTAATACGCAGTTCTGAAAGACAACAAAACAAGATACCACCCGCACAACGTTAATTCCTGCAGAACGAGGCAACTGGAAAGAACAGAAGTTGCAACTCTAACTGTGGATCTAAATAAAATGGGGAATTTGGTTTTCAAATGTGCTGACATTTTTTTCCACCTGGTCTAGCAATGATTGCTGATGCTAAGAAAATACTTCTTAATTTACTTTAATCGGGAACACGAGAGACTGGAGTGTTCAGGTCCTCATAACACCCCTGGCTCTTTTCTCCTTTTCTAAAGTATTTCACAGCTCTGAGCTCCTCTTTTAAACTACCTGTTAACAAAGGAAATTTAAATTTTAAGAACAACCGGTATTTCAGTTCAGCTTTAGTGAGTATGAGCAAGTGTCTCCAAGGGGCTGGGGAGCTAAAAAATTGTCAGAATCCTGATGGGAATATCAAGCTACTCAAAAAGCTCTCCATGCAGTTGTGCTTTAGATGGCAAGGCTTCTGCAGGTTAAGGCTGGCAGAACCCACGCCCTGATGGAAAGGGCGTTCGCCTCCTCGGTTCTCCTTCCGCTGCGCCCCACAATAACCCTCGACCAACCGACGAGCCCAGCGCTGCAGCCAGCAGCAGCCCGGCCATGCCACACGCGTGACCACATCTCCCCCGTCTTCCAGAAGGAGCGAGAAGCCCTCTCCAGCCCAGCACGGCGCCGGGACGCGGCGGCAGCCGCCTCTCCAGGAGCAGTGGCCGCAGCCTCGCCGCTCGGCAGAGCCAGCGCGGGCTTGGCAGGGGATGCTGCGCTCAGGTAGATGCTGAAGGTCCCTTTAACAACTCCGACTAGTTACTTCCAGGGTGGGAGCTGGGGTGGTAAAGCAGGGATTGAGCGGAAGTATAAATAAATAAAAGCGACACTTCTTTCCTGGAAATTTGATGTTGTGTAGACGTGAAAATTGAAACACAGATAAAACCTTTGAAGCTGATTTTTAAAAAGCTCCTTTGGCAGAACATGAAACTACTCCACCAGAGCAAATCAGACAAACAACAACAAATATTTGGCACAGCAGATGTGTTGTACACATCCACCGAAAATATTTATCCTAACTCAGTCTAGTTGTTTGATTTTGTCTGAATGTTTCTACAAAACCCCCTAAGTAACGACGAACCATTAATTCCCGTGAAGGAAACCTTCGGCTACTCTTCCGTGCCAGCCAGCATATGGAAGCACAGCTGAGAAAAATAAAAGCAGATACCAATTTTTTTGTACGAGCTGTTAACAAATTATGAAGGAAATACTCGTGTTCCAGAAGCAGCTGAGAAAGCAATTTACAGTCACTCAGGCACCGGAACAGCTAGCAATCAGGCGCAGATCCATCGGGATGCTCTTGGTGTGGAGAGCTGTCTCCCAGCCCGGCCCAGGGCTCTAGCGCGGTGGGCAGGGCGCATCAGGAAGCCCAAGCGGACCCGGCGGGTGCGGGGTGGTGCTAACGCAGCAGGCGCTCACCGTGCGGGCCGTTCTGGAAAACGCCGTTCTTTTCACCCAAAATGAGAACGACCACGTGGCGGCAAGCAGCCTCTCCCATCTGCCCCGAATGAGCTCAGAAATGAGGAGGAAAAGGTATTCCAAGAAACAGGAATGTAGGGCAGCGCAGGACTAACCCCCGGCTCCTTCCCGCCCCCAACAGCCCCCCGAACCACCGCATCCCCACGAGACTCGGTGGGCTCTGTCGGACACTTCAGATCCTTAACTCAGCCCAAGTAGGTTCTCGAGGAGATGCAAATATTTTGACAGCCTCAGTTGCCTGTGGATATCTGGATGCTGCAGACTGGAAAGAACCGCATAGGAGATACTTTATCTTCAATGTTTCTGTTTGCTTTTGTGTTTTAAGGAGTCCCTGGCACAGAACATGTTGAATGAGCCAGAACTAATGGAACCCAGGCTTCAAAATCCTGCTGTGTCCTGCTGCTGGAAAATCCACCCCCAGCCCCTCCGGGACAGCGCCGTCATTCCTCCAAGTTTCGTTACCGTGGGCTGAGCAAAGCTACCTTCTGTTGTCACCTAATTCAGGAAAGTCACACCACCAGCAGCAAAACCATCACTTTACAGGAACAACGAGGAGCGCGGCACAGAGGATGCTCAGTCCATCTGCTGAGGCGCAGATGCTGGCTCTCTGAGCGGGCAGGGCTCGTGTCCGGGGGTTGCGGAGCAAGGGTTGTTCTCACTTTTGGGAAATGTTGCAATCCAGTACCCTAGGCATAGATACAAGTCCTATAAAAACAAACGTGACTGGTTTTGGAACGCACAAACTGGGCAGACAACCATCCCCTCGGCT
Source organism: Gavia stellata (assembly GCF_030936135.1). Taxonomy (NCBI): domain Eukaryota; kingdom Metazoa; phylum Chordata; class Aves; order Gaviiformes; family Gaviidae; genus Gavia; species Gavia stellata. Next base: position 8,702,479 of record NC_082620.1, read on the forward strand.
GCGCCCCGTCCCCCGCCTGCCCCAGCCCACCTCCCCTAAACTGCACTTAGAGTTTAGGCAAAGCGATGGGACTGTGGCAGTGTCCGCAGCGCCCCAGGGGTGCCCGGGAGCTGTAGGAAATTCGCTAGCCATGATGAACCCTGCACGTCGGCGACTTGTGCTTCAGCCCCTGCAGACAGCTGCTCGTCGCGGCAGGCGGGCGAGGCTGCGCTGAGCGTGCACCGGGGCGAGGAGGAGCGAGGCTGGCTCTTCCGAGTCGCGTCCATGAACTCAAAGGCACCGGGGCCAATTTCAGGCCAGCGCCGTGTGTGCCAGCTCCTGAAGCTGTTCATATGCTTGCTGAGCCCCACGCTGCCGCAGCCGGGTCCAACTGGAGCAGCTCCAGAGGGTGAGACAGGGGCTGCGTGGCATCCCTGGGAACGCCGAGACAGTGCGCTCCACTGCCCTCAATTGCTCAGCACAAGGGAGCTTGGCGGGAGATCCTCCATCTATTGGAATAAGCTTGCTGCGATGGGAACTCCCAAAAGAAGTTTAGAGTGAGGGGATATGGGACAAAATCTTGCCTGAGGGGAGCTCTGCTGGTAGTCCTTTCACTGTCTTGCTTTTAAAATTCCCTGGGTGAAATCCCCCCCAGCACCTCTAGCCTCCTCTGTATTTTCCTCAGGAACAGAGTTTTAGCACTAGGCTGTTCCGATATTTATAATGAAGCACGACAGAAAGCTTTTTCACTTCGCTTCCCTGATTTACAATGTCAAAAACATACATTAAAGAACTAAAGGGACAGCTGGGTCTGAAGAGTTCCCAGCCTTTGAAGTAGAAGCAGACAGGGCACCTATCATTTCAAAGTCCTCTCTCAAAACATGGTCAAAAGACAGACTCTGTTGGCTCCTTTATTACCACTATACAGATATCATCACCAAGATAATTACTGGCAATTACGGGTTAGGAGGAATTCCTAAAGTCAAGACTTAAAAGCTGTCTCTAGTCCAAGATGCTTCTTTGAAACTACTACTATCATTATTATTTTGTAAAGGCTTGTAGCTGCCTAATGAGGCCGGAAAAGCAGGTGGAGTACGGAAGAAGACTGGGCACTCTGTAGTTTGGCTGCTGTGTAGGTAAGAGAAGTGCATTATTTGCACTGTTGCACATGTTTGTAGTCCTCCCCCTGCAACCCCTCCTCGCTCGGTCTGCCGGCTCCCAGCAAAGGCCAGTCGGCGACTCAAAGGATACTACGATTAGCTGAGCGACCGCATCAATTTTCCACTTAGAGTACATTCAAACTCCCTTCTTGCATGTGCAAGCCTAGCTCTGCGCAGCTGCACGCTCCTCTGACGTGGGCCTGAGCACGGTCCTGCTCGCGGTGCGAAAGGAAGCCGAGGACCCTGCCGCCAAGCCTGCCGCCCCCCGCCACAGAGCCACCCGTCCTCGCGGAGCATCACGTGCACGATGGCCACGTCTCTTTTTGGGTTTTTTAGACCACGCACAATAAACCGCACTTGGACCCAGCTACTGCCTTTAGCTCTGTAAAACTGCAGAAGCATTGAGATGCCTCTGCTTTGAAGCTGAGACATCTAAAGATACAGGAATAATGCACGTGATGTGATTAAGTCATTTCGTTAACAAGGCACGATCATAGGAAACAGATGTAATACATCGTCAGAAGACTGGAAACAGCTAACCACAACGATGAAGCTTCTTTAGAACAAAAGCGGTACATCTTCTCTTTGGGAATTCCTGAACACCTTAAAAACTCTTAGCATCAGAAAGATGCCAGGCAGGGTCAGAAATCCCTCTGGCTAGACACACATAGGGTTTACAGATCTCTCATAGCCTCCTGGTTTTAGCCAAGAAAAGCATCTAATAAAATAGCTCTACTCTTTACAGCTAATTTGTGGGTTCAGCACCACACCTCTCTCTGCACATAGCTGTTTACATCAACCCCTAAATGAATTGACCCTGCTTTGTTACCCCAACACCAGACCCGCTGAAGGCCAAGTACCAAGTGCCGGATACTTTCTCCTCTCCCCCTGGAGAGCTGCCGGGGACTGGGGAGAGCCGCAGCCACCTCGTCTGGTCACAAAGACTCCTCGGAGGGCACCGCGCACTTCTCAAGGCTGTCTCCCGTGCCGGACCACAGCCCGGGCAGCAGGACGGGCACACCCGCGGCCGTTCCCAGCCCTCGCCTCCTGCGCCCAGACCCTGCCAGCTCTGCAGCCACCGCCGGCACAACGGGCTCTCCACATTGCGGATGCAACGTGCGCAACAAGCTCACTTCCCCGCTGCTGCGGGTGAGACGGAATCAATTTTCATCATGCGAGGAGCAAAACAAGCTCGAAGGAAGTGCACGTACCTCCGCTCGTAGCCCGTGCACCACCGCCGTCCTCCGCAGTCCTGCTTCCACACTTTGACGGTGCGGGTGAAGGCCTGGACGCATGGCTGCCGGTGCCCCACGATCGCCAGCTCCTGCTCCGCGCAGACGTTTGGCCTGGCACAGAGAAACAGGGGTGTACAGGGGTCTGCACGCCGCTGAGAGAAGAAGGCAGTGCTTCCGCCGCTTAAACGGGCGCCCGCTGGGGGCAACTTCAATTTCCTTACTGAAAGAGCAGGGAGATCTTATGCAATATATAGTATTTGCCTCCTTGTTCCATTAAATCCGTGCAGGGAAGAGAAATCTGCCAGGTCGGCCAGCCACAAGCAGTTGTCAAGTGCAGCCTACCCACCACCCCAAAAACTCTTGGATGTAACGCTCTTGTGAACAGACAGCACGTTAACAGGGTGGCACCAGCACCGACAAAACATACAGTACAATAGTATCACCTGTGTTTCTCAGAAGCACGTCGTTAGGCCTTCGTGAATCAGTTAAACGCTGGCGAACTACAAGGTGAACATCACAAACCCGCGTTTACAGATGGAAAATTGCCACAGGGAGAGAGGACGCGTTGAGCAATCCCGCGCTGCGGGTCGGCGGCAGACGGGGGAAGCCTGCTCCGTCCTGAACCCCCTTCTCGAACCTCCCGACCTGCGGCCCGCGGTGAGGCGCAGAGGTAGTAACAGAAATCTAAAGCGATACGGTTTTATAACATTGCAACAGAGCAAACTTCAGTGAGATCGGGAAGCTGCTGGCATTTTGTACCTCTAGGTCCTGGGACGCTCCACAGCCCACTTGAAAAATGCAACACTGATACATTAAGGCTAATTTTTAGCGTTAAAACAGGGAGGATGGATCAGAAAAGAGGCAGCAGCCTACCCGATACAGTAGCACAATAATTTCTATGTTTGTCCATTTTGTCCACTCTCAGTTAAGGAAGAATACATAGGCTTTCTTTGCACCTAGGGGGTTCTTTTCCTGACTACTGTCATTGCAAACACCAACGACACCTGCATTTTCTGACAGCGTTTGGGGAAAAAATTATTCTGCCACTAGAAATGATACATCATTTTATCAGTACTGCTTTAAACCAGAATTCCGTTTGCTGTCTTAGATGCTTTCTCATTCGTTCAGAGCTAAGGGCTGCAAGACTAATTCCAGTAAATCAAGTGAATATGTATAATTCAGTGAGTAAGAAAATAAGGAAAATACCATTTAAACTTTATTTCTTTTCTAATTCCAACTCTCTTTCACCAAATAAGAGTCAGTAGTTCTAACTAAGAATGAAGAGGGAAACATTTGTCCCTGACTTAACAAGTTACCAGCCATTCATTATTTGGGACGGTTTCTGTTGTTTCCAATTCTTCAAAAGGGACTGAGAGTTTTCACAAAAACACTTTCTGTGAAAGAAGTTAAACTAAATCATTTGGACGTGGCGAAGCGTAGAGCTTGCAGCTGGCATCTGACTCCTCCAGGACGTTCAATGACACCACTCTTACAGCAAGCCTGGCAACGCCTTTGGGATTAACGGCATGCTTCCTTCCCCCTCTCGCTTTGCTCCAAAATCTCCTCTTGCCATCCCCACGTGTGGCCACTGCCGAGCTGTTTGGCTTGCAGAGCTCCACACGCATCACTTCACCAACACAGCAGTCCCCGGCGCTAACGGGGACCGCCGGAGGAGCTGGTTTACTTCGTGAATGCCTCCACGCACAGAGAGCTGCGAGCCGGAGCAGAGCGCGGCAGTTCCCCACCCGCCGGCCCGCCGCTGCTGCCAGCCTGAGGTGCCTCACCGGCGAGCTCCCTGCGCGTCCCAGAAAGAACCGAGAGGCTCCCCAAGAGCAAGGGAGGCAGCAGCACCGTTTTGGTGTAACTCATTACAGCGAAGAAGGGGTCTTGTGTGCCCCGAAGAGCGGCTGTGTGCATAATGGGCATCGGCAGCAATGCCCTACGGGAGCGATGGCACTTCCCAGGCGCTGGCATTGTCTTTTCTCTGACGCTTTGGCACACAGCTCATCTCCAGTGTCTCATCCAAGAAGCCCTAAAAGCACTTGTCAAGGCAGGAGCACAAAGTCTCGGACATAGGGAGAAAAGGCATCTTCTTGCAAACCCTTTATCTGCTGAAAAGGACCCCTTTTCAATCAAAAAGTTAAAAACATCGGGGAGAGCAGCTTGGAGTTCGCACACCATGCAACACTGGGTTCATTTACAAAAAGAATTGGAGCAACCCCCCTGCATCGAGAGATCATCTTCTGGCAGGAGACCAAGTTTGCAAGGAAGTTCTCCGAAGAAGCCAAATGATTAACACCAAACTGTAACTGTAAAATTTAATTAAAAAGGACGGACTGCGCGCTGCTAGAGTAACAGCAAAAGGGGGAAAGAAACATGCAGGAAGAGAGAGATACGTGAAGTGCAGTAAAATCAGCACTTCAATGAAGAAAGGTCAAACTATTTACACGACAATCACTCTCGGGCTCACACAATAGCAACATTTCAGTTAAAAGCAGTGAGGTACCTCCTACAGGCAAAGACTAGCCAGGTTTTCAAATTTCTATTCACCTTCAGGTACATCTGGTACCAGATAAAGGAACAGAGACCAGCCCGCCCTCCCCCTCGCTCTCTCTGCTCCTCCCTTCACCTTTGATTTTAAAGTACTGTATTTAGCTTCTGCTTTACAGTTCCCTGCCCTATCAAAACACTCCGGTTCTCTTTTCTTGCTACTTACATCTGGGGCTGAAGTTTGTTCCCAGAAGCAAGAGAAGGCATTTGCAACGCAAGGATGAATGCCAGTGCCACCGCAGGAGACTGCATCGCAACAGCTCCTCTCCCCCCGCGAGGGGCTTCCAGGGGCTGCCTAGAAAACCCCACCGCCTTCGCAAGCACGACCTGCGAGTTCCTGTTCCCAGCTTGCCGGTCTCCCTCTTTCTTGCAAAGGACAATGCTGTTGGAGCGCACGGGAGTTCTTGCGCGGGGAGAGCAGATGCAGCGCTCCGAGCTGCTTCCTCCCGTGTGGGTTCAGTTCAGCAAGTTTCTTCAGTCCATGGGAGAGGATTATAGCGCAGGTTGTCGCTGGCTTTTTCCCCAAACCAAACCCGGCTTCTTACGCTCATTTGCTTGTAGTGAAACGTACCAAAGTGACTTTTCCTTCTGGCATTTGCTTCTTGACAAAGCCCAAAGACCTGGTGGCTCACAAGCCCTGGGTTCTGTCCAGCAAGAAAGCCCCGTGTGGGTTTAGCTGATTTGGAGTCGCGAGCCACTTCACGAGGCGATAGGAAAAGCAGCACTCGGCGAGGGAGGGGGGAAAGGGGGGTGCTCTCCTGCACACCGAGTCATCCACCTCCCCGAGGGCTTTTCCAAAAGCAGGCAGAGTGCTCGTTTACCCCATCCGCACAGCTGAAGCCATCCTCCCGCTACAGCTTCCCACCTTCCTCCGGAGACGGGATCAAGTAACTCCTGCACACGCACACGCTAAGGGCAGCTTCCCTGCATTTGAAGGGAGTAACAGAACTTTCCTCCTGCCTTTCCCAGGTCTAGCTCCTTTCCCTCACATGCTCTCTTGTTTCTTTTCTTGCTGACAGTCAGAAATCCCTCCCACCAGCTGTGTCCAACCCCGACGAGAGGAGGGGGGAAACCCTGCGGAACAGTAGCAGAAACGATTCGGGTTCATTTCTCGAAAGACAGCTCTATTGCACTACCCAAGGCCAACTCTGTACACACCACCCAAACCCCCGTTCCCAGCAGCTCTAAAAATATCCCACAGAGATTGAATCTTTCCTATGCACTTTAATAGATAACAAAACCGATCGCTTCCCAAGGAAATTCTCTGGTGCAGAAAACAGACAGGGACACATCCGACCTGCACTCGGCTGCTCAGGCGCCGTGAACAATCAGTTCCCGGGGTGGCGGGGGAATACGCTGGGCAGAGAGGGGTGAGGGAACGAGATTGAATCGCTATCTGCCTTTTCCCACCAAACTCCCTACTACATAGGGAAACAGCACAAAAAAAGGTGGTGAACAAGCGTTCTGCTGAAGCCAGGTGACAGTCCGCCTGCCCCTGTGAAACGAGCAAATGAAGAGAGAAGTGCCCAAGTCTAATTCTCAGATGGGTCATTGCAGTTTCCAAAAAACTGCCACGAGTATCACCAGCTGCTATTGCCAGTGTTTGCAGCAATGGTGAGGGCTTACAGAGGGCTGAGCTGACTGCTGCCTTCCAGGAAGGACGGGGCACACGGCAGCCGAGACACTAGGACAGGGAAGAAGAGAGCGGAGCGGGGATGCCGCACTAAAACTCTCCTGCTTGAAAAACCTGCCGACAACCTCTCTCACCAAGGGCGAGGAGGAATCAAAGCAGCAGCTGGGCACTGCTCTGCTGCCCGGCTCTGCCCAGGGCCACCCCAGACCTGGGCAAATACTGATTTCCGCGAGAGACGTAGGATAAGAAGGGTTGGGTAGTTTCGGTGCCCATGCGTGCATGTGCCGCTGAAAGACAACAATTACATCAAGACTAAAATCACCGACGAGCCATGCCCGAGAGTTGGTAGCTCCTGGAAGAAACCGCGGCAGCTGCTTTTTACACCTTAACCCTTCCAAAGTCGCAGCAGTTGCACGAATCATTTAGGCCAGAGAAAAGAGCGGGTAAGAGGGGCTAATGTCTTCACTTAGAAGTAAAGTATCTGCCAAGCCTACCAGATGGGAAGACAACATCTTTTGTTGTTCCCAGAGAAGAAAGGCAACTACATAAAGATGTTTTATAACAATGGAGAGAGCTCCAGGATATGATAAATTCAGGCCTCCATTTTCCTGCCAGGACTTTAGAAGTTAGGACTCTTCTTGCTGTAGGAAACCGTGACTGCTCTCGGTCAGTTTTTCAGTGCTGCCACCCAAAAACTTTCCTTACGCTTAGCTGATCCTCTCTTTGGGTCCAGCTTTGGCAAACGCAGTGCTGGGTATGTGGTACCTGGACTTACAAGACGTCCAGGTGAAACCCCAGGGCACGGCGAGGCACCGGCAGCTCCCGGCCCTGCCCGAATGCCCGCTGGCAGGGCGGCAGGAAGGCTCCAGGGGAGCCTGTCCTCCTGCCCGGCAGGCAGGGAGCAGGCAGAGCCCGGAGCGTGGCTCCCTCTCCGGGACACGGCTCAGTCTCCAGCGACAGGGACTAATCCTGCTCCAGCCACAGCTCCCAAACCGAGAGGCGACAATCCTGGCTACCCTGCGGGCAGGAGACAACTTACTTGGAGGGTCCGGGCTGGTCTGGCTGCGGGAGGCAGTGGTAGTGGGGTGGTCACCCTCTGGGCTGTGGAGAGCCAAGAGGGAGCTCTGATGGCAACACCGTGCGTTGACCGCGGTGTGAGAAGTTACCGAGTGTAAAGCCAACGCTGCAATTCTCCTGTAAGTCACTTTAAAGAAAGCAGCGAGGCTCGTGCGAGCAAGGGCTGCGGAGAGTACAGCAGAGAGGTCATGAAGCACATGTGAAAGATGGATATCTGAAATCCAATCCGGTCTGCGAAGTCAATTCAGTATGTGTTCAATTTTGTGCCATTTCCCAGCACAACTGCCTGCTGAAGATGTCACCCGCTGGCTCAGGGTACGACAGCCCTGAAAAGCGGTCAAAGATACAGTGCGGTTCCGTAACGGGCCATGACAGTACCTGCAATAACGCCAGGGGCCGCAGAAATAGAAATATTAACGTGCCGTCGTTCCCGAGCGTCGCTCAGTCTTTGCTGTCAGGTGTGCTGAACGTGGCACGGGCTTTGGGGCGTAGACCCGCAGCTCTGTCCCTCTCCATCACCCTCCTGTGCCCCGTCACGCCCGGCGTAAGGGTTTTGCGGGTCTGACCGTGACCTGCTTCGCCGCAGCTCTGGCCGGCCCGTGGGGCCGCAGGTCTCGGGGCTGCGCCCCGCGCGGTGCCGCCCCCCCCGCAGCGCGGCCGCTCCCTTTGGGCCGAGCCCGGGGCTCCCGCGGGCGGGGGGCACCCGCGGGGGGGGGGGGCGACGGCCAGGGCTCCCGCGCCCCCAGGGCTGCAAACCGCGCGGCCGCGCTCCGCGGCGCGGGTCACGCGTGGGCTGCCCCCGGCGGGCACCGCCCTCGCCGCGCCGCGGTGCCGCCTCCCGCCGCGGCTACCGCCGGCCCCCGCCCCGCCCCGGAAGGCGGCGGGAGCCCGGCCCGGCCGCGATGCTGCAGCTGCGGGACGCGGCGGAGGCCGGCCCGGGCGGCGGCCCCGGGGCGGCGGCGGCGCTGCTGGTGGTGGCGGGGGAGGCCGCCCCGCCGCCCCGCCAGACGCTGCGGCCGCTCAGCGTGCGCACCGCCGGCCGCGCCGGGCGCCTGCGGGAGTACTTCGTGTTCCGGGTACGGCCCCGCCGCCAGGCCGGGGGGGGGCGGCTCCCCCGCCCCGGCGTAACCTCTGCCTTTCCCCCGTTTAGCCCGGCACGATCGAGCAAGCGGTCAGCGAGATCCGCGCCGCCGTGACGCCGGCCGAGGACGGGGAGGTGCGGAGCGTCTGGCTGCTCAGCGAGTAAGTAGCGCTGCGGGGCGCGGGCCCGGGCGCGCCTGTCCCGCCCGAGCTGTGCGAGGGCGAGCGCTTGCCCCGGGGGCGAGTGCCCCGGCCCGGCCCGGCCGCCGCGGAGGCAGCCCGCGGGGTTCAGCGGCTGCGCTCCTTGCAGAGAACCCAGCGCGACACGGGGTTCGCTGCCGCGCCGAAGCCGCGAAGGCAGCTGCGGTCAACCGCTTCGCCCTGCAAGGCGCCAGGGAAGGGGAGGGGAGGGATGGGAAGCTGACAGTTTCCCCTGGGGCGGGGGAGCGGAGCACAACCCCTTCTTCGCAGGAGGCCTGGCCAGAGCGGCAAGCCCCGAGCGCTCCCCGGGGCAGGCAGGAGGCCGGGGCGACCTCGGTCCTGCCCCCAGCACAGGTCGGGGCGGCGGGCAGGGGCAGAGAGAAGGGCTCCGGGCAGGCGGCACCGCGCCGGCCCCTCGCCTGCTCCCGCCGTTTGCACCTACCTTTACGCAGCGAGGACAGCTTTGGTCTCACCAGTTGACGGCAGCGTTCCTGCTGAGACAACAGGCAGTTGTTAATTGCGGTAAGGAAGGACGATTAAATCAGTAACACTAAAAATAAGCTGTCGCAGATTTCAAGGGTGCTAGTTTAAAAGCTGAGCTCACTACCCGTAGAGTGAAAATATGACCTACTCTTAGGTCGCCCTAAGGATGAAATAGTATTGTGGCCGTGATGGTTCAAGGCCGTAGTCTGGCAAAACACTCAGGGAAAGGCAGGATCTTCTATTTGTGAAATTTGAAGAAAGTGACAAGTTTTTGAATGTACAGGCTGCTCTTACAGAGGAAAATACTAAGTCAGACCACACAGTTAAAGATGATTTCTCTCCCCTGAACATGCACCAGTGCAGTTAATAATTTAGCAAACATGGCAACACGCTAACAGCACGGTATTAAACACTTACTGGAAGAGTTGTTGGAGACTCATCTGCCCCATTAAGTAGCATTTGATCTCAAATAACAGGAGACAGCACTAAAGCTCTCTCTCAAGGTCTTCAGACTTGTTCCGATTTTCTTAATGTTGTCCTATGTTGTAACGTGCCCATGTTGTGACACTCAACCTCTTACCAGACTGGCTGATTCAAAGCAAAGGCCGTAATGTAAACTACAGCATTACTAAGACTTCAGCTTGTTCTCCTTAGCAACTCTGGTATCCGTTAAGCTGTTAAGTGTTTCTAGCCAGCACCCGAAACTGCTAAAGCTCAGTGGCGTTATCTTACCAGAATCGATCACTGGAACAACGAGAAGGAGCGTCTTGTTCTCATCACAGATTGGTCCCTCCTGATCTGCAAATACAACTTCATCAGCCTTCAGTGCCAGCATGTGACGAGGATTTCCCTCGGTGCAGTTGATACCATCTCTGTAGGAGAGTTTGAGTTCCCACCTAAGTCTCTGAACAAGTAAGTTGATGTAGTAATTCTGTAACGCTGTTGTAATCCTTGCATTGTTGTTGTAAATAGTTTGAGCTGTCAACCTTTGTCACTGACCACTGGACGAGTTTGAGAATCCTTCCTTTTGCTCATGTGACTTCGTAAACTATTACCGAAGCTTCATTAGACCACCTCAGAGCAGCTGCTCTTTTGCTGGGACAGTCAGTAGTTACGTTAAAAGCGAGTTGCTCAAGGACTTTCAAGACAAGATGAATAGATTTGGGAGCAGAAGTTCATCACCACTATGTAACACAGTAAGTAGCAGCAGCACCACCACCTTCGCATTACTAGAAAGCCACGTGTAAATGTCAGGTCGTACGTAAACGCGGGCTGTCACAGGCAATACAGTTCAGGCGTCGTGTCCGAGGTGTCTGATGAGCTTAACCTTTTTGCACTCAGCTTGTAAGAATGTACTGTTGCGTATTTCAGGGCCTGAATTCTTCTGTTACTGTTCTAGAGGAAAAACTTGCTATCAAGCTTGTATTTCAGCTTCCAGCTTGAAGTACATCTTTTTCAGACAGTACTTTTCTAATTAAACTTGCCTCAAAGGCTCGAAAGTCTTACCGTGTGAGTTCTGCTGTCTTCAATATCAGGCGAGAAGGTACCGGCATTCGAATCCAGTGGGACAAGCAAAGTCGCGCCTCCTTCATAAACAGATGGAACCCGTGGTCCACAAACATCCCGTACGTCACCTTCACCGAACATCCCATGGCAGATGCTGACGAGAAGATTGCATCCCTTTGCCTAGTAAGGACGTCACCTCTCTTATTCTAGACTGCTTGTTGGTCTCATAGGCAGGATACGACTTAGATTATTTTGAAAAGATAGAGCAGTTAAATCAAACAGAAGCAGTTAAATCAAAGAGACAGAACTTAAAGCTGTAAGCCGTGTTTCCCCGTGCTCTGAGTTTGGACTTGTACAGCAGCCCTACCGCCAGTTTTTGCCAGCTGCCCGTGAATGGTTTATACAAGAAAGCTGAAACTTCCAAAGGTGCAGGGTCCTGTAAAACCCAAAAGAAAATGGATGTTGGTGCTACTCCTGCTCTTGCTTACCTGACAGGCTGATGCCTGACTTTTCATTTAGGACTGCCAGGTAATTAAACAAATAAATAGTTTAACTGCTAACTGTAAACCCTCACTTAGGTGGCGCTCAGTTTTTCTTGCAATAGTTGCTTTCCTCTGAAGGTTTCCTTAGAAATAGAACACTATGGTGGTTTAAGTTCAACACATCAACGATAAGGGCAGGAGAACTACAGTCAGAAATAAACAATATTAGTCACTGATAAATCTTTATGCATCTAGCCCATGTGTTTAAGTTACATGTGAATAGTGTTCTGGTATGAAGTTAACTATCATTAAGGTTAAATGTCAGAATGTAAAGTTTATCGTGGCACGCGAGATCTGTGACCACTATAGCTTTAGCGTTAATCCTTTACAATTCAACATCAGCAGCTGTTTGCCTAACAATTTTTAGAACAATGGAGAAACATCAAGGTGATTTTTTTTCTTTCAGTTGGAAAACTTTAAAACTCAGCTAATTCAAGCTGTGAAGAAAGCCCATAAGGAGCGTCCACTGCCAGGAAGGGCTAACGGTGTGCTAGTGCTGGAGCGTCCTCTTCTGATCGAGACTTACCTGGGATTGATGTCCTTCATCAACAACGAGGCCAAACTTGGCTACTCCATGACAAGAGGCAAAATTGGATTTTAAAATTCATTGCATTTCATCTTTTCAAGAGAAAGTGATTGGATGTTGGGTCTCCCGGGGAGAGCACGCCGTGTGGCAGAACACTCGATAATCAAAGGGAAGAGGTTAGGGGAGCGAAAGGGGGTGGTTGTAGAACTAACAGTTCACAGGAGGCCCTGGTTGTTACAGTCAGGTCAGATTAATCTGAAGCAGACATAAAGTAGTGTCATTCTTGTATTCTGCATCTAATTTACAGTTCTTACTGGTTCTTCTACAGGGCTGGTGAGCAGCGGTATTTTCCATTTCTAACTACGTGTTCTTCTCTGCTAATTAAGTGCGATTGGTATCTGCTACAAACACTCCGCACAATATCCAAGATACAGTAGAATGTTCATGCCATATTCCAGTTGTGTCCCTCTGTGTGGTGTCAAATCACGTAGTGTGCTTGGGATTGATTTGTATTGTTTAAAGAGGTATTAGTGGTCACAATTACAGTAATCTTAGCATTTTAATTAATGCCTGTTAAGAATTTTGAAGGCTGTGTCAGTCATTCTTTAGCAAACCAGTCAGATTGTGTTAAAGCTGTACTGCTGCGGCTGCTCAGAAGCCGTGTACTTCGTAAACTGAAGTATATGGCTGAATGTGCGTTTATTAGCTGTTTGCAACAATACCTCCCTCTAAGAACCAAGTCTGACTTCCTAGTTTCTTATGCATGTTTTCTTGCTGCAGCCGTAGAATAAAGTCTCTTTTGAGAGAATATTGCCAAAAGCATCACAAACACATTTGCCTTCAAAGCTGTTATTTATAAAACTGAAAAGGAATTCTATTTTGATTAGATTTATATTCTTAGCAATTTTTCTTAAACCTACTTCAGTTTGGGACAGCAGCAGTGCAGGACTTTCTAATGGAGAGAGGTAAGACTTTAAACACTGTACATCAATCTGGATTTATACATTCTTGCATTTAACTTCATACAAATGTCCAGTAACGAAATTCAGAAGCAGCATAGGAGACACTACAACTGAAATTGCTCATGAGGTTACTCTAACAAGCTTTTTCATTGCATATGACCTTCTATACATGCTATTTTATCAGAGCATTTATCTGTGCAACTACAATGCTGAATAAATGCTGTGCTGCAGTGGTCGGTTTTTTGAACTTAAAGTAGATGTGTGTTTATGAAACTTACGTAAAGTCATGATGGAATGCAACAAGTTGCATGCTCCTCTCAAGGCATTTTCTAAGATATCTATTTAATTTTCATTAATCATGCAGTAAAGTTGAATTTCAACTCAATTTGTTCTTCGTTCTTCATTTTGTGGAGACCGAGGCTGTGAAATTAAGTAGCAAAAGAAAAACCATCCAATAAACTCCTAAACAACGGGCTCCCTTCTTTGAAGAATACAGTGGCTGGCTACTCAGGTTAGAGATAAAGGATGGCCCAACTGCTCTTTCCCTGCTGAACCGTCCACCCCAATTTGGCACTAGATAGTTGGGTCAAAAGCTCCTATTTCAGTTGCCTGTAATATATCATTCTAAAGTATCAGTTATGATCCTTCTTGTAAAGATTCGGTAGATTCGGTATAATAAATCTATGGTAGACCAGGCACAATTACTGTCGCTTGTCAACATCTTAGTCTGGAAAAGCTAAATTATTACAGGTGACTTAATTTGTTTTCTGAACAAAAGAACTTGTTTTGCTTTAACAGCAATTGATTTGCTAGAAGGTGTCTTACCATAGCTACTTCTGCTACAATATTTAATTCTAATACACCAGAAAAATCCGTTGGCTTACAAGTCTAGATAAAAGCTGTAACGCTGTTGTGTGCAAATAACTGCTTCCTTGCACTGGGATAAATAGCCACAAATCACATCACTGATAATACAGAAACAGACCTTAGAATGGAGAAGTGCAGGTTTATAGTTAGAGTCATACCAAGTTTGTAACTATCAAAATATTTATTGGAAATTATAAAATTTAAATAATAGCTATACATTATATACACACAGCTACAATTTTAGAAAATAGGGTTTCATAGTTGACAAAGTTCAAGAGAAAGTTCAACTACATCAATACTAAAGTTTTCTTGAAATCCAGACTTCATTCTCTACACTTTAGTTGCTACATCACTTCATTCAAATGCAATCACAGTACTTTACCCATGGGAGTTTGGGTACGCTCCTTCAAATAAATAATTCATAAATACAAAAACTTTAGACTGGGCAACAGGCTTTGACCCCTTTCCTCATTCTTCCTCAAAGTTGTCAGCATTTTTAATGCAAATGATTGTTATTTTACCTCTTCTCTTTCTAAGTAACACACACAAAAGCTGTCCTTGCTCAGAAGCGCCATGGAGTCTCCACTAGAATGCCAGGAGAGAGAGACGATCTGGAAGTCACCTGCAGAAACAGATCAGAGTTTGGCAGCAAGAAGCTGACAGTCCATCCTCTTACTCTAGGAAAAGGCAGCTGGAGTAAGTCACACGCATTGCAAAAAATACCCTCCCCACCTTGGAAGTCTTCACAGGGTGTTCGATTTTCTTACTGCTGCACTAGAGCCAATCTGTTCTCCAATACAGCAGCGCAGATAAGCTGCATGACTGACTCTCTCCCCCAAACCTACAGTTACTTTTTACTCCGTATACAAGCATAGATTTCTTAGACTTGTCATTTTAACGCAAATAGATGCCATGAGATTGTTCACCGGTGCAGAGCTGCATATCCGATGATATTGTTGCTCCTTGTGTAGGGAGGGAAAGTTGAACCTTTGCGGTTTCTTCTCTATTTAATATGCAGAAAGGCATTTATGTGATCTAGCTAATGGCCTTGTACCACTTACCGCCAACCATAAAACTTCTCATCACGCAGGCTGACTTAAGAGTTCAGGTTCATGCATGTTCTTCTATCTTTCCATATCAAATTCACTATGCACATTTTTCCCCATTAGTGTTTTGTCATACTTCAGTTGTTTTCAGAATACCCACAAACATTATAGGCGTTTCAGTCTTTATTTCAACACTTGGCATTTTGCACAACTACAGTTTCTATGTAAATAAACTGATATGAATATAAATCTTGAGAAAGAATTCAACATACCCTACGATTAAAGCAACAATTATATCTTTGTTAGCCCCTGTGCTCTGTCCTTGATATATTTTATTATGTTTGCTATGAACCCCTCTTTTTTGAAGACAGAAATACCTGTTTTTAAAAAGCTCCAACAACACATCTGAGCCATTTACATGATAATGCTCGGACCGATTTGTAAGTGGAAAAATATTTCTAAGTAAGAAGCTGATGATTGCTTGTGGAAGTTACTGCAGGCAGCCTTACCTTCCACTGGCACCTGCACTGACACACAGCCAGCTGGGGACCATAAGTAGACTTTGCTATTTCCTGTACATACAGCAAGTCGAGGTTGTCGGGGATCCCACTGGAAAGACTGGATCGCACACAGCTGCTCTAAGACTACAAACAGCTTCAGCTTTTGAATGTCCCAGATCCAGACAGCGTTAGGAATGTTATCTGTCAGAAAGGGAAGAAGTAATCATGTAAATACCTGAAGGATAAAAAGATCACACTTTTTTTTTTAAAAGAAATGGGCATTAATCGAGGTCTAACACAACACAAGCCATTTGGGTACACCACAGGTTTAACACCACTAGAGTTTTGCCTAGCAGTGCCTTTAATTTTGCCTTGGAAATATTGCAAAAAGGATAAAAGAAGTGACTCGGTTTGTCTTCCAGTCCTTCACTGGCTTTTCTCAAATCATTCACAATTATGTTGCTGTTAGTAGGTTTTGCATCTGAGCCACAGCTTTTGCATCCAGACATTCAGGACCATCAAAGGGAAAGGTTAAACACTAATCCCATGATTTTCCCTATTTAAGTTAATCAAACCCCCCCTCCTACTACAGGTTGTGAAGAAGTCTGCCTTTCAAGAGACACTTGCTGTAAATGGAGGAGGAAGGATTTGTATACTTCATTTTCTGATAGAGTGAGCTCACATACATTTGAAGAAGTATAAAAAGCATACTATTTCCATTAAACACAAAGCCAAGCCTGAGTTAATGCACTGACAAGCAGTTCTGGCAGCTCACAATACTTTACATACACTAGAAGACATAGGCTGAATTTCCTCTGTAGTTGCATGTTTGCACAACAGGGAGCTGATTTTAAACCAGGCCATCAGTCTTCTCACAGTGCAAAGTAACTGACCAATTATTGACCATGTTTCTTTTATGAAAACACACCACATGCAATGAATATGTTTCCCCTTTACTATAGGGCAGTAGGAACTTACCATTTTTTGTTGCCAGGAAACAGTTATCTGGACTGAATGCCAACATCCCAATTCCCATTTTGGGATTTGCCCTGTCAGCAACTGGTTTGATGTACTGTAAAGAAATTGGCACCTGGGAAATGTCATCTGGAATTTGAAATAGAAGTACTTCACTAAGCAAGCCTGAATGGGCAAAATATTTAAATTCCAACTGTTAAAAAAGCCCTCATCTCTGCAGCAATAGGACTGTATTTTGCACTTCTCCAAGATGTTCCAATCAAAAACTTCAATTGTTTTAAGATACTGCATCTTCATATAAACAGCTTACTATTCTTGCCTTTCAAAAAAAGAAAGGCTGGAAATCCAGGCAAGTGAGATTAAACTATGAATAAAAGGAGAGATCAAATTTTCCGCTACCTTTTAACTAGTATTTCAAACAAACACCAATGCAAAACAAAGGTGATTTATAGTACCACAAACAATGAGACAGTAAAAAAAATAGAAAAAATACTAATCATACATTGTCTGCCATCTCTTTAGTATTTCAAAGCCTGTTGTCTGGAGGCAAGTTTAAAACATTGCTACAACTATAGGTTCTTAGACAAAAGCCAAATCAGAAAAAAAATCCACACAATGTTGAGACAACTTTTGCAAGCAACTCCAAGATCAGATCTGGCTATTTCTACACCCAAGCAATTCCAGTTCTTTTCTACAATATCCTGCTAGTCTTTAACCTGCCTTCAAGCCACCACGCAGACAGCACCCCCGCTAGCGGCATGCTTATCTGCCCTTGGCACTCTTCAGTTACCTTGGGAGCCTTGAGCAGAGCATCCAGAGGATTCATTCCAGTATCAAAGAGGCAGAGTTCGCCTATAGTATTTATTTACAGAAAGACTACACATGGCAAACTCAAGTGTCTTATTTTAGTAAAATTTGGCTTACATTTACTTTGTGTGCTGAAGAGAGAACTAGCCAACGCTTTTGTTGGAGGGAAAGAAAGTCTCTCTGTTTCAACAGATGGGGATTTCTCCACTTCTTTATACACAATCTACAAAGAAACAAGTGAGAGTTCTACAGAAGGGCCTTGAGGAATGTGAACATGGGCTATTACCAAATCACTCACATCCCACTAACCCATCTGCAAATGTCTTATATCTCAGCATCCCCTAGTTCATCAACGGAGGAAAGGGCTTCAGCAGGCAAATACCACATCCAGCATTCTCAGTGAATCATTTGCTATTTGGAACCATGACCAGGAAAACACTCCTGTGACAAATAAACCAACCTTGAAGTCTACGAAGAATGAGTCTGTCAGAGTACACCTCGTTCATTATTCCTGAGAGCTAAATCTGGCAGTGCAATAAGTCATCTTCATTACAATGGGAACATAGATTTCATTTTTGCAACACAGAATCTTTAATCAGATACTATCATAAATAAATGCAAACAAAGTGCAACACTGCAGAAGGAAATAGCAAAAATATTTTAATAGTGTGCCTACAACATATCATTCCCAAACACAAGCACCAGGATAAAATGTACCAACTGCAATTCCTGTCTGTGTAGTAGAGATTAACAGAGCTATTTCCATTTGGTTTCCATTACATATTTTACACCTGACTGGAAGTACGGGCATTTTTCAGTCATGAGAAATTTTGCCGAGGTGCATTTAATAGATCATGCTTTGCTTCTGGTTAAGAGGCATCACCACGGTCATGTAAATATTGCAGACTTACAGTCTGCACGTGTAAAGTCTTCCAGGATATCTGTCCAGACACAAGACTAGTCCTTCCTCTGCAGTGGTATGCAGCACTACTACACCGTGTGTTCTTTTTACCTTGATGGATGAGAACAGCTTGTGATTTTTGGAACAAAAGCTACAGCTCTGCACCTGCTGCCAACTGCCCAGAATCTGCTGGGCCTCGCATATACATGTATGCAAGGATAAAAATAAATGATGACATATATTTACAGGAAATGCTCTTTAGGTGAGCTGGATGAGCTTGTACATATAAGACGTAAATCTGATCACAAACCCGTTCCAATGCTGTTTAAAGTCACAAATTGTATAAAGCTGAGACAAGTCTCTCCTGTTAAGTTTCCCAATTTGCCATCATCTCCATACCCAGATCTATAATACAATCACCATATACATCAAAACACACTGGCACATGACAGAAGTCACCTGAGAATCTATCAGTGCTAAAGCTGAGAGGACCATACCTGCATATTCCATTGAACTTGCAAGGATTCCTCTATTTTCCTTACAGCCCCAAATTTTCATGCAATTTCCCAAGCCCTTTTTACACATCAAGAGGGGAAAAAGCAAGGTCTCCAGAATGACATGTACTTACTAGCATCTTTCAGACACAAACAGCAGCTTCAAAGCTCTGCTAACAATTCAATGGATTTTGGATCCATACTTACAGTCTTGGTGTTAGCAACAGTTGCTGGATGCTCAAACTCTGTGATCTTCTTCCAAGTTACATGGTTCAAGATACGCACCTAATTCAAGAAAGCATTACAAGACAAAACTGTTATGACAAAGTTCTACAAATGGTTTAGATAAAAGAGAGAGAATAAACCTATTTTTTACCTTTCCATCATAGCTGCCAATTGCCAAAAACTGACTGCTGGGACTCCAGGCAATTGATTTTATGCCTAGCGACCATTCATAAGCCCGATACGTGGATAGCAGTCTGCCATCAAGGGAGTACAGCAATATTTTATACTGAAACATAAATAGATTACTTCTAAAGACTAACAGTATTGTTAAAAGCCATAGACAGGCGAAACCATTCCCTCCAAACTCTCCCTGCTTAAAATGCAGCAAGTTAAATACAAAGGGCATGGTCTCTTATCTGTGACTTGAGACAAGAGGCTCTAGGCTTCCAGTTTGGCTGTTCTGGCACTCCCAGAACATGTCCACCCTGTCGCCAAGAGCACAAATGCCCCACTGGGCCTGACCAACAGCCCATCCAGCCCAGCGTTCTTCGACAACATCAGCAGCAGATGCCATTATGGATGACCTTACGCTCCTTCAGCATCTGCAAGCCATCTATCTGATCAGGGATGTTGCAACCCTGCCCACTCCCAAGGCTATTTGTTTTGATCATGCTGCCCACAACTTTATGGCCACAGGAGGACACTTTTCTATACCTAGAAGTTCACCTAGTCAGAGCAGAAAGGATAGCAATTTACATATTCCTTGCTAACTTTTTGGGTGAGTACTTTTACTTAACTGCAAAATTATTGTGCAATGCAAAGTAAAATGGTAGAAGGATCTTACAGAATTCTTTCATTATTCATTACTTCAATAGTGGCTTCTGCAACGTTCACAATCAAGTTTTTTTTCAAGATAAGTTAGAAAGCAAGCTAATATGATAATTTGCTGTCATTAAAGATTTACATAACAGTTTGACATACACTTGTAAGGACATCCATTACCAATACAAGTACAATATTTAAAATTGAGTTCAGCTTTTGTTATGTTTAAAAGAAAATTATAACACTGGTTATTTTAGTTACTGCTTTATATGTGGCAGCTACAAACCAACTTGAACTCTCCAGGAAAATAATCTGCTTTTTCCTCATACCTCCAGACATGTATCCCACACTGCCAGAACACAGCCGTTCGGAGCCCATTCAATCCCAAACAGATCTTGCGTTTCAGTGTCAAAATGCTGCCCCCCAAAGAGAAAAAACAAAACCAGTTGAAATATTAACTGACAAATACCGTTGCATCTGACCTAACACAGTCCTCAGTTTTATCCTGTCAAGTGCTACCACAAATGCAAAAGAGCCTTTTGTATGCTAGCATAGAACAGAAGTATTCTCTTTTGTAATAGTATGCTGCATTCACTGTTTCTTTGGTTTCCCTTTACTGAAAAGGCAAAAAGTTGCTACACCTTAAAATGAACAGGATTTCATAAGACAATAAAAGTAGTTACACTAAATCAGTCAAGAAATTTAGCTAGCCTAATTCCTTGCCTCAGAAAGGCCAGTACAGGATCATTAGGGAAGAGCTTGGGAACGTGACAAGCATTTCGTGGTATTTCCCAAATTTTGCCATCAGCTTCTAACGAGACTCGGAATTCCTGAACCAGAGGTGACACTATGTACAGACTAGTTCTTAATGGGTTTTAATTTCTCAGATCCATACGGTCCTCTAAGACATGCTAGTGTGCATCCTTCACAGACTAGTCTCATTGTTAAATAGAAAATATGACAATTTATATTATACATTCCAAATGATCACTTTATCAAGCATTTGACACTTTCATTATTATTAATGTAGCATAGTTTATTGCAAATAAGCTCATGCAAGAATTTCAAGGTGAACTTTTGCATTCCATCAGAAATTCTTTATACACATGTAGTATATATTGGCCTCCTGAACAGAATACTGCTACAGAAGTATGCCTGAAAGCCAACGAAGGAGCCAGATGCTGGACAGAAAATGCACTAGTAAGTCTGAAACCAGACTACAAAAGTGACCGAGTTTAAAGCAGTGTGCAACATATGCTTGTAGTCTATGCGGAAGCAGTGGAAGGCACGGACATCTCTTACTCTCAGTAGCTGCCAGTCACTGCATACAAAGATGCTAATGAAGTCCTTGCAGTCACGTCTTTCTGCTACTGCCATATAGCGGCCATCCTTAGTGAAAGCTACCCCTGCCAATGAGACAAAGTTCATTTAAAAAAAGAGAGAGAGAAAACAAGACAGAATAGCTGGCAATTCTTCAATGAAAAGCAGTTACTCCCAATTCAAAGGAGAAGGAAAAAGAGAAGGAAAAATATCTTCACAGAAGATCACATTAATCAAGGCAATGCATAGTTTTACTAACTTGCTTGTGTTGGCAATTCTCAAACTTTGAATATATTATTTCTAAGGATGCAGCTTCACAGCTATTGCAGAACTTCAGCACGCTTCAAGAAACCATGTTTGATTACTGACGGACAGTTGTTATATAAAACGCACATATTTCAAATAAACAGTTCACTTAGTCCAGCTAAACAGGTTATAGTTATGCAACCATCGGTACTCCACTGACTTCCAGGCATTGGTCCCCATCCGCTCATTTTATATGTAATACATAATTGTCTTTGTCATATATGGGATATTACTATATACAAGCCTCAGGCAGGAAACTGCTAACCACAGCCATGTGGCTAGACAGTCCTGACATGAGCTTCCCTTTCAAATCTTTTCATGTGTAGAAGATGACAAAAGCCACTTTGGATTAGTGTTTTTCATCACCAATGCATCCAGCTTAATTTAATGCCTTAAAGGACCCTTCAGAGGCGAACACAACGGAAAGCTGCATATCTGAAGAACAGGCACGTGGAGCAGATGTAATCCTTCACTCACAGTGAGAACAGGACAGCCCCAGAGCACATCTTAGTGCATCGCAGCAGGCGGCACACCAGTACCGACTGCAGAGACCCGCATCCCGGAGGGCAAGCTAACCCCTCAGCAGGGAGGGTGCCAGAGCCTCTTCTGAAACAGACCTTTGTCACTACACATCAAATTCGTTTTCCCCTTTCTGTCATATTAAAAAATACCATTCCTCTATTAGATTTGTGACACTTACCCTGCTGACAAGCTTTGGGATACTTGATGTAGGACACAGATTTTGTACACAATGACCACACGGTTATCCGCAGCTGTCACAAAGAGAAAGAGACAAGGAAGTATTCACTTATTTTTATAGATAAAAAAATCAGTAAATAGAAACCCATAAACCTAATTCAAGAATACAAAGTAGATCAATATACCTTCTGCGGTTAATTAAACTTTGCAGCTATTCTATGTAACTCAAACACAAAGCCCTAAGAAGTAACTGTGAGTAATTATCTCCCAACTGCCTTCAGTTAAAAGCTCTTCATTAACATTAAAGTTACTGATAGTGGCATGAATCTAGCTACATGATTGCCAATGTATCGTACATAGACACTGTTCAGTTGGAAAAAAACAGTTTCACCACAGTACCTGGAAGAGAGATGAGAATTTTCTTGTATTTATGAATGGATGAGATGTTACAGCAGCTTAAGAACATTGTATCTCTTGGGACAAGGCTACTAAGTATGAAAATTTAGCTGTATCTTTCAACTGTTAGAGAAGCTCAGCTTTGACAGCTAATTTGCATTTTGCTCTTCCCTCCTCAGCCACCCAAGAGAAAGCAATAGTACGTAACTACTGAAAGAATTAGAAAAGAACCAAAATATGGTAAGCAAAGCAAGGCATTAAACATCTTGTTTGGGGTATTTCTGGAGGCTTGTGCATCCATAACACACAAAAACTGCAGGGAAGGCAGTCAGCTGCAGAACAAGCCTCCCCCCAGCTCTTCAAGGTCACAGCCTGCATTCTGGAAGCTCTGTGTTGCCATCTGCAGATTATTCAATTAAAAACAAATACTTACTCCCCCTTAGCAACGGCAGCCACACCAGACATATGTGCATTAATCAGTATGTCATGTGAACCTTTGCATTTATATCTGGAGCAAGGAATGTTTCCAGGGTAATTTTTTTTGTGTGTTTTCCTACATTTCATTGCACCAAGGTAAGAGATTCTAGAACAGACATAGGTAAAACCGTTTTTGCAGTAAAGCACCACGGTCATAAAGCTTCCTTTCCCAGAACTACTGAACAACAAAGTTAGTTCTGATTCATTATCTAAGTCAAACTTCAGCACTGTCTACCATCTCATCATCCTCCTGCATCAGGTGCAGACCATCAGCATCACCAGCAGACTTGGGAGGAAGTTTCTGCTATGCTTTTTTGCGTATTTGTCCTCAATTCACGTTTTCCTTTCTGAAGTAACTGGTGCTATTCAATGGTGACAAAGGACTCTAAGGTAGCATCCTGTGTATCTGCTCTACCTGGCAATGCTATAGACCGTGCATTGCAACAGAACTTGGAGGTTTTTTCATTACTGACATCATCATTTTTGCTAGAAAGCACAAGTCAAGTAATTGACATGGTGTTCAAACCAAGTTACGGAATCCTAATAGATGCTGCCTTCCTCCAGAGATACATAGAGTCCCAAGGCAAAAAAGCAGCATTAGCTGTTCTCCCTACTGCTTTTTATATACAGAAGAAAATTTTGATATTTGAAGAGACAACACAAAATCAATTTTATTTTTTAGGTTTATTACAGGAAAGAGCACAACCAGATCAGATTCCAGTCTGCTTCTATCCAAAGTTAAAAAAGGTATTGGACCACTATTTCATGCAGTGTTTATTATTCTCTTCCTTTATTTTACAGGTATGAAATTACAACTAGACATCTATAGTACCACCTTTGTTTAGCAGGTCCTAGAGGAAGCCACTAGATGAACAACATTAATCAAGTTTTATCACTGCAACTGCTCACTTCCAGACATACAAAAATACAGCATTGTTAGTCTGCTCTTCATGCAAGATTTACTTTAAAAATACCAACACAATGCCTACTCGCATTCTTCTATAGCAACTGCAATAGTGATATGCTGCTTGCTCCTATTAGTTGCAGTGTAAAATGTACTTGCTGCTGTTCCTCCCTTGACCAAAACACGCAGCATACACAACACGCATTCTACAGCCACTTAATACAAGCTTAGCAGCTGCAAGCTTCAAATGCTGAGGTCTGGATCGTAATTTTTCCTGACAAAGGCATCCAAGCTCACATTTGTGCTGCAACTTGGCCTCAGAATCGACTCACCTGGCCTGCTGTGCGCCAAACGCACTTCTATCCTGGACCACATCAGCTGGCTCGGAGCCTCAGAACAAGGCAAAACCTTAACGCTCACATCAAGCTCAAGTCCATCAGAAGAGGAAAATCTCTAGAGGCGGGAAACAGCACATCACGTGCAGAGCTTTTATTGCCACCTCTGCCTTGCCTGAGACTCCATCGCAGAAGAGAAAAGGCAAGGACACCTTCATTTTGTAAAGTCTTCCTGCTTCGATGTCCACTTCTCCTTGGGCACAGACCTCTGCTATTCAGACAGAACCTTCTCTAAAAGGGTCAAGTTTTTTAACTCCCCAGAGAAGACGCTAATAACAGCTTCCCTGTTCATTCTTGTCATGTTCCGCTTAACTGCTGAGCACGCACTTCACCGACACCAAAAATTTCAGTAACCTTAAACACTGCTGTTGTTGGAGTAGTACTGTATTGCCCCATATACCTCCCCAACACATCATTTTAGCACATACGGCATAAATTACAATAATGCTATCGCAGTCCTGGGGAGAGACTACAGCACACAACCCACACGCACTCATGGGATGTTTACACCCAGTCTACGAAAAACCCCACAAAGATACACCTTCAAAAACAAAGGCCTATTATTATACTGGATGGCTACAACACTTTGATAACAAAAGCACTTCATCTTCAGACTTGATCTAAATCACAACACACCTGTAACAACTAAGAAGATCCTCTATTCAACTTCAGCATCTCTCCCCTGAAAAGGCTGCCAAGCTAGTAAGGGAAGCACACAACTGCAAGTCAGAGACCACGTATATGCTCTGCTGTAACTTCATTGCAACCTCTTGCACAAGTCACCCAACACAAAACCTGAAGGTTGTGGCCTAGCGTTAGAAACATGTAGAAGCAAACCATTTTGATTCCCAAACTTAGGATTCTTTTCAGTTGTTCTGTTTGCGTACACTCAAACATTTTTATACACTGAGAAAGTTACATTATGTGCTTCACATATGGACTTCACGCCTACCTTACATGGATTAATAATGCGTTACAATTAAATTGTGACAAAAAGGGAGACCCTTCATATTCCTAACTGGAACGGAAACATTATTCCACAATCTTGTCCAAGCTGCCAATGTAAACTAGCCCAAGAAAGATTATTTCACAGCTAGGAGAGATGATGAGAGACAGAAACATAAAACGCAGAGAGGGTGAAAAAAAGAAAGGCAAACAGGTCAAAAATTACAATAAATTGCATTGCTCTTATTTGCTTTTCTCAGAGACTTTGTGGGGAAGGGACAATTGCTTTTACAGCAGGAGGGAAGATCGTGATCAATTAAGTCTGCAGCAAGCACTTCATCACTGATCATTGAGGTGTACTTTCTCTTTAGTGTAGATGACTCGATTAAGTGGAGTTGTCAAACACAAATCCTAATGATAATGATGTCTGAGAAGTTTTCAGCTGTTGTTTTGCAGTGGAAAAACAAACCAAAAGCAGAAGCATTTTTAAAATAGCCTAAAAACAGCTGAGAAATAAGAAGTATTTGGATGGTAACGTGATAAACAGTCTCCAGTGCTGGGTTCAGGACTACATCCCAATGTTGACAGCTACAGGCAGGTGTAAGACTGGTGATTTTCAATAGATAAAAACACACTTTTAAACAACCTCACATCTCAAATGACTGTCAACTTTTGTCCCAGACTTGACTGGGTCACAAGGCCTCCTTACATAGCAGTGTCTGTCAGCACTGGATTTCAGAAGATTATTCAGAGCGCATTCCTCGACAGAAAGCATTTTTCAACCAATGTAGCCATTTACAGTTACTAAGGATTAGCTCCAATATACACAGAAACATACACTTTTTTTCCCCTGCTGCTGTAGTTCAAAAGAAGCGCCTTAATGCTTCAGTACCTAACGTGGAACTAGGGAAAGTACAATATATGTAGTTTATAAGTATGGTTCTTAAAAGAGACGATCAAGAACAATGCTGCTGATCTTCAAACTACACGTGCCTATGAATTCAGGTGGAACGATGGCACTGTAAGGGCAGAGATACCCGGTACACCTTCCGAGGACAAACTGATAACGTCGAATCTTCTACCAATCAGCTTGCTGTGTTACACACAGCAGGCACGCAGAACTGCCTCACAAACAGAGTGGATTTCAGCAGGAGAGGAAGCACCCGCTACAAAATAAGTAACAAACAATAGCTATGGGACAACAAGCTGCTTTCCAGTGCACTGCACAAATCAATACAATTAACATGGTATTCCAACTTTTTCAGATTCCAGATAGACTTTGCATAGCAGGCTTTCAGAAGGTGTTTTTGTAACTAATTTAGATTTGCTCTTGACTAGTTAAATCAGAAAAAAGTACCCCCTTTTTTAATTCCAAAAAAATGCTTCTCCTAACAGAACTGTGCTCTAGTTCGGTATAAACAACAAGGTGATGAAAAATCAAGTTGCAACTATTCTGACCAATTCTCACATATATCTGCAAGATATAAGCAGACATTTAAAGAAAAAAAAAGCCTTCAAAGTTTTGAGGTACCTTTGAATATATCCAGCTGCCTGGTAAAACCAGTTTTTGCCTGGCAAAACCTAGCAAGTCTGTATCTCACCTTGCAGTTTGCCAGGCTGGATAGCAGCACTGACAGTCCCCAACAGAAGGAAATCCTCCAACCCAGCATAGCAAGAGTTTAAAGAACAAGCCTACATCTTTTCTACCTCTCAGCAGGACTTCCATCCTAGATGCTGACAGAATGACCCCTCCACACGTAACACTTAAGCTAACACACAGCACAAAGATGCTTTCAAAACTGTGGGGCAAGTAATAGGTACTACACACACTTTTGTAATTAAGCACGGTAAATTCCTCTGCATCTGTCAGTAATCCATTATTGTGAAAAACAATCCACTATCAAGTGAAACGTCTCTATATACTTCCTCCGATAACACTGTACCATTTAGCTGTCTTGTGTATTGTGCTGTTTATTGCAGTAACTATGTAAAGATATAGACAGGTACCTGTGCCGTTCAATATTACTGCACATTGTGTAACAGTTCTGGGACCCAAAAACCTGCAGGTTATTACAGACTTATCTCCAATAAAATGATCTCATTTGCAGAGTTATGTTAATATTAAGTCCATATAGAGCATTGCTGCCCATCTCAAAAGACTGAACATAGTTAAAATGGATTTTGGAAAGGTGTGTCAGAATTCTGCTGCACTCATCTCAAGTGAGGAACTGCACACCAGTCACACCAAAAAACCCACACCATTATTCACTATAATGCTGACCACAAAAAGAACTTGACTGCAAGTTAGCTGATGAATAATTTTTGAGGTACTAGTAAGTATGGATTGCTAGAAATAAATTAGCACCACCATATCCTTTAAAAAATTCTCAGAATAAGAAAGTTATCTGTGAGCTTACAGTGGAGCTCACATGTTGACCTGAAGAATTACAAGTATGAGTAATTAGTTGGTGCTGTTTGAAAATGTCAGGCCACCAAAGCCAAGCTGCACTGGTTGACAGGGAACCCCTAAGCCCTCCAAGCAATCGCTGAATTTGATAACGTACATAATACACCGATATTAAGTATCCTGACTGTTTCTGTCTCAAGCACTACTCACGTCTATCCCACCAGACTATGGATTTAGCAGAGAGAGAGTAAACACAACTCAGACATCGGCATAACCCAGGCAGCTGTCTGACAAAAGCTAATTTAGCAACCTGTTTACAGCTGGAAAGAAAACTTATCCCAACACAGATGCCAACTTGGCAAAGGCTTAATGAAATCCTCTAAGGTCAAACCAAGTTCTGTTGGGAGGCAATAAATACTTGCTAGTCCACCCCCACACGCACGTGCCATGAGATACTCACTTGTAGCGCATAGCGCCAGCCTTCAGTTTGGGTTACTGACTACAACACTTCTGCGTGACTAGCAGGCATGTCTTTTCTGACTTCAGGTTGAAATTCTGGGCTCATTTTTTTATTTTAATCACCATTAGGATGATTCATTCCTGGGAAAACTAAGGCCTCAATTCATCACTCCTCGTAACCCACTATCTAAAGGGATAGTGGAATGGAAAGAGACTGCATTAAAGCCAGAAAATCTCTACCCCAGTCAGCACTAAACATCCTTGCCAGAGAATTATACCATGTGTGCATCAGGAACTACACCATAGCTGTGTGCAGGTTTCTCCACAGGCTCCCTTGAGAGCATTGGCATTTGCACTAACTCCAGTACCTCATCTACCTTCCATTGACATTTGCATGAAAAAAGGAAAAATCTTGCAGTGTAACATTTGAATGCTAGCAAGGGTTATGACACAATAACCTGTCATCCAAAATCCACTTACAGTTTTGAAAAGAGTAAATACACAAAGAGAAAAATGTCTCGCACATGGTTCTTAGCTATTTTCTGACTGTTCATCATTGCACTGAGTAACGTGAATCGTCGGCTCTAATCCAAATACTACAAAGGTGGAGGGTCAGACTTCCACATGCCTTCCAACAGGCCCAGTGCCCAGCATCCACAAACTGATTTGGATTCTACCTTAGTGTGGATTCCAGAATAGGGCTTTTAATCAACAAGCACTTACAGGTGTTTTGATTTTAATTTTGCAAGTGGTCCTATTAACAGCAGTCTGACTCCTACATGTAAAATCAAACAGTTACAAAAGTATTTCCAGGATCTGGATCCAAATCTCATCTCGTAGGTCAATAACACTAAGACCATATTTTTTTTAATTCCATAGCTACTCTTAAATGTTTATGGTTTGGGGTTTTTTTGCTAAAACCCTGAGCCTTCCCTGAGCTACAACAGCTTTGATTTCTAAAATTGTTCAACAAATGCCAGTTACCCCTACGCTTTTCTCAAACACATGATTTTACCCTCAAAGCTAAGTGTCCATTTTCTATCTTATCAGAAACAAGAGGATAAAATGTTAACAGAATAACTAACATCTAAACTGCAATTAACCTAGATTACATATATGAATCTAGGAGAACTATACCCGCATTCTTTACCACCGCTACAGCTTTAAGAGCTTTAGGTTATTTTAAGAGGCAAAGAGCAGACGGTAACATCTGATACCATCGAGAGTAATCATGACTTCACACTTACATGGAACTCTGTTGTATTGAGAATGTGACGACCATCCGGACTCCAGCATGAAGCCACCAATCCTGCCGAGCCCTCGTCTATCTTACAGTGCCAGTCTGGCTGCTCCAGGGACCAGACCTAGGTCAGAGAGGAAACCAAACAGACAGCGCACGGCACGAGCAGCTCGTCAAAACCTCTGCTTACGAGAATACGCTACAGCTGAGAAAAGGTTCCTGCATCACATACCAAGAGGTCAGGAACCCTCTGAAAGCCTGTGGCCATGAAGGACTGGCGCTGGATCCCACTACAAAAGTAAGCCCCACACCTCTCTGTGTTAACACAAATTGTCAAGTAAGGTGTTGTTTTTTTCCTGTGACAAATATTCTGAACATCCAACATTTTAAAGAAAGTTTTAGTCCATTTAACAAGTTTGCATGTATTTATTTCTTACTGAACTGAGAAACTGTAAGATAAGCTCCGGCTTGGAATTGTTTTGATAAATATTTTTATTCTAAATTTGTTGGGGTTTTTGTTTTGTTTTTTTTTTTCCAAACTAAGATGTTTGTCATGGTTTTAAAAATAATGGCATGCCGGGTTATCCTCAAGCCATGTGTTAGCAATCACAGTGCTAGTAACTTTAGCAAAGCATTGAACTAGTGCTTGCCATTAAGAAGCTCTCATTCACACCATGCACAAATCCTGAACAGGAAACACATTCTGTCCTGCTTTTGTCCTTACCTGAACAATCCCGCGCTTGTACATGGCACATAATACGAACAGAGAATCAGACGACCATTCTATATACTGGATCTGATCCAGGCAAGTGTACAGCTGGAGGATCTGGAGGGTATTCACATCCCGAACCACCAAACGGTACTGCACGCATGAAGCCTGAACAGGAACAAAACCAAGGCTGAGCTGGCGCACCAACACCGGGCTCGAACCACGACCGTCACCACGCCGTGACAAAACGCTGTGCTGCCGCTGGCTTGGCACGCTTCGGACGCGATTGGGATTTTTAATTTCAGAAAGGCTTGAGGTGCGCTGTGCTCTACTGCGAACTACAGTAAAAATAGTTAAACCGGGAGGGAAGGGAGGTTATAGTAATAAAAAAATCCTCATTCACTCTATCGCTGCTGGTTAACTAATTCCAATTTAAAAAAAGATATTCTTTGTCTCATAACTATTATTGTATTTAATTAACCTTAAGCAGGTCTCCGCTATAGAGACCCTTGCTGACGAAAAGCCTCTTAGCAAGCAAGCCGCCCCTCACCCACAGCTAAGCCCGTGCGCGATCAGCAGCACTGTCGCTGCTTCACCGTCCGGCGTCGGGGCCCGCAGGCCGGGCCGCTGCCCCGCGCGGGGGGGCTGCCCCGGCCGCCGCTGCACCACCCGCGCCGGGCTGGCTCCACCGGCCGCCGCGGCGGGGGGAAGCCGCTGCCTGGCGGTCGCGCGGCCCGAGCCGAGGGGCCCCGCGCTGCCGCTCGGGCGCTTCGCCCAACGGCCGCCTCAGGCCGCGGCGCCTCCGCGGGCGGGCGGGAGCGGCCGCGGTTGCACGCGACACCCCCCGCAGGCGGCGGCCTCTACTCACCAGGCACCTGCCGTCGGGGGAGAACCTGCCGAGCAGGCCGGAGAGCTTGAACAGCTCCGAGAAGTTCATGGCGGGGCGAGGGAGGGGGGCAGCGGCCGCGCCGCGATTCAAACCCGCCCGCTCCGCCCGCCGCCGCCGCCCCGGCCCTCGCCCCGCGCCGGAAGCGGGCGGAAGGGGCGGGAGCGGGTTGGCCGGACGACCAATCGGCGCGGGTGGGGTGCCGCCCCGCGGCACGCCGGGAGCTGTAGGCCTGGGGCGGGGCTGTGCGCGCCGCGCCGCTCTGTCCCCGGGCGCGGGCGGCGGGAAGCAGGCGGGAAGCCGCCTCCTGGAAGCAGTTATTATGCAAATGCGCCGTTAATGAGACGTGGTGTGGTCAGGCGCCGGTCCCCCCCGCCTCCTTCCCCAGCCCGCCCGCCCCGCGGCCCGCCGGAGGCGGCCGAGCCTCCCCGTCGTCAGGGAGCGCCCCGCCATGGGGCGCGTCTCGGCGGGCAGCGGCCGGTGCCTGCTGGCGGCTGGTTACCGACCGCGGCGGGCGGGCGGGCTGGAGGGGTCCCCGGCGCGGAGGGGGGACTCGAACTGCGGCAGAAGTACACCAGCGAACAGGCTGCTGATGGCGTCGTAGTACGTAAATACATACGTAGACCGGCACGTAACGCCGGTCGGGGGGGA
Source organism: Gavia stellata (assembly GCF_030936135.1). Lineage (NCBI taxonomy): Eukaryota > Metazoa > Chordata > Aves > Gaviiformes > Gaviidae > Gavia > Gavia stellata. The sequence goes on from NC_082620.1 coordinate 8,733,844, forward strand.
GAGTGAGCCAAGGGCCGCCAGCCGAGGGGGAGCAGCCCGGGTAACCCCTCCCGGGGCACATATTCCCTTGGGAAGCAGCCACCCCCGGTGCTGCCGGGGAGCGGAGGAGCCAACTGGGGGGGCCACGGACCGTGACGTCTGTGTCCTAAAAACGGTCCGGTCCTTCGGGCACTGAGCACAAGAGCTGAGGAGTTCCCTTCCCGGCTGACCCAGCAGTGGGGGGGTACACAAGTCTTCCCCGCTGGGTCCCGCCAGCCTGTACCCCCCTGCGTTTGTGTGCGGGCAGCAGCCCGGCTGCCGTGCCCTGCGAGAGCCACGCTCCGAGTGGGACCTCATCTCCTTGTTTGGGGAATACAGTCACTGTCACTTAAAAAATAAACCTCAGGATCAGAGCAAACATATGAGCCTTGTTTTCATTATGGATTAGGCACTTAGGCCCCCAACACTGGCTACAGCGACTCCGCTGCGTTCAGAGGCTGGGAAAGGTGTCTGTTCCCTGGCCTTGCCCGTAAGGAAGGGGCAGAACGCAACAGCTGCTCGGCAGTCACCATCTGCCCCGGCCAGCCCGCTGTGGGCGCCTGCGGGCAGACACTCGCCAATAGCCTCTGAGCGGAGGCGGGTGACTGCAACGCGCAGCCGGCGGTTTAACAGTGATGAACACCGCTCACCATTTTCCCCAAGCGACCGGGCGCAGGCTAAAGGGCAAGGGACCAGCAGAACGGTAGCTTTTGAAAATGGGTGTCAATGAGAAGGTGTATCAGTGAGTCCACATAGCGCAGATAATTAGTCTCATGGCTGATGGGTTTTTATCGGAAACGTTCAATCTTCATCCACTGCCACTCTACGTATGTCTTAGCAAACCATTTTTCTCACCGCGGGATGCCGCGCGGTGAAACACGGGGCCCTTGCTGGTCCCCCAGGCAGGCTGCCCCGGTCCTCTGACGCCCCAGGAGAGATGAGCTGGTCATTTTGATCAATGCGAGCACAAAACCAGCTCAGCCATCAGTCTGGTGAGGGCAAGAGCCTCTGTCGGTGCAGCGGTGTACGTCGAGTCTCCTTCCCCACTCCATCGCAATTAAACCCCAGCAGCTGCCTCGGGCGCAGCACTGCTGGGTGGCTGCCGCTGCTGGAGTCCCGAGAGCCAGCTTGCCCCCAAGTCACTTTGGCACTGGTGACCAGCTTAATTCGCCGGCACGCTTGGCTGAGCATTCCCCACCCCCTTGCAACTGCCTCCTATTCCAGGAAGGAGCGCACAAGCCTTTGCCTCACTTTTCACATAGCTTTCAACAGCTCCAATGTCATTGCCTAGGCGACCGGGACGCTACTTGATTGTAGTGCAGTAAATAACATAGATCCTCAATCCCAGGCCGCTCCTGTCCGCGGGAGACCTCCGGGGGAACTTGAAACACTTGGGGAGCCAGAGCAGGTAGGAGGAAAAAACTGACAAAAGGAAACCCCTTGCTATTTGTGTGTGTGAGTTACGCTGCACGACCCTCTCTTGAGTGCTCGATAACGCAGCTGGAAGATGATTTGCAGCTGCTTTGCTTTGTAGGCTGGTTACACAATATTAAAGCGTCTCAGAAAGTTTGCTCCCAAGTGCCTTAGATCCGGAGTTAAAGCACTTGTGGAGGAAAAACCAGCCGAGCCTTGAATGGGAAAAGCAGAGGTGGGGCTGGGTACCGGCAGGATGCTGAGGCTGGCTGCCCGCTGCCGGGTCCCTGGGCAGGGCTGATGCTCGGCTGCCAGGGAGGGAGTGAGGGTTGGCTGGTTTAGCCTCCTGCCCCATCACAAGCTGCCTGTCGACGACTCTATCTGTCAGAGAGGATTTCTGTTGAACCTGCCTGCTCCTTGGAAATAAAATTGTTAATAAGCTGCCGGACCCCAAGGAGGGCTCCTGAGATTCAAGTGTGCTGCAGGAAAGCTCGCTCGCTTTTGGTCACCTTTACAAGCCTCGTTTTGCAGGTGTGAATTTAATAATCTGGGATAAACGAGCAATAGCACAGGGTAGTGTTGGCACCCTGGGATCTGTCAGCATTTTGCGAACATTGTTATTTGCTGTGGGCTGGATGAGCCTGATGGTTCTCATTGTGCAGAGGCGGGGAGGAAAGAAGGTCCAGGGGCCAGTTCACAAGCTATCAAACAATACACAGCAGCTCGGTGTGAAAGCTGGAAATGGCTCTCAAAAGTCTTCCTCTCTCAGGGTGGGCCAAGACTCTTAAGGAATTAGCAATAGCCCTGTTATACAGGTTTTGTGCATTTATCTCCCTTTAAAGGTGGCTGCGAAATGCTGTCACATTTCATTCTGGGCTGTTAGAGTGGCAGGAAAGCGGCAAATTCGTTATTGCTAGGTGAAATAGTGACAGACATTTCTAAGTGCGTAAAACTGAGGCTTAAAGTTATTGGTGAGATCATAGATGCTCCTTCTAGAGAGCGCAGAAACTCAGTTTCCAGGCATCACTCTCAGCAAGGCTTCAGCCCCCTTGTTACGCCCGCAGTACCCTTCACCTTCCTTGTGCTGATGAAAGAAGGAAGTTGAGTTTATAATAATTCTAAGAATATACTCAGACTCTGTGGTCAAAACACAAACCGTGGGCTGAATGAAGCGCGGTTGAATATATGCAAGTTCATCTGCTCTGCTTCTCCATAGAGCTGTTCTCCTGTCTCGGGGTGGCTGTGGTGGCCCTTGGTGCATGCTTTTCATTCTCCTTGTGTCCCTGGGGCTGGGGGAGAAACGGCTGCTTCAGCTGAGCTGGGGCCGACTTGGCGTTTCGGATACAGCCAAAGTCACAGCAGTGGGGAAAAGACTGAGGACACTGAGCATTTCCATACCAATCCTTTGGAAACCACTTCAGTGGCAATCCACGGGGAAGGTACGTGGACAGAAGGAACCGGCCCCGGGAGCAACCCAGCCCAATCCTGCAGCCGGGGGGGTGGCAGCCCCCGCCTCGCTGCTAAGCCAGCAGTGGGCTGAGCTGAGCCCCAGCGCAAGCCAGGGTGGAGGATTGCCTCTTCGCAGGCTTTATCTCGGTACTCCTGGCCTTTTTTCCTATGTGCCGTTTCCCTGCAATGCCCTGACTAGCAACAGAGGGAAGCAGCAATCCAGCGAACGGTGGCGGAGCCGGCATGGGGAAGCACGCGGCGGGCAGCTCTCCCAAGTGAAAACAGGCAAATCATGCCAGCAGCCTTGGCGCCCAGCACCAAACCCCCTGGTTTGCGTGTTTCGGTCTTTCTTCCTCTAGAAGCCTGCAATAAATCTGGTGTACGTCCTGCCGCAGGCTCCCCAGCTGCCCCCGTGCCAGCCCTGCATCTTGGCTGTCCCGGACGGCCACGCCGAGCATCCCCCATCACCTCCCTGCTGCGTCGAGGCAGAAGGGACAGAGGACCCCTTGCCGCACCCTTCCCTGGGCAAAGAGATCTTCAGTTTCATAAGCAGGTTTGGGTCTCTGGAGGTGTTAAATCCTCCTGGTGGGGTTTGCCTAGGGAACTCTGTCTGGCGGAAGTCAATGTCATACCTCAGGTCTTTCCTTTGGTGCTGGAAAGCAGGTGACATCAGGGAGCTGACACAGTTAAGGCAGAGGTGAAACAGCCTCCAAATGGACCCAGGGGGCTGGAAATGACAGAGAAGCTGAGCCTCGGCTGTGGCTGATCTCGAGCTCTACCACTGCCGATGTGTTCAGACTCAGGTTAGTCGCCTCCCAGTGCCGTTTACATAGCCTGTAGGCACTGGGAAGGTGATGACATCCAAGCCATCTAGTAATGCTTCTCTAGCAATGCAGAATTGGTCTCTAAGGCTCTTCCTAGTTCTCCTTTAACTAAACTGTGCCACAGGGCCTCCACTGCTTCCGATGGGATGTTTTTTCCTTCTGCTGCATCTCACCATCAGAGTGCTTTCCGGAATTCCCTGAATGTGAACGCCTCCACTGTTCATTGTATAATGGGACTCTAGATGGCACCTCATTTTAGAGTGAATTACACTGTCATTGGCACCTCTGCCAACCTTGGGGAACACTGTTTGCAAAGTCTTTTGTAATTCTTTATCATCTTAGATGCCCGGCTGTCATTCTTGCTGCAGAGATGCTTTCCCAGGATGTGCAATGATCACTGCAGCAGGGATGTGCATTAACAAGGCCGGCAGCCCGAGCTTCTCTTTGTACCACGGAGTAGAGCTCAAATGTGAGAAGATACGGGCCTGGCTTTGCAAGCACCGATGGTGCTTTGAAAGAGAAAGGGAACTTCCAAAACGCCCTTAAAATATTCAGATTTTTTTCCTTTTGAAGACGAGTGTAGCCACGTGGTTAGAGCTGGTGTCACCCATCATGACCACGCAGCCGGGGCGGTGCAGAGGTGCTTTCTCCGCTGAAGGGAAAGGCCTGGCTCCTTCCTGAAGCTGCCGCTGCCCTGGGCCAGGGAAAGCAGCATGGAAGCAGGGTAAGGCCACCAGCAGTCGCCTGCCTCAGCTCTGGGCTTTTCCTTTTCGCAAAGCTGCCGCGTAGGTCCTTTCGCTTCTCTGTGTGTCACACGTGAGATGAGGAGGGATGGGAGGACGCCAGACTCTCACTGCTAGCTGTTCTGTGATGAGACCCGTGGGGAACGAGCCCTCCTCCGCTGTGGCAAACCCTCCTGGAAGAGCGTCTGCGGATGCCGTGTCTCGCAGACGAGTCACAGATGCAGCAGAAAGCAGCCCGCAGGATCAGCCGTCGGGGAACACCTCCCTGCTTTTGTTTTAACTCCCGGCCCCTGCAGCCGCCTGGTCCCCAGCTGACTCAGAGGGGCCCGGGTGATGCTGAGCATCACTCAGTTAGAAAGCGGCTGCCCTCCCGCTCGGCGGCTCGAACCCCAAAAGCAGGAAGTTTTCAGGCTTTCACTATTAGATGTCGGTACCAAGTTGAAACAAGATGCTAACACTGGTGTGGGTAAAAGGAGTAGCCGGATGGTGCCCAGGGCACGTCCCTGTCAGCCAGGGCAGGCAAGCGGTCCCGCTGCTTCCAGAGAGCGGGTAAGGGAGGAGGAGGACGATCACATGGCGGGGCTGCCAGCAGAGGAAGGCAGCGTGCGGCTCAAGATGGCTCCGTGAAATCTGCCGCTCGTGCTGCTAGGGTCGGAGAAGTGCTGGGCACAAAGGGAGAGCGGAGGTACGCTGCGTGCTTCCTTCCACACTTGAAAGAGGCCAATTTTGTCCAGGGACAAGAGAGGCAGACCGGATTGAGGATGACTCTGGTTATGCCTATGCAGTAGCATTCAGATGGCTTTAGCTGAAGAACTGGCTTTCCCACAGACTTCCCCTATGCAGTCCCGGGTAAACGGTGCTCTCTCTCCCAGTAACGCTTCCCTGTCTGCAAAGCAGAGGTAACATTCCTGCCTTGTGTTACTTGGGGGGCATAATATTCCATTCAATAACATTTGCAAGCTGCTTAGAAGTGGGAAGGTCATTTTAATGTCTGAACAAGTACAATTTAGGATATCTGCATTGTGGCTTCACCGTAAACTTGTACTATGCATCCGGGCGTCTTACTTGTCTTTATGCCTTTATGGATTTGTGGGTGTTTGCAACTAGAGCTTCCTGAGAAAAATATGTTAGCCTATTGGCAAATGACGTTCCTGGGATAAAAGCTGCCCTGTGCCTAAAATGGGCAAACCAGGATCAGGAATGAAGGGCTACATCAAAACAGAGCACAGGCAGACTTCTTTTGAAGTTGTTTAAATGGCACTGGCGACTGGGGATCCCTGAGCTCCTGCCAGTGCTCAGAGCTCCTGCAATCCCGCTTTCTTGGCATGCCTTGCTTGGAGCCGGTGGCAGCCGAGGGTATTTCATATACCAGCTTACGGGGTACAGCCTGTGGCCTGAATTTGTGGCACTGCCACGATTCAGAGACAGGAATGTCTCTCCCGTATTCCCCAGGTTCGCGGAGGTGGATTTCCCCAGAGCAGAGCAGAGACCGCATCATGCCGCCCAGCAGCCCGGACCGGGGGCTGCAACAACGTGCCTTCGGCTCTGATTCTTGCTGCAAGATTTTTTTTCTGCCACCTAGCTTGGGCTTTCAGTTTGATTCAGAGAACCGATACTCGAGAGTTTGGTATTGCTGTGTCTAACTGGAGAGTCCAAGCCCTTTGCTGAATGAAGCTAGTCCAAAGCGGTTACTAAGAACAGTTGTGGGAAGTCTCCCCAGAGCTGTTTGTAACCACGCTGAAGCGCACCGTAAACATCTTAGATGGGAGCCTTGAGTCACAGGGTCAGTGCTTAGCAGAAATGGGCCGCCATCCCAACGCCCTGGCCCTTCCCAAAACACCCACCTATTTGTAAGAACACTGGCCCGCGACGTCATCACCAGAAATACCACCCCTACGGGAAAGCCTGGCAGCTTTGTTTTGTTACCTGTAGTCCTGATCTGCAGCGAAGGTGTTTCCAGTCGCCTCCTGGCCTGTGCAAGCCATCTTCGGGTGCAGCAGGCGCCGGGGCAGGCTAAGCTTGGGTCCCCCCCGCACGCCGCTCCTTGCCTGCAGCCCGCTGCGGGGCTGCGGGGCACCGTCTCCCCATGATGGGCCCTTTGGGGCTCCGGTCCCTGCGTGCCGCTGGGAGCGAGGTGGGAAGCTCCTGCCCTTCGCCGGCCGCTTTGCTGACGTGAGATGGCACTCCAGCAATGCTGACCTTGCTGTTTCTCTTTGCCCCTAGAGTGATATATCCTTTGTCAGACTCCCCCTCTGTGAAGATGTCCCAGTCATCTCCAGCTGATGAAGGCACAACGTTTGAGCACCTCTGGAGCACGCTGTAAGTGGTGGTTGATCATTTGCCTTGAGGTGTATTCTGAGGCAGAGGTGGCCCTTTGCTCTGTAATCTGTGTTAGCACATATCAACATACCATTACTGTGGCCTGAAGATGAGACAAGTTTCTTTTGCATGCTCCAGTTTCCATGTAATCCTTTTCCACATTCAGAATTTTGCTCCCAGACGCTGATCTCCCTGCTCAGATCACGTCATTTGCCAAACCCCTTTGCTGTGGTGGTGCTAGACAGTTCAAAGACTGGGGAGTTTGCATATGCTGAAAGCAGGGCCCCACAAACCTTGTTTCAAGGTACTGGATGCTGTTTCTGAAAAGGGCTGTGCAGCCGCCAGCATTTTTGATGTGCGCCGTAAATGCAAAGGCAGGAGAGCTGCAAAGCGCGGCACAGCATTCCCACAGCACGGCTGCCCTCGTGCACGCTGGAGGTCAGCGTGGGGGCAAGCTTCCTCTCGCTCGAGGAAGCAAAGGTGTTTGGGGAGCAGAAATGCCTCAGCAGCGGCTGGGAAGGGGAGACACCGACTCATCCTCGCGCAGAGGAGAGCAGCCGGGCCATGTGCTCCGTGCCCTGCCTGCCGAGGAACCCCCCTGGCCTTGGCAGCGCCCTGGGGACCCTGCCCATGGCCCCGTGGGCACAGCAGGGCTGCAGAGAGTGCGCCCAGGGGTGCTGCTCATGGAGCCAGCCCTGAGCCGCGGCCGAGTACCGACACAGCCGGCCGGTTTTCCTGAACTGTGGCCCTAGAGCTGGTGTTGGTAGGTGACACTGCCTGTCTCATGTATAGGTCTTTTTTTGATGCAGAGCTCCAGGGCCTCATGGAGGTGGTGTCAGGGCCAGAGCAAAGGTCCCTTTTGGCTGGGACCCTTGCCTGGGGTGCGGCAGGGGACACTGGGACCAAGCCTGGGAGGATGTGCTCTTACTCATCAGTCTCCACTCATGAGGTCGTGAGGTTTGGTGGCTGCCTAATTAAATGGATATTTTCTAAAATGAAACATCTTCTAGCCACACCAAGACTTTGGCAAGTCTTCTGGCCTTTGAGCCTCACACTCTAGTCAAGCAAGGAAGAAAGACTGTTCTTCATTTCATCCTCTTTCTTCCTTGGTATCCTCTCTTTTAAAGGTGTCCCGAGGTGACAGACCTGCTAGAGCAGCTGGGTAAATGAAAAACTTCCCAAGTCTCTGCTTGCTTTACCCACCAGGCAACAGTTTGCCTGAGCAAAGCCGGCTCAGCCGTGTGAGAATAAAAGTAGAGGATGGAGGGAGAAGTTGAGAAGGGACCAAGGTTCAAGGGAACCGTAAGTTGCTGGGAGGTGGTGGTGCAGGCTGCGCTGGAGAGCTGGAAGGCTGACTGTGCCCTCACCTTTTCCACAGGGAGCCAGACAGCACCTACTTCGACCTCCCTCCGTCCAACCATACAGGCAGCAATGAGGTCTGCAACCGCACAGAGGTCACGATGGATGTCTTCCAGATGAGAAGCATGAATGACTCGGTCATGGTGAGTGTGCTCAGACTGCACAAATGGGAACTGCATCAAACGCAAGCCTGTTTTCCCTGCAGTGGGTTGGGGCTCAGGGGTAGGAAGTGGGATGCTTGCTGGTTCATAAACCGAATACAAACACTACAGGTGCAGCGCTGCTGCCATTTGCGCAGTGTCTGCTAACCTGTAATCGACGACTGGACTGCGGGATTGCAGCTGGATGGTACAGTGTTCTGTAAAATAGTGGCTACTTATTAATAGATAATATTGCTGCATGCAGCAGCAGGGGCTCTGTGCTGTAACAGCAGTGGAGCTTGAGTACCTCGACAGGAGGAGAGTACAAGTCGTGCTGATATAAACACGCCGTGTAGTAAAAGCCGTTTGTAAGCTGCTGGCGAGGCAGAGCTGCTGGAGGGGCACGTTGTGCTCCCAACATCCAGCTCTGCTCCCGCTGTGGTCCCCGAGGGTCCGTGCCATTGCTGCGGGCACTTCCCTCCAAGAAGCTGGTGCGTCTCCGTCTAAGGTTTGAAAAGCGCAGTGGGCGTGCGAGACGTCCAGGTCACTTGTGCATGTTCAGTGCCTCGAGCAGGGTGGCCTCCCGGGCGCATCCCTGAAGCAGTGCCGGCTGTTGGCAGCATCTCCCTCCACATCTCCCTCCGGAAAGCCGCCGTTTCCCTCCTCGCCAGCTTGCATCCCCTCCCCCAGCCCCCCTTTCCCTCGCTTTTCGCTCGCTTTCCCTCCCTTCCCCAGCCTTTGTCTGCAGTGGGCAGGAGCCTGGCAGAGGGATCAGGCGAGGGCGGTGGTGCTAATTGGGGAGCTGCCCCTTGCTGAGCTTGCCATCGCCTTTCTTCTTGTTCCCGCTGTAACCGAAGCCGAGCCCGGCGGGAGTCGGTGCAGCCTGGGGTGCTGCCGGGGCCGGGCGAGCCCTGGCCTTGCAGGGCTCTGAGCACAGCGGCTGCACGCAGGCAGGGCAGGGCAGAGCCGGCTGCTGGCCCTTGCTCAGGATAATGAGCCGGTAGTAAATATTTATATTGGCCCGATCTTGGAACCGAGCGCTGCGCTGCTGAGCTCCCAGTGAGCCGCGGCCAGCTCTCGCTGGCTGGCGTCACCGAAACGCGTGGCAGGCTGACATGCATGAAAACAAATGCAGAGATAACGTGATGCTGCCAGCCTGAAAGAAAGGCAAGACATGGGAGCCGCAGCAGAGGGGCCGCTCAGCCCGCGCTGTGATGCCTGCTGCTCGTGGTGCTCAGCAGTGCTGGAGCGGACGTGCGGGAAGCAGTGGGTGCTGCGGCACCCAGCGCCAGTGCTGGTGCTCGGTGGCTGTGAGCAGGCCACCCAAACGCTCTGCGACCGGCCCTCTGGTCAGGCGTGATGCTCCCTCTCGGCATTGCATGGGCACTGCGTTGCTCCTAAAAACCTGTTTCAGGGTCCTGTGGGAGGAGTTGCTGTAATTAGAGATGTGAACAGCCCCTCAGCCACCCTTTTTGCTTAGAGAGGACAACTTCACGACTGGTTCTTTGTGCAGTGCTTTAGGCTTTACATACCACACTGCCGCTGTCCGCACGTGCACAGCAGTGTTGGGAGGTGGGCAGTGCACACCGGTTCCGCCTTTCAAAACATGCCATGCCACTCTTTGAACTGCTTATCTGCTTCAGCATGCAGCCTTCCACAGTGGGGTCTGGCTGAAGGAAACACCGTTCCCCCATCTGCCTCGGGTGGGAAGGAAATCTGCCTGGTTGCTCCAGATATCTGTCTATCCATCCATCTATCCATGTCTATCCATCTAGAGATCTATCCATATCTGTCCATCTAGAGCTCTGCCTAGCCACCTATCCCTGTCTAGCCATATCTATCCATATCTAACCATCCAGACAGGGAGAACTCCATATCTCTGAGATATGGAGCTATCTCAGCGTCACTGCATCATCTGGTCGATGCGAGGGCAGCCACCTCGGTCTGCTGGTAAAGGGTGCCAGCCAAATGGCTTTCCAGCCCAGCGCGGCTGCGAGCAGCTTTCTGGAGTGGAATCTGGCCGAGTTTGGTGATGGAGCTGGACCCCCGCTCTCCCTGCAGTGGGAATGGTTGGTATCGCCCAGTCCATCACTGGGCAAGCTGGGGCCTGCCCTGTGCTTTAATGAATAGTCATGAGGGACAGAAAGGGGTGGGCCCCGTTTTGTTGTTGGATGCAGCTAGTTGACAGAACTAAGGGAGATGAAAAAAGCAAAAAAGCCAACACACGGCGGCACACAGGTGGCCAGCACAGCATCCCTGGCTCTGCCGGCCCCGGCCCTGCTCCCGCGCTCCCTCATTCCACCCGCCTTCCTGCCCCAGCCGTCCCCGCCACCGCCCCGACCCCATGACTCCCGTGGCAGGACACTTCCCAGCGCTCTGTGAATCCCGAGACGACTAAAATGCTGTACATTAGCGACCCGATGCAGCATTATACCACGGTAGGTGCTACTTGTTATTTACGGGTTTTGCCTTGCTGCTTCTTATTCAAAATCACCCTCTGCCACCGAGGCAGGAGCCGGGCACAGGCTCTGGCTCTGCCTGCTGAGCCTCCGTGCCTGCCGCTGCCCGGGACGTGCCAGGGGCTCGACATGGCGCAAGCCTTCCTCCATCCCGCGGCTGCATGGAGGAGCTGCGGCTGCTCCAGCCCCGGCTGTGAACCATAACCTGTGTCAGCGTGGGATGCTGCAGCCTTGGCGGCTTGGTCAGCATTGCTCTCTTGCTTTGCCTGATCTGGCGCTTGCAGAGCCCAAGGTGCAATTTAAACCTTGGGTGCAAAGGGCACAGGTTCCCTCACCCCGATACATGCAGACAGGAGGGGTGTTAGCTGGAGCATCTGTCCAAGGAATGCCCCGTCGTGCTGGGCACCACCAGCACCAGTTTGTCTTCCACTGGGGACCTCCTCAGCCGAGCTCACGGCATGCCCCCGCGGCCCCAGGCAGGCTTTCCTTCCCTGAAGTCTCTGGGAGGGTACAGCAGATGAAACGGTACCTGCTCGTGCAAGCGACACATTTTCAGCCCTGTCCTGAAGCGCTGAGGTTGCTTTCTCAGTCAAAAGGGTTTTGTGTCTGCTCGCTGGCATTCAGAAAAGTTAGGTACGGGCACAGATGCTGGTAGAGATAGAAAGGTGCGGTGCTGCCCTTCCCGACAAGGAATTACCTCATCCCTCTTTTTTGTCTTACATGTGTTGGTGTAAAGCCCATATGTATGGGGTTTGTTTTGTACTGTAGTGCTGTCACTTGGGAGGTCGTTGCTGCAGTCATCTCAATATGTATGTATGTGTGTGGATAAACATATGAGTGTATATGTATATATTTACAGACACACACAGGCACACTGTGTTGGGTTTGTTGACACAGACATACACACACAAACACTCATGCCTTCGATTTGTTTTTTAAGGGAATGTTTCCAAAATTTAGTCAATTTTTAAAAACAACTTAGTCATTTTTCACCCTGCACCTGACTTTGGCTACCTCTGCCAGCGGATTTCCGAAGCCCCGGTACTCGGGGTGCTGCCTGGTGCTTTGTGCTGGCAGGGGAACCCGGCTCGGGGCAGCCAGCCCGGCTTGCAGAGGTGATGCTCTGGGTCCCGTGTCTCCTTCGTGTGCGAAAAGGTTGCCATTTTCCCTGAGGGAAGGCTCTCTCCCGCGCGGAGGTCGGGATGCTCTTCTCTGGGTCGGTCCCGATTTACCTGCCCATTAAGCTTTACAGCCGCAGGCTTCAGCTGCTCGCAGTCCTGGCTCTAAGCATCGCAAACTCACAAAATCAAGCAGGGATGACTTTTGTGGAGTTTTTTTTCTGGCTGCTTCCAAGGGCCGCCTCACCCCTAGCCTGCCCTGCAGCTCCCGAGCTCATGGCTCCTGAGCAGCAGATATCGCCGGGAGGCGAAAGGCTTCCCGGTTATTTCCCATTCCGGCAGGAGGTGAGCAGCCGTGGGAGCACAGGCGCCGTGCTTCGCCGGGCGGTCCGGACGTAGCCTGCTTTTCCTGAGTACGCACGTACATGTGCAAGGGTAGCGCTGCAGATCGCCTTGTTTGCTTGTCAAGTGCGAGCACTTACTCTCCATTCATTCCTAAAAAAGGCACGTGGCTGGGCCCAGGGCGTGTGGGCAGCCTCTTCCCCGGGGCCCTTCCCCTGTCCCAGGAGAACAAAACAGCTCAGTCGTGATGCTCGTGGATTATTTGCGCCATGGATCAGCCCTGACAAGCAGCAATCCCTTTTCCCCTTGCTGCTCTCCTCCTGCCTGATGCCTGAGCTTTGCTTTTCAAGGGTGACTTGTGCTGCAGCCTTCCAGCCGCTGTCACCCGCCACCGGGGCTGCCCTGGCCCTGCCGTCCCCGCCGGCAGCCGGGCAGTTTGCCGGCTGGACGGCCAGGGCTTTCCATGCACAATTTTAACGCCTGTTTTGCTGAAGTTTCTTGTAACTTTTTCTCCAGGGGAAGCCTGGGATTGTGGAAAGCTTGGATGGGGGTGGTTTGTCTTTGGCAGGGCTATTTATAGAGTGGCGAGAAGGAATAGAGGGGTTTGCACACATATTTTAGGGGAGAAAATGGCTGTATGTGTAAAAGCAAGCCAGATCTTGTTCAGCATTCCTCCAGTTAGTCACAGGCTCCAACGACCTTGTGAGAGATGCAGACAACAGGAGAAGTTCCCTGGAGAAGGATGATTGCCTTTAAACCATTATACATCGTAGATGTTTGGGTGAGGTTGGGATCCCAAGTTAAAACACGTCTCCTGATTCCTGAGCTGTGAGCCTTGCAGCCCTTCGGAGGAGAAGGCAGATGGCTGAGCCTGCTGGCCTCGGGGACGGTGGCGGCCGCCTTCCAGCAGCTCCTGGATTCCCAGAGCTGCCCCAGCGGGTGCTGGTGGCTGGAGGGACAGTCCCCGCCGGGGCGCAGGGGGAGGTGGGTGGCTGCTGGAGCTGGGTGAAGGGGGGAGCGCAGGCGGGTGGCCCCGCTCCTCCTCTGACACAGGGTGCTGCGGGGAGTCGGGGCGACAAGCAGCAATGCAACGGCCGCTGTGCGTGGTCACCGGCGGGGCCCAGGCAGCCATCGGCAGCACCAGCCTGTGGGACTGCCAGCATGCTGCCGGCTTGCAAATGCCGGGAGAGCAACCCGTGAGCAATTTGGGAATTGCAGATTTCTGGGGAAAAAAACATCCCAACTGCTTTGAGAAACAGTTACGTTTGGGATTTGGGTTTTTTTAATATTAATTTATTTCTCTACCACGGAAAAAATGATTTTTTTTTTTTTGTCCAATTTTCAGATGAAAGATTAAGGCCGCTGTAGCTATGCGGCTTTTGAGAACGTAGCTTTGCTTAGGCTATACCTGCAGATAAAAGAGCTGCCAGCTCTTACTGGAACTATCTGACAGTAATTGGTCAGAAGAGGAATAAGAAAAAAAATTGTAAAAAGCCAGGATTTGGTCCAGCAGGTCTGGAATAACAGCCAGTACATGCACAAATTGGTGCGTTTGCTCCGTGATCTTACTGCAGTGTGCTGCATCACAGCTACGTGCTTTGTAGGTTTGAGGTTTTCCCCAAATTAGCCCTGGATCAGTGAAAGCCACTGAAAGCAAACATCCCGGCTAGGAAATGAATTACACAAACCACCATTCAGAGCTGGCTCTTCTTAGAGAAACACTTCCAGAAGTGCTGTGCACGTGTACATTCGCGACAAGTGAATGCATCCGGGAGACGTCTGGAAAACAGGTCGGACGTTGAGCGATGCAGTTGCAATGGGAGCGATGCCTTCGTCAGAGGGCTGGCGGTCGCCTCACGCTGGTGCCGAGTGCCAGGGCAGCCTCCCCGAGCCGCGATGCTCTGGCCGCTGGAAGGGCCACCGTCGAGCCGAGCCCGGTGCGCAGGACGGGCCATCACTCCCCATCCCGCAGCGGGCCATCTCCCACGCCTGAGCGAACCCCAGAAGATCCCTGCCCGGTCCCCCGCTGGCAAAAGAGCGGCTTTGCACAGCCAGGTGCGCTAGAAATCCAGGGATCTCGGCGCCCTGCTGCCTCCAGTGAGAATGGAGCTGGTAGGAGGGGGTGATTTAAGTGTATTGGGTTTATCCCTTGCACAAGTGGTGACCTGTTCAAAAACCCAAGCGACCCAGACCAGCTCTTTTGGCTGGCTTTCCCGCACGCTGGCCCTTTAAGGAGGCTGTAACAGGACACCTGGAGCCCTGGAGAAGTGTGGCTGAGGTTTCCATGTCTCTAAACTGGCTGGTGTTTTCTTTTTTCCCTCCTCCCCTTTTCCCTTCCTCCAGTCCCAGTTCAATTTGCTGAACAACAGCATGGATCAGAGCATCGGCAGCAGAGCAGCCTCCACCAGCCCCTACAGCTCCGAGCACACCTCCAATGTCCCAACGCATTCGCCCTACTCGCAGCCCAGCTCAACCTTCGACGCCATGTCCCCAGCTCCCGTCATCCCCTCCAACACTGACTACCCCGGTCCCCACCACTTTGAGGTGACCTTCCAGCAATCCAGCACCGCCAAGTCAGCCACCTGGACAGTAAGTTGCATGTCTTCTTGCCTTCGCTAGAGAGATGCTTGCTACTGCAGACGGGGTTTTCGGCTGGCCGGCCACAAACACCCAAATGTCTCGGTGGTGCTTTGCAGCAGGACGCAGAGGGCACGCTTGCGTGGGGCGGCTGCAGGATGCAGCCACCACCCGATGGGGACTTCGCCTGCAGAGGTGGCCCCGGCAAGCAAAACGTGCAGGGAACATCAGCGCTTGCTTTTCAGGGATTTTCTCCAACAGAGCTGTTAGGCACAGCAGTTCAAATGTAACTTCTCTTGCAGCAATTCGCTGAACTGCGAAATGTCCTGGGGAAGTACCTGCCCTGTTCTTGTGGTGCTTCCCTACACGTTTGCCAGCAACCGCTGTCAGAGGCGAGGCAGTGGGCGAGATGGACCTTTGCTCGCATCTACTGGGGCCATTCTCAGCTTTGCTGCAAATCCTTGCTTGTCATTTACAATCCTTTTTCATCTCCTATCAGAAGAGTAACTTAATCTCTAGATGTCACAGCAAAATAACAGAGTAGGTTTTTAATCACAGAGGGATCGCTGCACGGCATCGTACTGTGTGGGATGTGGGTGCCGCAGCCTGGTCCTGGGGAGCGGAGATGCATGTTTGGTCCACTGCCGGTCTGACCGCACGTCTGCAGCCCGGCAGAGGAGTCCTCTGCAGATCAGGGACCCAGAACGGGGCAGAGCGTACGAGGGCTGCTTTGCTTTTTGTGGCAAAAGGTCCTAAACTCACACCCTGGTTCCTGGCTCAGTGTAGCGCCGTCCCTATTTTTAAGAAAAAACGGCACTTGTGGCCGGTGTCGGAGGCATTTCTGCGGCGGACGCCTCCCTGAGCACCTGGGAGAGCTGCTCACCAGCACGCTCCTCCGGGAAATATCAGCAGAGCAGAAAGGCTGGGACGAGACAACTGACACAATGAGGGAGCAACGGGGTTTCCTCTGGGGCAGTGGTTTGACATTATCACAAAACAGGCAGAGCAGACCAGGAGCGATATATCAGCCCGAGGTGTGATAATGACTTTTATTTTTGGAAGCTGATGTGTTTAATTGCTTTTGTGCAGGCAGACCCCCGGCCGTGGCCGGTGGGTGCTGCTCCGCTCGCTGCTGCTGGCGCGGCACGATGGGCTGCTCCCGGTGTGTCATGGTGAGAGCGGGCAGGAGGGGACGGGCTACGGCAGCTGCCGCAGCGCCGGTCTGTCTCCTGCAAAAACCAATGGGCAGGTGGCATTGGCAAACCAGCAGCAAGCCGGCAGTGAGCTGGCATTTGAATGCAGCCAAATTCATGGCTGGGGCAGCGGAGCAGCTTCCCTGTGTCCGGTCACTGGAGCTTCACGGCTTCACTGCTGCGTCGCGCTGACCGGGGGCTTGGGACCAGCACCGCGATCAAATACGACTTGCCCTCAGAGGAGCGGTTACGTCTTCACTCTTTTCCACTGTCTTTCCTTGCAAGATGTTGCTAAAGGATGCATTTCATTAGGTGCTGAATAAACTGAAGGTCCTCAGGGTAGGACGTGACTCCTACCCCTGTTGGGGCATAACTCATGTCAGTTCAAAGTAAAGCTGCATAGGACCTGCACAGGGAAAGGAGGCATTCCCGTGCCACAAAAGCATCCGAATGGAAACCGAACCCACAATGATGCAGGGTGTCTTGTCCCAGCTGTCCCGGTGTGGAGGGAGGAGGACTGGGAAGTGTCTGATGCTGGTTCGCCACTGTCCCCAGCTAGCAGTGCCTGGGGGATGGCTTTGGGATGGAGCGGACACAGCCGCGGGCCGGGCTAGGCTGGGTGCTGCAGGACGCCCTTGGACAGCTCTGCGGACAGGGTGTACTCATGCATATCAAAGATGGAGAGAGCACCTCCTAAAGATATGCTCTGCGCTCACTTTAGTTAGCAGTAAGGAAATACCCTTTCCTCCTCCCAGACGACACATGTTGCAGCTGCAGGGAGTAAATAAAAAATGCCACTAAGGTCCCTTTGGCCGGTTGTCCCCAGAAGAGCAGAGGGAGCAGCAAGAGGCTCCCCGAGGCAGTGCCACACTGCGAGGGAGCCCGTGACAGCCCCCTTCCCTCGCCGGAGCCATCCCAGCCACCTGGGATCTTTCCACAACTCTAACTAAACTGAGCCCAGACTGTCTCAGCATCACCACGTGCTGACCGTGCTCCTGAGCTGTTGTGTTCTACTGGGACACGCAATCAGGCCAGGATTGCTTTTTTTCTCAAGCCTTTGTGTTAAGGTCTCCTTTGTGCACCGGAGCAGCCAGTGCCACATCGATGCTGTGAGAGCCCTCCTAGCCTCGGGGGAGCAGCTGGACTCGAGCAATGCCCGGCGAATGTGCCATGGGCAGCCGTAAGCACCTGCGAGGATGCGCCCGCGAGCCAAGGCTGGGAGCTGAGGCTGCCGAGCGCGCGGCTGCAAGGGGGGGGGCTCCTGGGAAGTGGTCCAGAGCGGAGGAGTTAAATGCCGGAACTGGCTTTAATACTTGGCAGGGCAGTTGGTGAGGTGTGCGGACCTCTGAATTGTGGTACTGGGGTGATTTTGCATCCCCCAAAAGCAGGCTGGCGGCAGGACTGGCGCCCAGCAGCCCACATTTCACTGCGCTGAAGCTGAGCCTCGTGAACAGAAGTGGGTCAGCAGCATCTTGCATCCTGGAGAGCGCGGGAGATATTTCATTTGAAATAGTAATTTCTGCAGGACTGCTGACATGGGAGCAGACTGTCCGGCTCACCAAGGTTGCCACGTGAAGAACGGTCCTGCTGCAGTGACAGCCAGAATCGCTCCATGACCTCCCGGCTGATGGCTGTCACAGCCACGCAGCTGCACGTTTTGTGCTGGAAGATGGGGCTGCTGCCTTCCTCCCACTCGCCTTGAGCTCTGCATTACCACTGCCATGCTGGAAACTCTGTCCTGGTTAAATGGGGAAAGGAATTCAGCAAAAAAACATATGTTATATATTGCCAGACAGTCAATGTAGAAATAATGATGTCTGTATGCAGTGTGATTCTCTACAGAGACTGTGAATGTGTATGTAGCAGCACACAAGTAAGACTAGGAAAGCTGTTGGGAAATGCAGGCCCTTGGGAAGGAAAGCTAAATGTGTGGTCAGTAGGGCTGGGGACAGTGACATCTGACAGCTCGGTGACGGTCCAGCCAAGGGTAGCTGAATTAATCATCTTGGTGCGCTAAAGGACACGCATGGTTTGATTCAGCACTTTGATTCAGCAAAACACACTGCCTATTTCATCCGTAGCTAGGGAAGCCTCATGGCTTTTGAATACTTTAACTGCCCCAAATAATTTACACCAGGACCATTGCAAACGTTGACCACAGGTTTGTCGGAGCCACCTTGCCAGGCAGCATTTTGGAGCAGCGGGGAGCCCTCCGCTCCACAGGAAGGCTCCGCCAGACCGGCCGCTCCGAAGGCTTCCTGCAGTCTGGGGTCGGATCACGGAGAATCCAGCCAAGGAGGGACTGACAGCTGGTGCACAGGCAATGCTGAACCATACAGTTTGATGCGAGTCGTCTTGTCAAATGATTTGACATAGCTTTTTGATACAATCATAAGCTTTGGTTGATGGAAGTGCGTAGCCCCATAGATTCCTGGTTTTGAAGGGTTTTGACTGAATCCCTCTGGCTATTCCCCTGGGAGCGTTGGCGTTAGCCATTCTCCCGCGCTTAGGAAAGGAGGCTCCTAAGGAGCCCAGGGCTCATGGCCAAGGACCGTTTGGAGATGAGCTGTCTGCACAGTGGGGTGGCTTGCTCTACAGGGGCAGGGCAGGGAGCATCACCCGGGCAGGGGGAGCAAGGGATCACCGAGCCCACTGCCCTCGTGTGCAGGTCTCGTGTCCGCACTTCAAACCCTCTGTTGACAAAACAGAAAAGGTTTGGGAGGGAGATCCAAAGATGAAAGATTTGGAACAGATGCCTTGTAGGGCGATACCCATGAAACGTTCTGCATGAAAGGTCTCCACGAGAAGCGTAAGGGTGGCTTGATTGCAGTCTGCATAGGAGATGGTTTCTGATAGCAGACGGCTCTTTAATCTAATAGAAAAAGACATAATGAGATCCAGTGCTTGGAAGCTGAAGCCAGGCAAATTCAGACTAGAAACAAGGTGGAAATTTTTTAACAGTGAGGATAATTAACCATAGGAACAATTTACCAAGGAATGCGGTGGATTCTCCAACTCCTGAAGTATTCAAATGAAGAGTCTGCATATCTCTCAAAAGATAAGCTGTACTTCAAGCAGACACCGTTGGCCCAATGCAGAACGAGTAGGCAGGGGTCTTAGGCCAGCGGTGTAGGGATTCCAACCAGAGATCATCAGCTGTTCTCTCTAGCCTTAAAATGCTGAATTTCTAAATTTAGGAAATGGGTGAATGGAGAAGGGGCAAAGACTTGGGACAGGGGTTTGGTACTTGCGTTACCAGAGCCAGGTCTGTCCTTGCAGAGGAATGCAGCGGGTGGGTGACATTGGGTGTCCCGACTCCTGGGCTGGGCTCTGAGCACCGCACGTTGCCATAAACTCTGAATCGAAGCAGCCGCGCTGGTCTGTGCTGCGGGAAGCCCTCCAGGCTGCCGCCGCCTCCCTTTTCATTTTTAATGGCCTTCTTATCAGCAGAGAACAATGGCCAGATGCTGAAAATAAGGTTTTCCCTGTAGGTTCGAAGCCCCACTCTGGTAGGCTGCTTTGACGGGGCTGGGAGGAGGACCAGGAGCTGCGGCGCTGCAAGACAGGGCATGCCGGCAGCCTGCCTGTTTGTTGGAAGCTATCAGGACTCTCGGTTCCCCGGAGCTGCCCATACACGCTAGAGCCGTGAGCCGATCTCGGCTGTTTTCTCACAGGCAGCCCCTCGCCACGCCAGCCAGCTGGTAACTGATAGATAATTAGTATTTTTCTCAAGTCAAGTTTGTGGCGGATCGGCGCTCCCTCCCCTCTAAAATGCTACCACGTGCGCCAGAGCCAGCAGAAGTGTTAATGGGGTCTTTGGCCTCCCGTGGCCTGGCTGCAAAAGGATGCGGGGGCTCGAGCCCCCGGAGCGGGGCAGCTGCCCGGGCTCGCATGGAGTCCCTGGAGCTGGGGGGAGACGGACAAACCTCCGAGCTAAGCAGGCAGGGGCTCCCCTAGGCTGGGCACAGGCGCAGCGGGGTCTGGGCCACGTCCAGGGTCTTGCCTGCTGCTTCGGGGAGCAAACAGCCTGCGGTGGAAAGGCTGGAGAGGTTTAAAGCTGAGGTGAGATGCTCCTGCTATGATGGACGCTGTCCAGCAGTTACCCACAGCAAACCTGCCCACATCCCAGCGCTTGGCCAGGGGAGATTGCCACATTGAACTGGTTCCAGTTGCTCTGTAGATCTTGCATCTGGAGCCTGGGCACTGGGGAAACAGGGAGCTGAAATGGTTTGTCTGATGCTAACTGAATGAGGAGGATGGAAATAAGCGGTGTGGCAGGAGATAGGTTCTGCCTTCCTGGTTGCTGTCTGAAGCTTGTTGGGGTAGAGGCGGTTGTAAAGAGGAGGGAAAACCTTCAGGAGCATCTATAGACAATGAGCCCACTCTTCAAACTCTCTCTGGCACCTTCCCTGTCCAACAGCAGCGGCCTGGAGATGAGCAGGGGGCAGGCATGGCCCAGTACACTCTACCTCTGAGCCATAAACATCTTTGTTTTTATCTGAGTAGCTGGGCAGAAGAGCATGGATATTTTGGTGTGCCAGAAGTAGGAAAGCAACCTCAGCATCAGCCTGCTCCAAAGCCCATTGAAGCCAGCCCACTGGAGGCTTTCCACCAGCTTTCGCAGGGCGTGGATGAGGCTCCAGGAGCTCCAGACACAATGGAATTAAGAAAAAAGGCAAAGGAATTCGGTGTGCGATGTTCCAACACGATCCCGCTATCAGCTCCACTATCTCGAACGTGTATGGTATGCACAGGTCAAGGGAACGACTTACTGGCAACTGCTGCTCCGGCGGGAAGGCAACGCTCTCCTGCAGGGACTGCTGCGGAGGTGGGAGAGGACGCACCGGGGAAACGGGGTTGCTCTGGCCAGCTCCTCTGCGTTGGGATCTGAAACACGCAGGGGAGGTGGGGACGGACAGACCTGCTGGAGGAACTGAGACAATAAATAGGCTGCAGAAGGAAACGCATGTCCATGCTCTGGCCCAGTAGCGATCTCAGGCGCTGGGTCCAGCAGAGCCCGGGGGAGCCCGGTGGCTGCATCTCAGTGGGTCAGGTAGCGGCGCTCCCTGCCTCGGCTGCACGGGCCGAGTCCTTCGGGAGCGGACGTGGGGCCTGCTGCCGCAGTGCTGGGAGCGGAGGGTTTTACCACACTGGGCTGCATCCTGCGCCACGAGAAGCCCGGCTGGAAGCGTTCCTGGGAGCCCTGACATCCAGCGCCTAAAGGAGGGGGGAGACGGATGCTGTGTGTGCCCTTGGTAAACCACGCTCTCTGCCTCTGTCCACTCCAGGCAGCGGCTGTAAGAAAGCAGGAGAAGCAGCTCCCTCCTGCCAGGGATGCTGCGGGAGGTGGTGGTCTCCCCCTGAGTCCAGATCTTGCTGCTCTGGATTTTGCATTTTGTTTCCAGCAGTGATTCCCAAGCTCAGCTCAGCCTCCTCTTCCCTCCCCTCCCAGCTTGCTTCCCGTATCTGGTCTTGATAACGCAGCATGAAATAACTGCCTGGCTGGATTTTCGGCTTCCTTTTTGGATGAGAGGGAACTCCAGCACCGGCTTGGTCAGAGGACCCGAGTATCCAGACACACAGAAGGACTCAGACTTACTAGAAGAGATTAAAAGAACCCCCGAGCGTGCCAGCGCTGGCTGGTTGAGCGGTGACTAAGAACGGCTGTGATCCTGGTTGGCAGTTATTTTAAGGATGTGCACTCTGGGGAAGGAAGGGAGAGGACTCCTTTGGGGGTGAACCAAGGGATTTTAATTAGCAGTAATGGCATGATAATAAAGGTAGAAGAATGCAGGCTGGAGCGCACGCAGCCTCTGCGCTCTGTCTGCTGTGGGGGCAGCCCCGGCCCCGAGACGTCGCCGGTGGTCCAGCGCCCATGGGAGCGGGGCTGGGGGCCCTGCGGGTGACGGGGGTCCCCTGCAGCTGCTGATGGCCACGGTGGGCAGAGGGGCTCTGTGCAGGGGGCAGGGGGGCTCTGCCAGGAACGGTGAGACCCCCCCATCCTGGGCAGGGCCGGCGGTGCCCTGGCCATCACGCCGAAGCGTCACCACCGTGATGCCGGGACTGCGGACACGGGGAGGCGGGTGTTGGGGCATCCCGTACAGCCGTCCCCTGGGCAGCGTCTCTGCTGCCCAGCCCGCCCGTGCGGCTCGGGCACCGGCGGATGCTCCGCTCTCGCGCATCAGTGATGCACTGGACATATTCGAACCCAGCTCGTAGTAAATGAGCAACAAAGTAGCTTTGGGAGGAACTGCCAGCTCAGTGAGAAGCTATATAGGCCGGTGATTAAAAAGTGGTTATTAAAAGAATTAGAAAGAAAAAATTAGCTCTGTAGTCGGCATGTCTTCCAGGATCTGTCGTAACAGATTCGTCCGAGCCGGTTAACGGTATTTGCGGTTTGCAAGATGCTACATGTCTGAGTAAGATGACAGACACATTATTATCACCTCTCCGCTGCGATCTGTCCGAACCTGTCCCAGGATGCAGCTCCGCAGCTGCTTGCTGGGGAGCGCAAGGAAATTAGCAGCCGGAGGCGGCACTTTTCTTCTCTCTCTCTTGCCAGGCTAGTGGCTTTATTGGGATCCATTGACTGCAGTCCTGGACACGTCTTGAGTAGAGCTAATGAGGAGACTGGAATGTAGAAGAGGAGGAGGAGGAGGCTGGTAGGGAGGAGGGGGGAGGATTTGTGGAAAAAGTAATTGTTGAGCAAATCATTTCCTTCTAGAGAGAAAGGAGGACTTGGCTGCAGCGCTCCCGAAGCAGGCAAGTCTAGACGCTTCGGTGTCAACAGTTGAAGATAAATAAGATTTTATCAGCTCCGAATCTGTTGGGACACATCCTCCTAGCGGTTCTGCTGCCCAGGGAGGGCTGGGGGGAGATGGACTTCGCCGGTAGGTCCTTCTGCGCAGAGGATTCAGGTTATTTTCCCTGCAAGGCTGTCAGCATCCATGGGGAAAAACACCTCTCCCACTCTTGCTTCTTGCGCAGGAGAAGTAGCTACGGGTCCAGGCAGTGCGGTGGCCTCATCCAGAGCGGGTCCTGGGTGTTTGTTCAGGGTGAGCAGTAGCAGATGCTGAGACTTAATTTTAATGCTCCTTCACAGCTGCAGCCGTATCAGTCGCCATGAATCGTTGTGGGGCATTAGCTCATTTGGATCTTGCGATGTGCAAACCATTTCCTTGGATACGGCGGCAGCGGTACCAAGATAACCTCAGCAAACCCCCGCCGGGGCCGATTGCACCACGGGTCTCTGTCGCTCTGGTGTACTTATTTCCCATTACGTTCGGCAGTGATGCAGCGTGGTCTCCATCTCGCCCAAGAAGTAGCTGCGTTTCAATGCGGAGGTGAAGGAAACCCCATCTAAAGACACTTTGGGGTACCGAGTCCCTAGAGAAACAGAGGTTAATGCTGATATACTGCTAGTGTTTAAATAATTTGGCCTTTCCAGTTACTCCTAGGGCTCTGGACTTGCACTGCAGGACAGAGCACAGTAGCGGGGAAGGGACAGCGACAGAGGTGGCATTATACTTTCACCCCAGTAGATGAGGGCTGACATTGAAAGCTGCAGAAAAAAACCCAGAGCAATATACGTTCTGCAGGTTTATGTAAGCTTCAGGTAGATTGCTCAGTGCTATTACTGCTGTTTGCTGTTTATACCGTACCAGCACCCACAAGCCACGCTGACACGTGAACCTGCTGTGCTCTGCAAGCGTGTGATAACAGACACTCTCCGACATTTTCTGTGAACAGAGATGACCTTAGTAATAACGTCAGTGGGGAGGCAGACACTAACGGTCCAAAGCGTAGAGCAGGAACTGAAAATAAAGGCAGGAGGTGCCCAGGGGCAGAACGTACCCAAGCTCTTCTGTAGATGTGGAAGAAATCTTGGGGCTGAGGTCTGGACGTGCTGATGCAGCAGCGCTGGGGAAGCATTCAGGTGTCCCAAGATGCTGTTCCCGTGCCTGGGAGCAGCAGTGAGTTGGCGGCAGCGTGAGCTTTGGCTGTGACCCAGCTGCCACGTGCGGCTGGTTTCAGGAGGTCAGCTTGTCCAAACGCTGCGGTTGCAGGAAGGATACGAGTGAACAGCCCGAGGTTCACGCTTAGGATGGGTGGCAGAAACATGGTCATGGCAAAAAGAAGAGCACCCAGCAGAGAGGCAGCTGCACCAGTCTGTGTGATTAAATACCGGCATTCTGATCTCCCGGGTTCCACTTTGCAACTGTCTTGTCTTGCACTGGAGGAAAGCGCGGTGCCTTTGTGCTCTCTGCAAGCCGGGCACGTGCACTTCATCTGTGGCTTGTAAAGTACCAGTAAATCAGATTATGTGGCACAGCCCTGCACAGAGATGCACGTGTGGCAGATTATTAGCTAACCATGTAGGAGCAGAGGGACCTGCTCTGCTTGGCACTCCGCTTGGCATCTGAGCAAGACGTGCGTTTTGCTGTCCCTTACAGAGAGCGTACGTTGCCGAGGGCTCTTCCTGACTGAAAACACGGCTGGGGATGTAGAGCCTCCTGGGATCCTAAAAACATAATGCTCATTCGCCCGGTGGCCGTGAACAGGCTGGGTCTGCGAGGCCGGGAGCGCTTGCCCCAGCAGCGGCTGGAGAGGCGGCTGCAGGACGGCTGCACGCCGCGGGGAGCCGGGAGCCTGGCCGCACAGGGCACAGCCCTGACTCTTCTGGCCCAGAGTTCTCAGCACGGAGTTCCTTAAAAGAATAGTTTGTTATTGTGGAAGGATCTTTGAAGGCAATCCTGGAGCTGTTAAGACATGATAAGGTTATCAGTGGAGGCATGCCTGTGTTGAGCGGCAGCCTTTCTCCCTGCGGGGCAATCGCTCTGCTATTTAACAGAGATTTATCCATGTCATAACACGGTATAATGAGAGAATTTGTTACCAAAGAACTTGCCATAATGCACCTCTACTCTTCCAGAGCAGTTTTATTTCCCAGGCATGTTGAGGACTGCCCGGGAATGTCTACATGAAAGGATCCTTTGACAGGAGTTGTCAGTATTTTAACACCTGGCAAGGAAGAGCCCCCCTCCAAATAACCCTTATTTTGCCATGTTGTCTCCTCAAAACGAGGGTGTTAAACCCCTGTCGCACTGCGGAGGAGCAGGTTACATGGGCCACGGCCGTGCGAGAGCTTCCTCTTCCAGCCGGGCAGAGGGGCGTAACTGCGTTCCAAGCGGAGCCCGTGCTTCCAGCTTAGGCACAGTCCATGCTGGAGATGCAGGATGGCACCCGGGAAGCTGACCTGGCTGCAGAGTCAAGGTGTGGTCGCAGTCATCAGTGCAAAATCTGGGGATTTCAGTGAAAGGCAGTGTTTCTAAGCATCCTCTCTCTCTGGCCAAGTCCGCACTCCTCCGATACTCAGGATTAATTCTTGCTGCCAGATTCAGCTTTGTGTTATGCCTCCCGATCGCACCCTCTAACCTTCCTGCTGTCTCTAGCGCAGAGCGGGCTCCGACCCCCGGGACGCGTCCCCCGCCAGCCCGCTGGCTTGCCTCCCTGGGAGCTGGTACCTGCTGCCGGCCGACCATTGCTCCGGCACATCCTCGCCACGCAAGAGCTGCTACAGTTTGCCTCAGCAGAAGCCTCTCCCCTTTATACCTTCCCTGAACTTCCCTAGAAATACCGCCTGAAAACCGTTTGTCCTGTTCGCCTCTTCAGCGGCTCCCGGGTGGAAGGAGCCCATCCAGCCCCGGCAGGCTCGGTGGGAGCCTCCACGGGCCGGGGATGCTGGCTCGGCCCCCGGCTGGATCCACCCCTACAGAAAGGGCAGCGGGATCGGGAAACACAGACCCCTCCTGCCGACCCGCCTGATGCGCGGGTGCGCCGGACTGGGCTGACGGCCGGGGGAAGACGAGGGCTGAGCCGTCCGTGTCAGCCCCCTAATGCCCTCCCAGGCCTGGGCGAGCGGCTGGCTCCCTGCCGAGCCTCCTGCCCCCGGCTTCAGGCAGCCCCGGCTCAGCAGCGGAGCAGGGGCTGACAGCACAGCGTCAGTGAGAGCCTCGCCAGCCTCTGCACACCTGTATTTGGATGGCTCAGGACAAGCTTTAACATCCTCACAAATACTCTGCATGGTGGTATTTTTTTGGCATCGGGCGTTATGTTGTGGGGATGAGATAAAATACTTTGAGCAGGAACATGCCCTGCCATGCAGGGACTGGCTTCTCTCTGTGCGGCAGGGGTGGGCTCTTGTATAGCAAACACATTCTTTGTGAGATGGAAAACAGCATGGCACTGGTGAGGTGGAAGGGAATCGCACATCCCCACACCTGGGAGCCGAGACACGTGATTTCTGGAAGGTGAAGGACAGGCTCTGCCTCCCCCACCCCTCTTCTCGAAGCAGCGTGCAGCCTCCTCCCGCCCAGCACATGCCGCCAGCCCCTGCCTTGCTGCAGATGATCGCTTGTAGTCGGCCTGGACCCGGGACCGGCGCTGGCTCCCTGCCCCGAGCAGAGCTGCCCGGGCGCCGTGGCCGAGGGGCTCAGCCGTGCTGCAGAGCTCCGAGCAGGGCTGGCTCGCAGGCACGCTGCTCTTCCCTTCCCATTTTCAGAGGCCACCAGGAGCTTCCCCCGTGCTCAGCAGGTCCACGGTCCTGCAAGAGGAGTTTGCCTGTTGCTCCCGACCGAGCAAATCCCATTGTGCCCTCACAAAGAGTGTTTTAGTGGTCAAGGACCGTTTTCTATTAACAAGCGACTCCGGGCGCTGCCTCCAGCTGCCTGCAGAGCATCCTCCTCCCGGCCAGCCTGGGGGAGCAGTCCCCGCCATGTCCCCTCTGCGAGCCACCGCTGTCACCGCGAGCAGCTGCAAAGGATCGAGTCATGGTCGGGACAAACCACGCCTGTGTCACGTGGGCTAGTCAGAATTAAACTGCGAGGTCTTGCATAATTAGCTGTGATTCTGTTAACGATGTTAAGCACGATTTCCTTAGGCTGCGGTGTGTCGGCAGCCTCGGCAGTCCCAGCCCTCGGCTCAGCCAGGAGCTGCATGCGATAACGGACTCAGGGTGACATTTCTGAAATGGGCTGAGTGATGTATGAACGAGGGTTTACGCTAATTTTCAGCAAGATTTCCTCTAAGTCACAGTATAGCGGGTGCTCCCACTTTGCTGCAGCACTTAGGCTAGCCGGGAAACCCTTCCTACAGCGCCCGGCCCTGGACGCAGTAGGTGGTTGTATCTGGTTTATGTGGAAAGCGGATACGATGCAGTGTGGGCGAGTTTGGTCATATGTAAATATTTCCAGGGAAGAACAAATATTGAGCCTAGAGAATAAACAGTTACGGCAAAGACAGGCTGAATTTCCTGGTCACTCACCCTACGACGCACTGGGACCGTGCGGTAGCCGTGTGCAACGCGGTGATCCGTCATGGAGCTGCCACGGAGCCCGGGCACTGCTGGGGCAATTCCCTCTGCCGGTACACGGAGCAGCTTTGCACTGGCACGGTCCCTCCAGCGTGGCTGTGATATGATAGGCGGTAATTGGTTTTATAACAAGTCATTATTTTAATTTGCTGCTTTACTACCGTGTTCGCATTTCTCTTGGAGTGTTGAGAAAGCAGCAGGTGGGTGGATGAGAGGAGCCGAGGGAACAGAAACGCCTGTCTCAGCGCAGAGAGCATCAGCCTGAGCCCAGCACAAGCCCCCGCGCAGGGAAGGGATCCCTGCGTTTACACCGCAGCAGTGGAGGAAGCCGAGGGCAGGCAGGGGAGCGTCCGCTGTCCCGTCAGGCCCGGTGACATTCACCTGACGGGTGTCTCTTCTTTTCCAGTACTCCCCCCTGCTGAAGAAACTGTACTGTCAGATTGCAAAAACATGTCCCATCCAGATCAAGGTGTCCACCCCGCCGCCCCCGGGCACCATCATCCGGGCCATGCCCGTCTACAAGAAGGCAGAGCACGTCACCGAAGTGGTGAAACGCTGCCCCAACCACGAGCTCGGCCGCGACTTCAATGATGGTGAGTGCTGCTCTGTCGGGGGGGCTGCGCATCCCGCCCTGCGCTGCAGCCTTCACGCGCGCGGGACGAGCATCCCGGAGAGCCGCCTCCGCTAACGCAGAGGTTTGCCTTGCAGGCCAGTCAGCCCCAGCCAGCCACCTCATCCGGGTGGAAGGCAACAACCTCTCCCAGTACGTGGACGACCCTGTGACGGGACGGCAGAGCGTGATGGTGCCCTACGAGCCCCCGCAGGTACCCGGGGCGGGGGGGCAGGACCGGTGCTTACCTCTATCCGGGCAACAGCAGTTCAGCCCGTGCTGAGGGTGAATCTGCTGGTGACAGGGCTGCTTGGTAGGAGACACACTTGTGTCCTGAGCAGGAGTCCTGCCTGCCCTGGCACGTCTAAGGCCACCCCCTGCTTGCTCCCCGCACTGGTGGCCGCTGTGTTCGAGCATCGGCAGCTCCCAGCCCGGTGAAGCATCCCATTCCTGGGAATCGGGGTACAAAGGGAAATCCCCTCCAATCCTGCCCTGGGGGACCCCACAGTCCTTGTAGAGTCCCCTCTTCCCAGCTGGGACTATCCCTGCACCTCCCTTCCCCGGTGCTCCCAGGGAAGCATCCCCTCAGAGCTCCCCCGCTCGCCCTGCCAAGGCGCCAGCCCCACGCCAGGAGCCGGGGGGGCCCAGCCTGCCTCCCCCCATCGCTCCCTGCTCAGCGCCTGCTCTCCCCTCCCGGGCAGGTGGGGACCGAGTTCACCACCATCCTCTACAACTTCATGTGCAACAGCAGCTGCGTGGGAGGAATGAACAGGAGGCCCATCCTCATCATCATCACCCTGGAGACGAGAGAGTGAGTGGCTGTCGGAGCAGGGGTGGGCGCTGCGGGAGGGCTGGGGTCCCTCGGGAAGGAGCCCCGCACCGCAGGGAGCACCCCAGGGGAAGGGGACATGGCAGCCCCCCACAGCCCCAGCCCGCAGCAGGGGAAAGGCTCTTCTCTGCCGGCTAGGAAAAGGGCTGGCACGGAGGGACCGGGGACCCAGCCCAGCGTCGGCTTCTCCCCCTGCAGCTGGAGCCTTCCTCGGCCCCCGGAGCTCCTCTTCCCCCAGGAGCCTGCTGCTGAGGGGCTCTCTGCACCCAGTGCTTCAGGGGCCGGATTGCTTCCTGAGCAATCTGTTCATACGGAGGGATGGGAAGGCGCTTTGCCGGTCTGGTTTCGGAGCTGGACCATAACGCGCTGGACTGAGCCACGACACGCTTCCCCAGCAGAAATAGTCACCGATTGCTCTCTCTTCTCAGTGGCCAAGTCCTAGGAAGGAGATCGTTTGAGGGACGGATCTGCGCCTGTCCCGGCAGAGACCGGAAAGCAGATGAAGACCACTACCGAGAGCAGCAAGCCCTGAACGAGAGCGCAGCTAAAAACGGCAACGCCAACAAACGCAGTGAGTCCCCTTGCCGGGAGAGGGAGGGGGGCTCAGGGCACTGCTCTGCCGCAGCCCCAGGCTGCTGGCCACCACCTGCAGCCCCTTGCTGCTCAAAGCCATGCGATGCTTCTGCCTCAGCTCCTTTCCCATCGCACCCAAAATGACGGTGCTCCAGAAGTTCAGGCTCAAATCCACATCCAGGCACAATGCCTTGACTTTTCTTGGTTAAATCTAAAGCTTATAAACAGGACCCACTCCCTTTTCCCTCCAGAATGCAAAGCTGTTTGTGCAGGCCTTTTGTGTCCAGATATATTTGTTCTTCACTGTTATTACTAATAGAGGGACATCATCAGTGCCCGAACCCAGGTGAACAGCTAGCATCCTGCATGGCTTGAGCTTAAATCCTGCAGGGAGCCAAGGTGCTCCGGCTGTCTCCTGTCCTCCCGAGGACTGCATGCTAACGCTCCTCCTCTCTCCTTTCCAGCGTTCAAGCAGAGTCCCCAGGGCATCCCAGCACTGGGGGCCGGCATTAAGAAGCGGAGGCACGGGGAGGAGGAGATGTATTACGTGCCTGTAAGTGTCGGTGAGCCACACTGGTTGAGAGCTGGGCTCAGGATGGCGGTGGCATCG
The DNA here is from genome assembly GCF_030936135.1 of Gavia stellata. Taxonomy (NCBI): domain Eukaryota; kingdom Metazoa; phylum Chordata; class Aves; order Gaviiformes; family Gaviidae; genus Gavia; species Gavia stellata. The sequence continues at coordinate 8,763,791 of NC_082620.1, forward strand.
TCCCCTCTGCGAGAAACGCCTTGGGCATGCGGCGTTGGGCAGGACGGGGTTGCAGAGTCTCCCAGAGGGCGGCAGGCACGGGGGCTGAGCAGAGACCTAGGAGCAAAAGCATCTGCGAATGCACGTGTCCAAGGGAGTCCTGGACCCCCGAATAGTCCCTGCCCACAGTGACACTGCACCTTGTGTGGCTGGGTGGAAAAAGGGGGCCACAAGGAAAAGGAAGGTGGCCAGGTGGGACGGGAACAAAGGGCTTGTTCCCTCCTCCAGGTGCGAGGCCGGGAGAACTTTGAGATCCTGATGAAGATAAAGGAGAGCCTGGAGCTGGTGGAGCTGGTCCCGCAGCAGCTGGTTGACTCCTACCGGCAGCAGCAGCAGCAGCTCCTGCAGAGGCAGTAAGTACGGCCGGAGCAGCCCCCGAGAGCCCGCAGCTGGGAGCGGCCGGGGAGCAGCCCTGGCCCTGGCCGCGTGGCCGGGGGAGCCCTCAAGCAGCCACCCAGCCTGGGGCTGGTCCACTGGCTCGCAGCACGTCTGCCGGACACCTCGTGCTTAGCAAGGGCTGACGCCTGCTATATGGCTGCTATCGGTGCAAAGCAGCTTTTCTGTGCCGCAGCCCGCAGCGGCGCGGCTGCCTGAAGCCTCAGCAGGGAAGTCTGATGGGCCAGAGGGGAGCTCTGGGACGGGGCAGGGTGGCTCCATCCCGCCCGCTGCAGGCTGACCGGCCACTTGGCTTTCCCCGAGCAGGAGTCAGCTGCAGACGCCTTCCTCCTACGGTCCCGTCCTTTCACCCATGAATAAAGTTCACAGCGGAGGAATCAACAAGCTGCCCTCTGTCAACCAGCTGGTAGGGCAGCCAGCGCAGCACAGCTCCGGCTCCGCGCCCAGCCTGGGGCCGATGGGTAAGGTCCTCACCCCGCCGGGCGCCGCGGCCGCAGGCAGGCAGCGGTCCGTGCTCGCAGGGGCTCCTCCTGCCCGTCAGACCCTAGGCTCCCTGCCGAGGGCGGTTATCACGGTCAGGGTGATGTGTAATTAATCTGTTTGTTGCGTTGACATGGCCGCTGCCTAGGACCTGGAATGCTAAACAGTCACCCCATGCAACCCAACGGAGAAATGAATGGGGGCCACTCGTCCCAGTCCATGGTCTCCGGATCACACTGCACCCCCCCTCCACCCTACAACCCCGATCCCAGCCTCGTCAGGTAGGGAAGGCCTCCGACGCCCTGTCTGTCTTGTCCTCTGACGTTTCTTGCTGTTGTCCCTCACTCTAACCTTCAGATCTGTCTAGCAACTGGTCAACTGGCCACTGGTCCCAACTGAGAAATCACTGCTCACGAAATCACATAGACCATTCTTCTCATCTCAGAAACCAAAGCCCAGCTACCTACCAGTTAGAAACCACTATTGCCCTCATATGTCTCTGTCCGGTAATCCATCCTTGCCTAATTAAAAATTAAATCCATCTGAACAAGAGTCTTTTCCTGCATGTCAAACCAGCGTGTAGCTTTGCGAACTTCCCCCTTCCCCTTCCTTACCACCGATGTCTGGAAATCGGTCCACGTGGCTTATTTCCATCAGGAATGCATTAACGGGTCTGCAGCCACTTTTTAACGTTTCAGTCTTTAAAAAGACCACAGACGTTTCGACAGACACCCTACCGAAGCAGGGAGGCCGTGCGTGCAGTTTAACGAGAGTCACATAGCTGCAGCCCAGTGCGATGTACAAAACAGCCCCGCGCCGTCAGGCTGCTCATGGCAGAGACCGGCCTCGCCACCCCGACTCAGGCACGCCCTGACCTCCCCCCAGGTAGCTCGAGCTCCCCCAGGTTATTCTGAGTAAGTCACTCAGCTGAAACCTCTGATGATCAGGAGAAAAAAAATACGTAGTTTTAGGAATGAACGTAGTCCCATGACCTTGACGGGAGGTCACGCTTGGGATGGCAACAGCCCGAGGCAAGAAGCTGGACCGAGCGGTCAGAGCACCCGGGGCGAGCTTCCCCGCCGCCCGCGTGCCTGCCCTTCCGTGCGCAGGGGCGCGGGCGCGCTGCCGAGGCCGCAGGCTGCAGGAGCTCACGGCAGCCCCCCCCGCCCTTCCAGTGACCCGCCGCACGGTTTGCCACTGCAGTGATGGTTGCGAGCACAGCTTTTATTCGTGAGAAGTTAATGCCACTTTATTTTCCAAATTTTTTCTGCAGTTTTTTAACAGGATTGGGGTGTCCAAACTGCATCGACTATTTCACCTCACAAGGGTTACAGAATATTTACCACCTGCAGAACCTATCCATAGAGGTAAATGCTTTGGGAAGATCTGTTCTTACCACTTGTTTCTATCAGCTGTTGATCTGAAAAGCAATGACAAAACCGTTTTCAAGGAAAGGAAAAACTGTGCACCAACCTGTCACACAGAATATATGCTCCCCAAGATTTATGCCTTCCATTTATGCATCCTTCTGGTCCTTTGGATTTAGCAGTAGCTCAGTCGTCGGTAGCCACCACGATAGTCTCAGTTGGTTCTTCTAGACTGTCAGAAACAAAAGAGCTAAAAGATCCCCACGCCAGACCTCAGGTAGATTTTCCAGCTAACGCAGACAAACCAGCTGAGGGGCTCAGCGAAATAACCCAAAGCGCACTGAGCCAGCGGGAGCATCTCCACTGCAGTTCAGTGAGTTTTACGTCAGACTCGGATCTGGTCTTACTTCGTCCCCTGTTAATCTTTAAGGCAAAAGAGGCTGAATAAGGGAGTCAAACCCAGGGCACTCGCATCAAGGGGACCCTGGAATGAAATAGCCCAGGTCAGGCAAAAGCTGGCATGAAAAACGGTATGGGGGATGCTAGAAGTACCTGAGCTTGCACGGAGCGTCAGCCCTCTGCTGCTGCCATCCTCAGTTAAAGCGCAGTCTCTTGGTGATGATATTGAGGGTGGCACCGAAGCAGAGGCTTCCCCAGCCCATCAGGGTAACAGGAAGAAGGGAAAAAAAAATAATCTTAAACCTTTGAGCCACAGCAAGCCCTGTAAATCCCAGAGTTGGTGTTTTGGCTGAGACAAAGCTCCTGCCTGATCCCGTTTTGACCCCAGGCAGTTTGTAGTAGCTGTTGTCTACCTGGCAGCTACAATAAAACGTGCGACTGCGCGTTGGTGATGCGGCTGTCGGAGACACGATGATTTTTCATTGGTAGCTGGGGCCAGTTGCATAACCTTAGCCTGGTTTTGGACCATTTTCTGAACTAACTCCGTGACCGTCCGTAAACTGTCAAGGGAAACGTTTGGTATGGCCAAAACTTGTATCAGATTGCTGAGCTGTGTGTCCGAGTCGGCATTTGTAATTACTAATTGCATACTCGCTGTCTTCCCTAGTTAACACTCATGTGAGTCTCTCTGTTTGGCATTAACATGGGTCTCTGGCAGCTCTCTGCTACGACGGTGTTTGTTCTGGTGCAGGCCCCCCAGTCCCGAGGTTATCGACCTCGTTTGGCTTTACGACCGCAGCCCACAGCATCGTAACAGCCTGCTGCTGCCCGCACGGGTGCGTCACCGCATGAGGGTGGCCGCTGGGGCAGGTGCTGCTCCTGCCTCCCGGGCCAGGGCCGGAGGGGAAGCCAGCCTGGATGACGGCTCCTCGCCAGGCGAACAGGCGTGAGGACGCTTCACGTGCTGCTCTGCAATCTGCGTCCAAAGGGGAAAGGGGCCCTCCCTCCCATTTTCACGTCAGTTTGATGCGAACCCACCCCCCAAAAAAAGAAAAAAAGTTTCTAACCTGCAAAGCCATGTTTGAGTAACTGGTCAACCGGCCGTTGGTTATGAATGAGAAATCGCCCGTGGGGGACGCACCCGTGGGCTGGGTGCCACGACCCAGGGGAGGTCCGGCCCTGCCGCCGCTGGGTGCTCGGCCGTCGTGCCCATGCACCCCCCTGAAGCACGGGCTCGGGGCTCGCTCTCGCCGGTACGGTCGCATCTCTGCCGGCTATGCCTCAGCATCCTTGTTCTTCCAGGACCTCGGAGCACTGAAGATCCCGGAGCAGTACAGGATGATCATCTGGAGAGGTCTGCAGGAGCTGAAACAGAGCCATGACTATGGGGCCCAGCAGCTCATCCGCTCCAGCAGCAACGCCTCCACCATCTCCATCGGCAGCTCGGGCGAGCTGCAGCGGCAGCGCGTGATGGAGGCCGTGCACTTCCGCGTGCGCCACACCATCACCATCCCCAACCGCGGCGGAGCCGACGAGTGGGCAGACTTTGGGTTCGACCTCCCGGACTGCAAATCTCGCAAACAGTCCATAAAGGAAGAATTCACAGAGGGAGAGATCAACTGAGGGGCTCCAGAAGGCAGCAGCAAGAGACCGGGGGGGGGAATGAAACGCCCTATGAAAAATATTTTCAGCCTTGGGCATCTGGAAAAGTGTAATTTTGTTGTCTGGAGGGGAACTGCAAGCTGTGTGAGAAAACACGGACCCGAGCCACGCAGGAAGCGCCTGCCCCGGAGAGGAAACGGCCGTGGCTGCGGCAGAGGGGAAGAGGGCGGCTGGGCCAGCTCACCAAAGGGAGCGCGGCTTTCCTGCCCACCCACGGCAGGGGAGGCACCCGCCGGCGCTTGACGCTGCTTTGTGTTTTACCAGAGGATCCCCGCGTCCGACAGGCGCGGCGTCAAGATGGCGCGATTTTCGCGAGAGCAGCCTTCCTTACTGCTTACCTACCCCCGTTCTGTATTCTCCGCCCTGTCCAAGCCCGCCAGGCCTTTACCGCTGTAAAAAGGACTTAGCCCTGACCCGCTCCATTTTCTGTACAGACACCTGCCAGTGACTGGGGAAAGCCACACAGTCTGCTTTCCTGACGGACTGCCAAAAGTACCCCCTTCCTTCAGTTCTTTGTAGAGCAGAAAAGAACCTGTTTGTCAGTTCCCGATGTGTTCATGTACTTAACTATTTATGTATATAAACAGAAGCAAATGTACATACAGTATACTCATTGTGGTGTAAGGAGAAAAAAGATTTATTTTCATGTAAGCTATAAAAATTGATACTTACTCCTGAGACACTGTAGTGTCAAGTAAATTAATTTCATGTTCTAGCATGTAAACATGCAGAAAATCATGTCTCCAGCCTTATCTATTCAAAATTCCATTTTTTTTCCTCCTCTGGATATCCTTCACACAATTGCAGAGGAGGGGGCGAGCCTATGAATCCTCCTGGGAAGGCAGAGGTCTGGATAATCCCTCCCCGCTCCATGGGGGGAGGTTTGCAGACGGGTTAGACCTAGCGAGCCGGAATGCGGGAGGTGTAAATTTGATCCTACTTTGGAACGAGGAGATGGACTGGGTGACCATGTGAGGTCTTCCCAGTTTTGTTTTCTGTTTCTGGTCATTTTTTCCAGGCATAATTTGTCTGTTGATTAAGGCTGGAAAAAAACCTTAGCAGAAAGCAAGGACGCAAGCAGGTGTGTTCCCTCTCCTAGTAGCGACCACACATTTTGAAAGGCGACATCCCACAGCAGGTCTCTGGAAGGCACGGCACAGGGGCTGCCGCTGTGCGGAAGGAGGGAGGGAGGGAGAGAGGGCAGGGAGCTGCTTCATCTGCCCCCTCAACCTTTGGCTGCTCGAGATTTCAGGCTGCCTGAGGGAATCCATGCGGAAACGACGCTGCCTGGCACCTTTCCACTCCTGCGTCCCCTCCTCACATTGCCTCTGCGACGGAGACCTCCAGAAGGCAGATCTACAACTCCTCATCTCCCCCAGGCTGGGAAGGAGCTAGGAGACCCTTTGTAAAGCTGTGGACCAGCAAAGCAAAAGAAGAAGAGCTCGAGTCTCACCTACGAAGGCCAGGGCTCGCCTCAGAGCTGTGCCTTCTCCTCCTTGCAGGCGGGTGTCTGTCCCCACTCAACAGGAGGATCATGGGGAAAACAAGCGTGAGCTCTGTACATGCCGTAACAGCAGCCCTGGGCCCAGGTCCTCCCTGAGCCGCCTTTGCCTCCGTGTCCAAGAGCAGCCCTGAGCCTTCGGCGCGCAGGAGGTGCCTTCCTCTCCCTCCCGCCTTCCAGCGACGGGCTCTGCTCTGCTCTCCCGCCCGCGCTGAGCCGCACGTGTGAGCGCACCGTCCTTGAGGCCATCACACCCCTCTACACCACACCCATTAGGAACCCGACTCCTTTGGCGTTGCTGAAATGTGAACCTATGTCCTAAGATAACGGCTAATTAAAGCACTTTAATGCTTTAAAGGTTTTGAAACAATCATTCATGTTTTCAACGTTAACTAAGGCTTCTTCCGGCAGTATTAACTGATACACTCCAACCATGGTATGAATGGTATTTTTTGTAATGTTATCTTTGGAAAATGTGTTATTTTTATAGCTGTGGTTTTTTTTTTGTAACACAATAAAAGCACATGTGGGAATTACAACATCTGGCAACTGAAGTCTTGCTTATATCGTATGGAAAGTGTCCTCCCATACCAGCGTATGCCTTAAAGCGTAAGACCTCGACGGGCCTGAAGTTGCTTTGCTACATCAGGCAACCATGAAGCTACAAAGAGAGGCAGTTCTGCGCAGGAGCAGCTGCCAAAGCACGAGTGCCATTAATGGGCCCTTTGCTCCTTACAGACACCAGGACGCCAGGCCTGAGGGAGCCCAGGGCTTTCCTCCCCAGCTCGGGCTACTGCTCTGGGGGAGCGTGCGAGAGCAGTTGGCTCCCCGTGCGCAAGCAGCCTCACCCCACCCTGAAAGCTCTCAGTGCCGCTTCCCACTCCCGACGCTCCACCAAGGGAAGCGTACATCCCGCAGAAGTCACACCTGCGCAGAGCCTGCCTCGAAATCCCGCCAAAATGAAAAGCAACCCGCTTGCGATTCAAGAAATTGCTACAGTCGTTACAGAGAGGCAAGTGTCTACTTCTTCATAGGTAAAACTTTTTTTTTTCCAATAAATGACTAGAAAATAGGGAAAGAAATTGATAGCAATCTTTATCGTTAAGACATAGCTTTTCTGAGTTTGGAAAATTACACCATTAAAAACAATTTCCACAAGAGAATTGTCTTTAGTTATAAATGTCACCGCTATTTCTAGTTTTAGTAATATATATTGCATATATAGGAACTAGAAATTGATTGAACTAAAGAATCTCGCAAGAAGTGTCATTTATAAACTAACACTCAAGGCAAGAACGTTATTTTAATACAATAAAAAAAGCTTTCAAAAGATCTTGAAAACTGCTGAGTGAGAAATAGACAAGCATAGTAAAATCTATACATCTGCAATAAGCTCAACACAAGAATAAAAGGGGACAAAGAACCTGGTTTAAAAGCAGACTTGCCTATTGTTGAAGGCACTATCTTTTTCTGTGGTGTATTTTCCAAATCTGCTGAACTGTAAAAAAAACCCACCTTTAAAATACATAATCAGATGACCTTCCTACACTCAAAGAACATGATTATTAGTTCAGTTTTGTACTAAAATGTTAACATACAACATTTGCATTTAAGGAAGGAAAACAACAGCCTCCACAGAGCTACCTTGCCGCCCGGGTGTGGAATCACCCACCAGCAGCCTCATGTCTCAGTAACAGATGTTGTACAGGGGCCCTGTACAAATTCACAGATCGCATTCTGAAAAACCCCTTTAATAACACAGTGTTTATTACTGAAATGCCCAAGTGCGTTGCTCCTCTACAGAAGAGCCTTCATTTATGGCCTAACTACAAAGTCTCTCATCTCTCTAACGTCAGGACAGTCAGAGGTCTCCCTCCTTGCTTTTTCATTTCTTTTCCCCACCCTCAAGAAAATTAGATCATAACTTCTTTTCAAAAAGATTTAGAAAACCCAGTAAAATCAACGAACAAAACAATAAATAGGAGACCTAGAGGCAAGTTCAGCACAGAGGTCACATTCCTGCATACACTGAAGGGAAATGAGCATGGACCAGACAGATGCTCCTGTATTTTTTTGGAGCATTACGCCATTTCGCTTGTGAAGCTGCCAGGAAAGCGACCCACTTGCACCGTTCCCATCACAGCTGGTGGTGGTCCACACCGCCTTACCACGGCCCGAGGAGCATCGGTCTTCTCCCAGGAAACCAGAGCTCCACGGCCAGCAGAGCTCTCCCAAAGGAAAAGCTGCCTGGATGAAACCGCCCAGAATTTCTCAGGGACTCTGGCTGATGCGCCAAGAAACATCCGCAGCGCCAGCGCCGAGCACTTCTGGTTCAGAAGTGCCTCCGTCTTTGGGGCATTCCTGGTGGAAATGTCAAAACCACCAGTCTTATTTTAAGGTTACAGTGGAGACACCAGTAGGTGGAAATACCTCACTGTATCACAGCTTAACGGTTATCCTTCGCCTCGGAAAACAGCAGCATGTATCACATTATCTCAGTCTTGATTACAGACGAGTCTATCGCTTCGTTGCGCAAGTCAACAGCGGATCCATTTCTCCAGGACTGCTCAGCAGCTGCAGCAACCTGAATCGTCCAGAGAAACTGCTCTTTGGTTATCATGGGGGGTTCCTTGCCTGCAGGGACAGGAATGAAGCACTGGATGAAACCCATATTATCACCTGCTCTGCCTTTCGGCACATCGCCGCCCACCACGGCATGCCTCTTCAGCTCCTGGAGCGGCAGCCTTAGATTTTAAAAAGAGAGTTCCAGCCCCCTCTCCTTCCTGTCCTGTGACTAAAAACCTGTATTTTTGTCAATGCAGCCAGCAGAACAGATATATTTTATTCCTTCTGGGCAGCCAGGTCTCTAGAGGAGGGTCTCCTTGCTGTGACAAATATCTGCTTTCTTCACAAATGACAGTAAGGTCCAACATAATTTTCCCTCCCAATTTTCATTTCTTCTCAGAATGCAGTTTCAGATCAACACTCCATCCCTCACCCATCTCACTGACCTGAAAGTGAGAAAAGAAGCGCACCCCCCAGCGAAGCCGAGTCATTCATTTTCATTTACTGAAACAAGGTTAGTTGTTTGCACTTTGATTGAACTACCAGCTCCTTCGGAGGCTGACCACTCCACACGTTTTTACCGAGCTGCACGCATTGTCATGCTCAATACACATCTGCTGAGAACACCAGCCCATGAAACCCCGTGTCCGCTTACAGCAAGCTTGCTCATCACCTGCACAACACCGGCTTAAACTTAACCGTGATGAACCTCACTCCTAGTTTTCACATCTGCTCGGGTTTTTTTGGGATTTCAGACACAAACATCAAATTGCAATTGCTATCAGAACAGCTTCCGAGGGAAGATTTTGCTGAAAGCAAATCCAAAGCAACACTAGCCATTAACGTCAACTTCGTCCTACCTTTCAGCGTTCTCAGAAAGTGGCGAAAGAGCTCCCTGTGTGCATCTCTGTAGCGATCAGCTTGGGTCTGTGAATATATAGATACCGAAGTCCCGTGCTCCGTAATCCCCAGAGGATTCTGATTATCTACCCGTAACGTTCCTTGGGAACCGTGAACCTGCAGGGAAGGCAGAAAACAGGAAAGAGAACAACATTTTTAAGTTATCGTGCTTTCGATCTTAAACACCTGGCTAGTCTAGAGAAGCCCTGGTTTGTACAACCAAGTAAAAAAGTAGCTCCTAAAATTAGGAGTTACAACCGACGTACCCCCGTGTATGGATCAGACACAACGGAAAATACCAGGTACGTATTATAATACAGTGGCTTCCACTTATGCGATACCGCCACTTTTTTTTTCCCACCTGAGCAAAGCTCCTTTTTTAAGTATTGAACAGATATTACTCCCCAAATCCAGCCCACGCATCTGTTATAATTCATGACTTTAGGAATTTACAGACAATTTGCCTCCGAGTTTACATGTTTCTTCCCCTTTGATATCCTTAACTCTTGGCTTGCTATACACCTAAAAACACCCTGGGAAGACAACAAATGAACTGTGCGACAACATTTCGGCCTCAGGAGAGCTGACACCAATTCCTGCTCTAGTATGATTGCATGCAGCTTATAACCCCAACAGAGTACATGGAAACAGAGGCAAAATTCAGGTTAACAAAAGAGGAAGTGGACTGTAGATTAAACAAACACAAGCAATCCACTGCTGCCGAGGTACAGAGGTGCTTTGTGAAACGTGCTCGCAGGCATATGCACAGGGCACAAGACATATTGCCCCATGCGAACACGTACAGGGTCAAACTCATGCTAGCCTGTGATGTCGCGACAGACTTGCCTGAAAAGTAAGAACGCACCTCTAGTCTCTGATCACAGCTTTTAGTGCAGTGCTGACTGACGTCCAAAGTAACAATTGCTCCGCTAGGAAATTTCATGCTGACCGCTACAGTGTCTGCATCCTTCAAGTAGGCCATATCTGAGTGACAAAAAAGGCACTCACTCACAGCAGGAACAGCAAACCAGCAAGTACTATGACTACAAAGCGCTCTTCTTCCTTTAAGAGGCGACGCTGGCTCTACAATACCTTCAAGCAGGAAGCAACGGTGACAGCAAAGCGCTTTCTGCAACGCACGCCAGCTGGTTTACCTTTATCGGCACTTCTGATGGAGAACAACAAGCTCTGCAGAAACACATGGCCCCTGGGCCTGAACTCCACCTTCCCAGCCCACGGCTCTCCCTAAAGAAGGTTTCCACTGCTTCGTCCAAACCACATTTGCCTTTGCAGCTGATTACAACCAAGATCCGGCAACTTCCAGCACGTAGCTAGAACGAGGCAGATGGTACAAAATCCTCCCTGGGGCATTTTGTTTGTTGCATTTCAAGGCTTTACCATAGATTATAACATTGCATCCTACACCGTCTAACAACAGCCAGTCAAGGTTGGCGGCAGCTGCAATTACCTTAATTAAAACTTTGCGTTTCCATTTAAAAAATGGCAGCTTCCAGTTTGACGGTTAGTTTAAATTAGTCTGGTAACCGTCAGCGTGCCCGTCAGCTTGACACAATCCAGAGTCAATTCACATCTTTAACTGTGCTGAGATCAACAGGGAAGTGCCAGAGAAATCAGAGAAAGCAAAGAACTGAAAAAGACTGCCTTGACGTTCTTGTAAGCACAAAGCTTTGCTCATTATTTTCTGCACTCTGGTTTTCAAATGGCAAACTCCATATCCCTCAATCACCATACAGAGTGGAGTTCAGTGATAGCTCCACAGCAACCGCTTCACATCAGCAGGGAATTGCCAAAATTCAGAAATCGTTGCTAAATACCCTGTCTACAACAACTTCTTGAGAAACTTGCCTTCTACTTCACTAGACTATTTTTTCAACTCTGCTATGATGGAACAATTATGTCATGGCCACTGTGCTCTCGTACACTCTTCTTCCCAATTTTAGTACTGAAGTCCAGAGGTGCACAATAAAATATCAAAAGATTCACTCTTACCTGCACAGAATGCATGCCCCAGTGAAAATATCGTATCTGGTGCACTCTCTCCCAACAGCAAACTGATAATATCTATATCGTGCACAGCAGCATTATAAAAAATTCCACCTGGAAGAAGCAAAACTGGGCATTAAGGTCTCCACATTTAAAATCTGTAGTCAATGTACATTTCTGAACTGCACTGAGATCGATACAAAAATCCCCCTACATTGAAGAAACTTACTAACAGCAAACAGAAAAATGCGACAAAAATAAAGATCGGTAATGAAAATGCTCCTCAAAAGAAAACCCATGCATCTTAAGGCTACACAAACATAGGGGACTTTCCACCAGAACATGGGGCAAGATACATTTCCAGTCCTTTGAGAACGAACTTTTCAGAAGAAAGCTGCTCAGTACCTGATGTCTTCAGGAAGCTCAGAGACGCTGCTGGATATATGCTGCTAATCGTCGATATCCGGTGGATCCTCCCCAGCGCCTGGCTGTCGTGGACTTTCTTGTACAAGAACTGCAGCGCTGGGTCAAAGCGCCTTCAAAGAGAAACAAGGAAAGCAGTACAGCGTTTGGAAGAGGAGGAGGTCACCCAGGCTGCCGTTACCGCTGTCGTGCACGAGGCTGACTCAATGGCAGACAGCGGCGAGCGTGCGACACGAACCTCACCGGACAGACAGGGTTAGACGCAGCTTTCTAAGTTCAGCCACTTACTATGTATGAATTTTTCTTCTTGCAAACGACACTCACATCTGCAATTGTGAAGACTTTAACTAACTGAATGAAGAAATTAAACTATGGGGACTAAAAGCATTTAAAGGTCCCGTAAGTTACCTACAGTTCTTCTCAGAGCCCTGCCTACAGGTTTATATTCAGTTGACTGTTGACCAAAACCTCAGCTGAGGTTCAGTCTTGTGGCTGGGACCAGACCTGTACATATAGCGCTCAAATGGAAAAGGCAAACGTTAGGGCAGATATTTTGCGTAATTACGTACTAACGTACATGAAATACATATACATTTGTCCAAATAAGTTGTATTTGCAATGAAATTAACTGTTCTCAGCAGAGGAGCAAAAAATGATCAGGTGTGTTTACTAACAACCCACATCCACTCAGCATATGGTGTTAAATGCTGAGCGCAAGTTTAAAGGGGCATTCTTGGCTTTTAGCAGAGCTCCCTGAGTTCCCGCAAGTTTAACGGAGCGGAAGCAAATTAAAATTAATCTACTTTCCTTCTGTTCCAATTATTTAGCCTTAAGGGTCCAGATGTAAGGTCACAAGTGGAACCATCGGTTTATAAAGATTAATAAATCTATTCCCACCAGATAGGCCAGTAATTCTAACAGCAAGCCGAATTTTCAGGGCCACATAGTTTGCAATCCTCAAGGTTAATAATCCTCAAACACCATCCCTTCTAAAGGAGTAAGAAAAAGTCACAGGTAAAATGCAGCTCTATGCAGACCCCAGTGTTTGGAAATTCAATATGAGTGGAAAGTTAAGTAGCGGCTGGAGCCAATGTCTCCCTGAAGATGGTGCTCTAAAAGGAACTTCAAAAGGTCCCTTGTTCTTTTGTTGAAGAGTTACTCTGAGCTTTCACCTGTATTTGCTAACACGCATACTTATGTTTCACAGGATCCACATCATCTAAATAAGCACAGAATATAATTAGCAAATCGGTGAAAATACAAAAAAAGGTACAGAAAAGGAAGAGTTTTCAATATTGTGAAAACGTATTCAAAGAGCAGCCTTTTTCTCTGTCATTTTAAAGAACATAGCGAATTCACTGCCTTCTTCCAATGTTATTTCTAGTTTACTGCAACAAAGCTGTCAAACAGAGAAAAAAGGATGGATACCCTCAGATCCAGAAAAAGTACAATACACATGGGCAGAAGTTTTGTACAGAAGTCTAGTACATGAGGAAAATTCAATGTCATAGGACATTACTAGACTGAAGAGGGTTGCAAGCTAAAAGCTTTCCAACAGAGCAGTGAAAAGCAGATCTCAGTAGCTGCACGCTTAAAAAAAAAAATCACAGATCTGCCTGACCTGGTGGTTGTACATGCACGAAAAACCACGAGCAAAAAACGTCCTAAAATCACAGACCGCGGAACTGCCTCAGAGAACAGCACAGCACCGTCGGAGTATTTCCTTCTCTGAAGCTCCAACTAGCTGTAGCACCTGCAAAACCTCGAAAGGACCGCAGAGATGTGGACCCCAACTGCCTTTGGCTGGTGTTAAAAAAAAAAAAACGGAGTTTTCACATATTGAAAGCTTCATTGTTTGAGTTCCACCAGCATCCATGCCAGTGAATATTTTAATCTCATGACAGCTAAATTTTATCTCCATTAGGCATGAAGAATTTATCCAATCCAATTTACTCCCAGATGAACGTTAACAAGCAGTGAAACCAAGGTTATCTGAGGACAAATTCAGGAAAGCCTGAGGAATCCATGCTACTTTCAGACACATGCTTCTTACCAAGTATAAATCAGAAGAAAAATGCTGGCCTTACTTGTAGAATCCACACACCAATGGTCTTCCGCATCTGTCAGCTTCATCGAAACAAGCTTCTGCCGTCTGCCTGTCAAAACTGGGCAGCCTCTCGCAAAATACACCTTTTCCTGTGCAAAATGGTACAGAACACAGGGCTGAAGGCAAGACACAGTCTGCACAAAACGTTTTTATCTTGAAATAACATATACATGCTATAATAAACATTCTAGAAAGTGTTTTATCAAACTGAAGCACTGCTGCTAACTCCCTTTTGCCCTCCAGCTCTGGCTTTGCTAGCTGGTTACGGACCCCAAGAAGTGTGACTGGTTTGACAGACAGCTTTCCTTTGAGTCCCAGTGGTACTTCTAGGACTAAGCACTCCACAGCCGTACTGGGACCAGGACGCTACAGATCCCATTGGAGTTCAGCCATTAACATCAGTGTCATCAGTGGAGTAATTTCTCTTTAATTCTGCAATTAGATAGTCTGCACAACTCAAGGGACGCTGCTGAAACGAGAAAGCATTCATTTAAAGCGTTTAGCAAGCACACAAGGTCTGCCTCAACACGTGCTGCTGACTACAGATAAAAGCTGAATTTGCAGCCGTTCCTCTTACCCGCTCGCAAAGCATCTATTACGATCTCAGAGGCTTCTTCAGGTGGTGAACAAATAATGGCTCCGGAGACTCTGCGGAAGTCAAAAGAAAGATCTTCAGTGAAGACAAGGTTTTTACTAGACGGAACAATGCTCAAAAGCTCCCTTCAGTTACAGTTATTTTTACGATAGCCACCTTAAACTTTGAGGAAGAGTTAAAAAAAGGCATAAACCCCCATCGCTCTGGAAGAGCAAGTTATGTTACAAAAGGAACTTGGTACCTGCTTCCAAGAATGAAAAACGGGATGACATATATAGGTTAAAATTACAAGTGGCACAATGGAATTGCATTGCTTCTCCCGCATCTTAAAGGAGAAAGTCTTTTAAAAGGCGTCCTTTGAAAAGGAGTTAAATCCTGCTAGTTAAGACATACAATGAAATCAGAAGTTTATGTGGTAGAGCTGCTGAACAAGTGATCGGTACATCTCAGCTTATTATCATTCTTTAGTTGCTGATATCAAATCCATCTTTCTTAATAGCTCTACCTTTCACTTTTGCAATGATATTTAAAATACCAATTTGAGAACAGACTGTAAGCACATCACTAGACGTTACCTGTTCGGTTCAACTGTAAAGCAAAATGCCACAATCTTTCCTATTTACAGCAATGCTCCCTTATCTCAAACAGTTTCAAAAGAGCCACCAAAGTCAGCCAGCTGCTCCAAGGCAGAAAAACTGCCAGGCAGCAGCAAAGCGTGTCGTTTATCGCTCTCTGGGAACGGAGGAAAGTAAGGCTTTTTTCTATTTCTTAACAAAACCTCCTGCAACTAAACTCCTCCGAGTTTTCAGGGATTCTGGGCACGTCAGTAAAGCTAAGCTTCTCGGGGACTTCCAAAGCATCTCTGGGTAGATGACATACTACGTAAGGCTTAGCCTGTAACAGCCCCTCGGTCTCACTCCGTTCCCATATGTGGGGCCAGACAAGCACGGTCTGGGTCCGCTATGGCGCAGCGGCGTTTTCCAGAGAGGGGAAGCAAGACGCACGCACGGGAGTTAGTGGTGGACAGTACCGCTGATCGTTGAGCGCGACGTCGGCGTCCTGCTGCCGCAGCACCCTGGTGCCGGCCAGGAACTCGGCGCCGAAGGCGTGCTCCACCTCCTCCAGCTGGTCCTCCACAACGTAAAGCAAGCAGCAGCCGTTGTCCTCCATCAGGCTTTGAAACAAGGCTTTATTAATGAGCCCTACGCCGAAGAGGGCGAGGCCGACGCCGCCGTGCCGCAAGGCGGGCCCCGGGCCCTCGGAGGCGTCGAGTGCGGCCCCTCCTTGGCCGGCGGCCTGCTTCGAGGGGGCAGGCGCGATCCTCATGTGGAAGGCGGCAAGCGCCGAGGGGCGGCTGGTGGAGGTGGAGGGCGTCGGGTCTTCCCTGGGAGCGGCCGCGCTCGCGGGACAGCTGGCGGCGACGGGGCGGTGGGGAACCAGCGGCTTGTGGTAGGAGGGCGGAGAGGGCACCGTGCCGTAGCCGGCGCTGGTGCCGGCGCTGGTGGCGAGGATGAAGGACGGCTGGGGCAGGAGGGAGGGCGCGTCGAGCTGCAGGGGCAGGCCGCCGCCGACGTCTGGACCTGCGGAGCTGGGCGAGACATTGGAGGGTTTGGGCTGAGCGTCTGCTCGCCCTCGCCGCGCGAGGGGCAGAGGCCCCGCGCCTCCCACCCGCTCCCCACAACCGCTCCGCTCCCCAGCGGCCTCGGCCCGAGCAGGCAGGAGCCGGGCCGGGCACTCACAGGAGCAGCGGGGCGCGCAGGCCGTGCTGGCGGAGCAGGCGGCGGTTGCGGTAGTGGCGGCCGGAGGAGAGGTGCTCCAGGATGCGGTCGCGGCGCACCCGCATGGGCAGCTGGCAGGAGGTGCAGTAGAGCGTCTCCACCACCGCCGCCTCCCCGGCGTTGCCGCGCTCCAGGAGGTGCCGCTTCACCGCCAGCTCCGAGAACTCGGCCGCGTAGTCGTGCAGCGTCTTCTTCTTCCGCCCCATGGCGGCGGCCCGGCCCGGCCCGGCCGCCCCGGAAGCGGAAGGCGCGGCCCCGCCGCCGTTGCCCGGCAACCGGGCGCGGCGTCCCGGGCGGGAGGCGGCGGCTCCGCGGCCCTGCCCCGAGCGACCCCCGCTGCCGCGCCCGGCCCCGGCCCCGGCCCCGGCCCCTCCGGCCGTGGACGCGCACCGCTGCGTGCGCCGGGAGAGGGGCCGCGCCGCCTCCGCTGCAGCGCGGAGATGGAGGGAGGGAGCTCAGGCACAGCAGCCCCCGATGAAGGCGCCGGCGAGGCGGAGGCCCGCGGGGCCTTGCAGGCGGCAGAGCTGTGCGGGGTCCGGGAAGCCGAGCGGGAGCTCCGCGAGGAACTGCGGAAGGCGCAGGATGACCACAACATGGCCACAGGTACCCGGGGACGGCCTCCGGAAAACACGCCGTTAGCCCAGCTGCCAGGGTCATCCTCTTGCCATTCCGCTCCTCTTGCCCAGAAAAAATGCCAGGTTAGGTTCTCAGGAGCGCCAAACCTCCCGCTTTCCAGTGCCGCTGAGAGAGCGGGGCCGGAGCGCCACAGATTTTGAAACCACCTTCTCCCTCCCTTAGAAGTGAGGTGCCCAGGAAGCCCCGGGCAGTATCCCGGGGCACCCAGGGGCGTTCCGGCACTCGGGCAAACCTGTGCTTGTGGTACCAGCTCTATTAGTCCTCCGAGTAGCTCCTACCTCACACAATGACGTTAGTTAGGTTTAACATATATCACAGAAAAGTACCACGAGACACATTATTAAGCAGCGTCACTGTGGCTGTAGTGTTAACTTCACCCAGGGTCTACGCTCAGATGGTTACAACAGCTCTGCTTATGCTTACCTGAAAAAGATGCCATGAAGCTTTTGGCAGGGATTCGGTTTGCTTACAGTAGTACTCCAACCTCACAGGTGCCATCTCTTCCTTGCAAAGACAACTGGAGATCCAAGAAGCCCAGCTTCGGAAAACCAAATCTGAAAAGGAAATGCTCCAAAAGAAGCTCAGAGAGCGAGAAGATCAGCTACAAGCCATGTCTACCAAGGTACCGCTGCCCTGAGAGCATGGTGGCCATCGTTCTTAGGGGAGCTGGCAGCAGGGAATTCAGGCTTTATGCAACAGTTCCCTTTCTCCTAGACAGGAGGTGCACCTGTGAACTGCAAAACTGAAGTGTAACATATTTTCTCTTAAGTTTTGCAGCCTGAGAGAAGAACGGAAACATGAAGAAATGATGGTGACAATAGAGAAGGAGAACTGCAGTCTTCGACAGGTAAACTTGGTGCAAAGCCGCCATAGAAAATTCCCGTATTAGCTGCTTAGTTGTGCTTGTTTTAAGCTTGGGGGAGTTTGCCACATAAAACCCCCCTACTCAATCGAGTAGTTTTAGAGAAAATGCCAAGTTATAACAGTTACCAGTACTACAGATTAACCATCTGTAGACTCTGCCTAGGAAATACAAGAAGTGCCTGGACCAGATACTGGGAAGATGCGGCCAAGCCTACTCGCTTTCTTCCTTGCTATAATGGCTTGATTAACCTATCTCCTCAGGTTGTTACAGAACAAGAATCCAAACTGGCTGAGCAGAACAAGCTGATCAGTGAGTTACAGGGGAGAGTCAGCCAGCTACAGGCAGAGGTTCTGACCAGCCGATACCACATCCACAAGCAGCAACGGGCCCAAGAGGTGATCCAGAGCCAAGCTGAGACACTGCAGCACAGGGAGCTGCAAACTAGAGTGGCACTTGAACGCATCACCAGCAGGGTAAGTGTGGCCTCTCTCACTTCAGACTCCTACCTCCCTCTTGGGAGACGCTTCAACCATTTCAAGCAGAGAATCTGAAAACGTGGAGACATTCTTGGGCAAAAGCGGGAGAGGCACCAGGGCACTGCAGTCCTTTGCTCTCGGGGCTCCACTTCCCTTTGCAGCCACAGGGCCAGAGGAGCAGGAAACTCAGTCCATTTGCTTCCCAGCTTTTTAGCATGCAGCTCTTATGTCACATACAAAGCAAACAGGTGTCAAATACCAGAAGCCCCTGAGAAACTCAGGTTCAGAACAGTTACATCACCAGATTCTAATATCCTCCCAAACTCAAAGTAACAGGTATCACCTTAAAGCCATTTGCTGCAGGCATACGCGCCCAGTAGCAAGCACAGAGCCCGACACCTGGGTAAGGGACTCAATCCACCCAGAAACACATCATTAGCACAGTACTTGCAGTAAAGCCCAGTCAAACTGCCCGCAATTTCACATAGACTTCCCATGTCATCATTCACTAGTACTTTGTCCAAGTTTGACAGCATAGTCTCTGTAAATCCATGCAAATGTGAAAGAATTGTACGTAAAGACTAAACACACATACTTCTTTCCTCTTTTATCAAAAGTTTGAAAGATATCGAAGCAAAATAATTCAGGCTACATTCAGTACAGCAGGCAGCAAGCCTCCCCAGGCAGAAGTCACAGATGAGGAGGTGCTGGAGGCAATGCAGGTACGTGGTTCTTTCGAACTCTGCTTCTAGCAGCTGGCAAGGGACTGATGAGATAAGGGAACACTTTGCAGTAGTGCTCTCCATCTAATGCTTTCCCATCCCTTTACACATCCCTAATTTTCAGAAAATAATTAATGAACGGATGGAATTCTATCAGATGCTGAAACAGAAAGGTGTCAAGGTCCCATCGCTCTACAGCATCGACGTGTCTACATCATCGCCCACCAGTGCTAAGGGAAGGAGGAAGAGTCCTGCAAGGTAGCATCTTTTAAGCCCAAAAAGCAGCACTAACGGCTGAGTCAGAATACGTCACCAACTTCAGGCTCCTTCCTGTTCCTTGTTTTTGAGATGGTGACTTAGTAACAAATTAAACTCATTTTACTGAAAGCAAGTTCTGTGGGAATATCTAATTCAATTGTTTCAACCGACTCAGAGCACAATTAACTGTAAATCATTCATCTGTAGAAACATTCAACCTCACAGGGAAGCCTGAAGCACCCCTAAGGACTGCTTTGCTACAAGTAGCTAGAAAGCATTAAGTTACCATTTTTGCAGTATACCATAGCTGCTTTGGCAAGTTTGTATGGTTACATGACTGGAAAATTCACCAATGCCAAAACAAGTGACAGTGACAGATGACCGCAAGAACTGTTTTATTTTTCCATTCAATACGCAAGTCCCAACATGTGGACGTATTTGACACGGTATCTGGAAGTTCAGTTAGAACTCTGTATCATTTTTAACAGAAAAAAGTCAATCTGTAGGTCACCCTAGCTTATGGAGAGGTTTGCATTCATACAGGTAGTAGCCCTGATGTAAAAGTCACCCACAGACTGGAAAAATTAGAACCGCTCAAACTACCTGTATTTTGGAAGGTGTCCCCAACACTTCATGTGGGAGTGTGACACAAAGCTCCAGGAGGGTCACTCTGGGCAAGAGTGCTTGTGTTCTGGGGAGACAGGGAGCTTCAGTGGTGTCGATGTAAGGCAGCATTAGCCCTCTGAACGGAACTGAACTTCACGAGCAAGAATAAAGTCAGTGCTCGATTAACAGTAACTCAACGGGTACACAACAAGGTCACTACAACTGGTATTTCCACAAGGATGGATGATGGCTCTAAAATGCACTGGGACACACAAACCCCTTGCAGTCAATTCAACTGACTTCACTTAAAAATGGAAGCTGTGTTAATGTCTGAACACAGAAATCACCACTTTAAAACTCATTCCTCAAGTTCTGACAGCAATTAAATTTTCACAATTACTCCAGATATAAAAATAAAATTACGCAGAACGAGATGTTAGCCAAGTAGTTTCGCATTCTGTCTTCAGTATTGGAACACAGCATGTGACTTAGTTTCAATGCTGTCACCTACTGGATTTCTCAGTTTAGCTGCCAAAATAATAATCCAGCTCAAACATACCAGGAAGAAACAGTGATCTTGCAGAAAAATATGACTGCATTCACTTTATAAACGCTAAGATGTCACAATGATTTTCTCTACAAGTTACTGCATTCTGACTTCCAATACCTTCTCTGCCTTTAAGTTTGCATTTGAAGATGCTGTTATCTCTACCTAGTCAGAACACTGATGACTTTCTATTAAGGCTGAAAGAATGCAATACTCCTTGCGCCATAGCTTGATCAAACTTTAAAGTTTTTACATGCCCAGGCAGGATGCACTGCATCTTTTCTTTAAAAAAAAAAGACCACCACCTCACTGCGTACAAGTTGCATTGTTGAACATGGGGGAAAAAAAAAAAAGAAAATTGAATCATTTTCTTAGCTTTCATAGCTGCTAACGTATTACAGTCAGAAGAGATGAAACTGTGGTTAGGTCAGTTTTTGAAGGATAAAGTACTTTCAAGTTTCCATCTGTGTCCACCACTCGAACTTGCTCCACTACCAACGGAAAATTCATCGGCTGTACGTTTTGGCTGGGGTTCAAATTCAGTGGTCCACAAAGAGCATCAGATTCGTTATCCGAGCCCGAGTCTTCCTTATTTTCCAAGGTAAACCTGTTCAGTTCTGCAATTTTCTGTTAAAAGTAAAATACAGAAAACAAGATTAATTCTGCGGCTAAGGCCTCACAGCAACTCCAAGTTGCTTCCAAGGTGTGGATCTTGCCAGCCTCTGGAGGAGCATCTGCATGAAAATATTCTTCAGTGGGTCAGAATCTTTCAGGAAACTGAAAGGCCTCTTGATGTTATCACTGCTGTGCTCTCCAGGAGGTCCCACTCCTCTGAACAGACTAATTTTTTACTTTTAGCACAGAACTCGGGCTCTGTCAAAGCACTGGATTCTAAGCAACAAGAGCCTGCTGTAGGATCACCACCGACGAGTTTGCTTTTGGCTCATTTGAAACTCCCTCTGTTACTACCTTGTGTCAACTACACAAATCAGTTAGCCTTCACCAATGTGTTCTAAAGGTTACGTTAACTGAACAAGAAAAAATACATTTATCTTGCAAAATATTTAACAGCATACTATCCTGTACTTGCCATATACCAAGTTTTATCCTTTTCAGTAAGAAAGCTTTAACTAAATGCAAGCATGTTGAATGGCATTTAATGAGACTGTCCTGCTGCTAATACAGTATGCGAAAGATAATTCTGTAATAATGACAGGACCAAGCAAGCTAATTGTCAGGCATGCTGAGGTGAGAAACCTCCCTAAAAGAATTTATTGGCAGCAGGTGAAGCCATGAGCTCACTAACAAGGGGAAGGTGTTGAAAGTCAAACCATAAATTTCCAATTGTGGTAACACAACATTATTTACTCTAGCATGTTTTGAGGTCTGCTAGTTACTCAGGATCTAAGAATATAAAAACCTTTTACGATACAGCAAAAAACGGAAGAGTAAGTAAAGGAGAGGGAATAATTATAATAACAATAATAATAATAATAAACTTGTATTCTTCTCAATACACGTGAGCAATTAAACATTTCACTGAGAAGCACACCAAGAACAGCGGAGATTATTTTACTGAACTTCTTACCAGAATTAGTGTGTCCATGACATCTTTGCATATCTGTAAACTGGCATCACTTGTCACTTCCAGAAACAGATCACGGGTATCTTTTCTAATCTGTAAGAATTTCATGGGTAAAGCAAGTAAGGAATCAGAGCATCCTCACCCACAGTCACTTGACAACATTTCAGTACACAAACTGAACGAAAGGTTTTCATTCAATTCAACCGGAGGCAAAGCACTGCCTTTCTTTACAAGTCAAACCCCATATTCTCGCCATTCAGTAAAGCCATCTCTGCAAAGGCAGACTTGGTGCCTTTGGAACAGCTTGCCCGAGCTTTACAGATTTATAATGGTAAAACATGTAACTCCAAGATCCATCTCAATCTGACAGTCTAGCAGAGGTGATTCAGGCTTTGAAGATTTATATTTGGAACGCAATCACAAGTTTCACAGAACTGCACGTATCTTTGAATCTGGAGTTAAATACCCATCAGTAAAAAGAAACTGTTTAATTCTGATCAACATATTTCCACTAACAGAGAGTACCTTTGTTTTCTCACTATTGGTTATTGGTGGGAAAGAAATCACAATGCCTTCAGCATCCACAAGACATGGGTAGTTATCTTTGCCATCCAATAACTGGAGATACCTGCCAAGAAAAACAAAGAAGCAAAAAGTGAGCAACTGAGACAGCAGCTGGACACAACGGCAGAAAACAGTGACAAAAGCAAGTTAACGTGTTCCTGATCTACCACGTAGCAAAAACAGAAGTTGGAGCACTAAAATTCAGCAAAACGGCATCATGGTGATACAGCTGAGGAAAGCCACCAGCTGCAGGAATCAATGGGCTAGAACCACGAAGTAACTCACATTTTAATATCCACGCTGTCAAAGTAGATAGACATGCTTCTAGTGCTTTCCGACATCCCAGTGCTCAAACAGGAATATCAGAGCCCACTGTCTGATTCTTCCACACAGCTTACTTAGTTTTCCCTCTTACTTACTATGGCGAAACACAGTTCTCCCAACATGTACTCTGTGAATTTCCCCAAGCCGTACGAGTGATGGATATGGGTGGCGATCTCTGCGTGAGCAGTAAACAGAACAGGGCAGTGCCACGCTCCGCTTTATAGCTCATCTGCTCCTGCATGCAGATTTACTGCATCTCTGATTTGCTTAGTTTATTGAATGAGCATGACACACTTCATTTCTCCTTGTTTCCTTTCTATTTGCTATTCTAAATACATTTGTCACGTCTAAGAATAATTCATATGACAAGAATTTATTCTTGATGCAGCTAGAAATAATGGAAGGTGTTCATCATCCTCGTTTCACTCCAGGTTACTCTTTATGTATAAATTCAGCTCGGTGTTTTTCATCTCAGCTCCTAAAAGCTCGTGCTGGGTTCGTTAGCCCCATCACCAGTACAGAACATGCTTCATAATACATTCGAGCACATTTTCTTCTTCGAGCTGTTTTTCCATACGAGTATGAGTTACCAAAAGTAACCTGAAGAAAAAACCAAGAGATCAGTATACTGACTTGTGCAACCCAGAAACATTCTGACGCTTCTTCTGTTTCCTCTGCTCCTCAGCTTCCAACTGCAGCTGACGGAGAAGATCCTTTGCCTTAATCTCCTTTCGACCCAGGGGCATTATCTACACCATACAAGAAAACAAACGTTTGAATTTAAGAATGACTCCAACACTGGGGTTATTAACACTCTCCTGTAAGCAAGTCAATAATTAAAACCATCCCTCTGTATGCAGTCATTCCTCACACCTTATTCAGCATGGAAATACACCTTCTATTTAACATGGACTACTATGATCACACTGGGTTGAAACCTTTGTGTGAGCTACAACACCCACTTGAAAAACAGGATCATTCGCTAGTGCTAAACCAGGTGTGCACAGTTTTCTTAGCCAGTTCCTTCGCTGTCATTGCTCACGGAATAATGTGAAAACCTGCTGTCTCCTAACAGAAGCCATGAACGAAAGGCTCTGTAAGCCATCAGGACAACGAAGGATTCATTCCTGAGGACCAGGCCACATGCACAGAACAGTTACAAACACAAGACGTCTAGAGAGCAGCCTAGACGGGTCAGCCCGAAAGAGTCGGAGTATCCTGACCATTCGGTCCTTCAGCGAGATGGGTTCTGGAGGCAGGATATTAACGGACACACTGAAATAGGCCTAAATAAATAAGGGTGACAAATTTGAAGTATCATTTTTATATTCTGGATTGAAGTTGCAAGTACAGCCTAAGAGCTTGTCACAAAAATGTACTGCAAGCTTTTTTTTTTCTCTCCCTTCTTTGAAAGCAGCAACATAAACAACCCAAGATTGGGTAAACCAACAGAACCTGAACTGATTTTAATTCGGTTACTTTGAAGGCTGCTGCCATTAGAGGTGCACTCATACAAACAAGCACCTGCTTTGCTGCGTGACACTCCAGACCCATCCTAACATATACAGACGTCCAGGGAACATTACGGTGGTAACACCACAACACAGGAGAAAGGATCGACACTGAAACACCAATATCTCAGTCAGCCTAAGCAGAGGCACACATTAAGCAAGATCAGAATGTTTCTAGAGGAAAAAAATAGTCTACATCTGCTGTCCCTGATTACTTTAAGTCCTCTGAGAGATGCACTCTTAACTGGTCCTGGAATAATACTAAGTAGCTCTGTGAGGCTTGTTTAAGCAGGCTTCGTTACAGCAGGAGAGCAAGAAAATTAGTACAGCTTCTATATTAAAGTTCCTGGAATTAGTTGTCTCGGATCTACGGGGTAAGAAAAAAAATCATTCCGTTCTGTACAGTCCCAGAAAACAAAAGGAAAAAAAAGTGGAAAGGCCCACCGATGCCACTGGCCCTACCTTCAGTTCGTCAGGAGGCCGAACATCATACGTCAGAGGACCTTTGATCAACTGCAAGTCATGGGTGGCAATTGTGGCTGCTGTCCGCTTTTCACAGATGTCTTCGTGCAGTTTAGTCTAGAACATAAGGAATGCCATCAAAATATATCAAAAACATCAGCATGATTTATTCCTCCCAGGGTTCAGCACTCTTACGTATTTAATGTTTGTAGCATTATCAGCTATTTGAGTAACCCTTTTGCATTAAATGGAGCCCTTCTCTTCACCTGGGAAACAATTTCACCTGAATTACAACCCAAACATAAAGATAGCGAACCATCGCACACGACATGTTTCTCAACTGGGAGATACACAGTTTTAAATCAGAAAACAATCACAAATACGTGAGTCTCGTCATCTCAAAGAAGCTAACACCTGCCATCTAATGGACAGGCAAGCAGTATGCCAGGTCAAAGTCTGTGGTTACAATACCTCGCTTGGAAGGTTAGGCGTGCAAGACAGTTTTAGCACAGATTAGGAAGCCTGGAGCCAAACCAGGGTACTTCTAATGCGGGCGCTGGTTTATTATTAGCTCTCAACGGGTTGCACAGCACTAACAAGCTGTTGTTACAGAGGCAACGCAAATGCACGTGCATTCATCGCCCTCTCATGGTAATATCTGAGCTCCCATGAGGTTCTTCAGGAAAACCAGTTTGGCTTATTATGGTCTGACTAGGCGGCACGCTGCTGGCAGAGGCCACGCTGCACTGCCATCCCACCGTACACTCACCGCCTGCTAGGCGAAGAGTTCACCCTGGGTTTCAGAAACTTATCTGCTGGAAGGAGTCTAGAACGATCCATTTCCGACACTGCTAGTAATGCTCCCGTTGCAAACGAGTAACACAAGACCGCAGCAGTTACCTGTGCGGACAGGAACCTCTTCAGAGCATTTCCCGGCTTTAAGTTCACCCCTTTCAGCACGCAGCACACAATGAAGGGTCGAACATCTCTGACGCCCGGGCTGGCTTTGACCACCAAGGGCGCCGGGTTTTCGGAGACATGCAGAACCTTCACCAGCAGCTTGCTCGCCTCCTCCAGCTCGTCCTGCTCCCCGTCCCCACTGTCCTTCTTCTGCGGCTTCTCCCTCTTCTTCTTCCTGGCCTCCTCTCTGGCGCTCTCGGCCTTCCCCTTCCCGCGGCCGCCGGCCCGCAGGTACTCCAGGATGGCCTTCGTCTGGCAGCCGTTGACCATCTTCTCCAGCCGCTTGTCCTTCAGCTGGTTGCCCCTGAAGTTGGCCTCCTTCAGGCGGGGGCAGTCGGCCAGCGCGGCGGGCAGCTCCCGCAGCTGGTTGTTGGCCACGTCCAGGCTCTGGGAGAGACAGAGAGGGCGGTCAGCGGCGGGGACCGGGGGCGGCGGGGACCCGGGTGGGCGGCGGGGGGCCGCGGCTCCGCTCCCACCTTGAGGGCCGGCAGGGCGGCGATCTCGGCGCCCAGCTCCGCCACCTCGTTGTCGGCCGCCTCCAGGCGGCTGAGGAGCGGGAAGGGCCCGCCCGGGCCGGCAGCGGCGGGGGGCAGCAGCCCGCCGGGCAGCGCCCGCAGGCGGTTGCCGGAGAGCAGCAGCGCCTGCAGCTGCGGCGCGGCGCGGGCCAGCCCCGGGCCCAGCTCCCGCAGCCGGTTCCCGCTCAGGTTGAGGCTGCGCAGCTGCGGGAAGGCCGGGCCTCCCGCCGGCTCCGCGCCCGCCGCCCCGCCCAGCGCGGCGGGCAGCGCCTCCAGGCCGTTGCCGGAGAGGTCGAGGAGGCGGAGGGCCGGCAGCGGCCCGCCCAGCCCCGCGCCCAGCCCGGCGGGGCCCAGCGCGTTGCCGCGCAGCACCAGCGTGTGGAGGGCGGGCAGGGCGGCGGCCAGCCCCGGGCCCAGCTCCCGCAGCGCCGCGCACCCGCTCAGCTCCAGCGACTGCAGCAGCGGCAGCGCCAGCAGCGCCGCCGGCAGCCGCCCGCCGCCCGCCGCCACCCGCTCCGCCACCGCCGCGCCGGCCAGCGCCAGCTCCCGCCGCCGCTCCCGCGCCGCCGCCTCCAGCTCCGGCCAGGCCGCCGCCGCCGCCGCCGCCGCCATGGCGCCGCGCTGCCCCGCCCGGGCTGCGCCGGAGCCGCCCTCCTCCGCGGAAGGCCCGCCCCGCCGGGGAGGGCTCGCCCGGCGCAGCGAAGGCGCCCGCGCGTCCGCCCCCGACAGCGGCCGGCCTGCCCCTGCCCCTGCCCCTGCCCCTGCCCCTGCCCCTGCCCCTGCCCTGCCCGGGGGCGCGGCCCTGGCTCACCGCGCAGGCCGAGACCCCAGCGAACCGGCCGCCGCCGTCCCGCCTCTCCCTCGGGATGGAGGAGGGCCCGGCCCGCCGTGCGCGCTGCCCCTTGGGGCGGGCGGCGGTACCTTAAAGGCAAAACCAAGGGACCGCCTCGCTACCGGGCGCCGCGGCTGCCAGAGCGGTGCCACACAGGGGCTGCAGGGAGCTGCTTCTGCGGCCAGGCTTTCAGCGCGGCCAGGGCCACGACTTGTCCTGGCAGCCTGTAAACGCAGAGGTACCCTCCAAACTTGCCAGACAGGTTATTTAATAAGTGCAATAAAAATAGCTGACATGTTTAACGTAAGTGGCTTTGTCTCTTGAAACGATAGCGGTAACATCTCTAGGATTTAAATACCTTATCTGCTTATCCAGTTCTTAGGAACCGCATGATCTATATAAATGCTCTCTTGGGGTAGCGGAACTCCAGGCGGGCGCTTGACATCAGCTGAATTCCTGCACACAGGTACGCTGGCTGCTCCTGAGTCGCCTCTGCACTTTAGATGGATGAAAACAGCTTGGTTGACATCCAGGTACAGTATGGAGAAAGAGATCAGATAGAAAAAAAGCCCATGAGATTGGAGCCCAGTCTGTTCTTTCTTTAATATCGATGTACCGTCATTGCTGATGTAAGTTTTCCAGTCCAACAGTTTGGAGAACTTCTTTCTGTTAGCCAGACCTGCACCTGTGCAACAGTTTTGCTGCAGAATATTTTGCTCCAGGCTTCATGGCACAGGAACAAACTTCACTGTGTTTTTCACACCAGTGTTTATTTTGCCACTGCAGAAAACACAGGTTGTTCATTAAGTGAAAGGAAGCAGACCAGTGAAATCATCTTTTAAAAATTACATTGGTGGTACTACTATGCTCAAAGAAGGTCCTCTCACACCCTAAAAATAAAATCCCATTTTCTCACTTCTAAGTTGTTTCCAATTCATACCATTGAGTAGTTAATATTATTTTTATACTTCAGAAGTGTATTTCTTAGTCTAAAGACACCCAGCAATCTCACTGAACGTTATGCACTCTAAAATATTTAAATGATTTCTTTAAAATGTTGCTAAGACGCTATTCTGGATTTGAAGAAAAATTACAAAGCCCTAAGACGCAATGTGGCACACCGAAGCCTATGCATTTGTCTTTCAAAAGCTGCCTGACAAAGGCTCTGCAACACGCTTCTCCTGCACGTACCTAATTCCTGCTCCCTAGCGTGGGCCGGGAAGGTGAGCACAGCGGGTGGTAGGACAGGGAAGAGTTATTGCACGGGTCCCCAAGG
Organism: Gavia stellata; assembly: GCF_030936135.1. Taxonomy (NCBI): domain Eukaryota; kingdom Metazoa; phylum Chordata; class Aves; order Gaviiformes; family Gaviidae; genus Gavia; species Gavia stellata. The sequence continues at coordinate 8,792,146 of NC_082620.1, forward strand.
CGTAACGACTGTGCTCTGCCACAGAGCAAAGAGAAAACCAGTTACTGTGCTTGCTCTGGAGCCCCAACAGCCATGGGGAGGCAGAGGCAGGCAGCCGGCGCACGGAAGAGCGGGAGGGCGTCCTCCTACACAAACAAGAGCAACGAGGGCTGCCCAAGGGAAAATGCCTCCGTAGAGAAGGTTGGTAAAAGTGTCTCACAGAGCTCCCACCTCTCCTGCTATTCAGATCCATCAGCACTGGGAAATATGGCCCTCACTATAATTAATAGTGTTGGGGGGGTCGTGGTTTTGGGGTTGTTTGTTTCGGTTCGGTTGTTAGTTTGTTTGGTTTTTTTTTTTTTTTTAAATAAAGTGTTAATTTTTTTAAAAAAACCCACATTTAAAAAGGTTGTCCCATAATGTTATAAAATAGAAAGCACACATCCTGCTCCATTATTTTAATTACACTTTGCTTGACCGGGTATAAAAACCATAGTTGAGAAGCAATGGAGAGCTGTATTTACCAATTCCACGTACATACTATACCGGCCAATCCAGAATACATGGAGGACCTTTGCAAATGTTTTTTTTTAATCAAACTTGCACAACGGAAAGCTCACAGTTTTACATCCAAAAGGAAAAAACGCTCTGGGCAACAGGTCATGAGCCTGCAGTCCATTGCACGTGCTGATCTCTGAGCAAAGTCAATGGTTATTTTGCTTGCGTAAGGAATCAGGTTCTCAAATAGGAACCTATGTCACTAAAGTAGAAACAAAAATACATATATATTTGCTAATATATATATTCCCAACATATGTATACTTATTTATATATATATATATATATTTGGAAGAGTTAAAGAAACAATTTATATAAAGACTTGGAAAATACAAGCGCACCGATCTACCTGTAAAATTCATAAGCTTGCAGATAGGCTGCACGCAAACTCTAAAAACTGTGGATTACAAAATCAGTGCTGTATATACAAAGCAGTACTACAAATTCACTCCGTGGTAGCAAAAAAACCCAACCTCAAAACTTCTACTTGCATTACCATGACCACTCATTCCTGTACCTGTGGTGGACATAGACGTGGGACCAACTATTTCTGTCCTGGAAAGCAACTGCCTAAGCGTTACAAGTAGAAACCTTAGTATTGTTGCCTCAGGTACTAAGCTTCATACGTTGTGCCTGAATAGAATTTGTTCTCTTTGAAGCTGTTGAATGGTCACACGCTGTAGTCTATGGGTGTTTATTTTAATCAAGATCTAACTAGAGAAACTCAGTATTAGAGCTGGATTTAGAAGCAGGACAAGAGAAAGTACACTAAAGCCAGAAAAAAGGTCTAAATTTATTAATTCAAGCTTCTCAGGGCCCCACTAAAATTTTTTTCTTTTCTTTAAGGGGCCATTTCTTGGGGCTATATTTCAGAATCAACTGTGAGATTTTAAAGCATAACTTTAATTTTTACGGTAGCTCCATCGATACACACTCCTATCATGTACCAAATGGGACTCCTGCGGTTTAGCTTAATCCTCTTGTCAAGCGGACTAATAAGGCACTTGGTGCACAGCGAGGGAGGCAGCGTGGAACAGCTATTTCATGTCACTTCCTACCTAATGGCATGTCATATGGTGGTATCCAACCAGCCCTTTAGCTTTTTTATTTGGTGCTAATTCTTGGTGTGGAATAGTACTTTGGGTACTGCCCTACTGCCTTTAAAACTCTAAGCCTGAAATATATGTAAAGGCCAGGCTTCCACAGCAAAACCACTTCTCTCCATGGATGACCTGTGCTACTCCTAGAGCCTCAGCAGACCCAAGAGACATCCATTTCACTCGACATTATTAACATGCTTGAACTCATAAAATTACAGGCACCAGTATTAGTAAGGAGTGCAAAGTTATCTGTCAAAATAGTGTTTCTAAGAGTTTTAAAAGTGAGTGGAAACATTTTATAATGGCCACGATCCAATTCTTTTCCTTGTGGGGTCAATTAGAGCTTTCAGCTGACTTAGAAGGCGTTCAACGATACCAGTCAGTTTCAGAAAAAAGTCCAGTTCCCATTTCCAATGAAGGAACCAAGAGTTTTAGAGCCCAGCACAAATAAATGGACTTGTAAGCTTTCATAACAGCTATAAGTTTGCCCCATTTTAGCTGACAAAGTTTATCGTGACAAATATAGGGAAGAAAAAGGCAGCTGTTGTAAACACACTAATAGTGTCTTTCTTACTATCAAAATACACTGGATCCCTGCACAGCGGCTAAACTAATCACCAAAGAACAGCACGATTCTTTGACTTACTTCATTACACTTGAGGAATGGGCAACTGAAAAAGCTTTCCAATTCCTGGCCCTACTTGTAAACATGCCCTCACTGAAGCAAATAAATCCACACTATAGGATTTGCAGTGGAAAAAACAAACCCCATAGCTTTCCTCGACTACATTGCAATTTCTCCTTTTTTTAATCTTCTAGCAAACACATGAGGGAGAATTTTGCTTCATGAAATTGTTATTCTACCCATTAATTGGTTCAAGAGTTTACCTATACAGGATCATACAGGTCTTTCAGATAACTGATACACATTTTGTATAGTTTGGCATGTATTTCCTTCTACACATGCATGCATTTTTGATTTCACCTTACGCCAGCTGCACATCCCAGCAGATGAATGATGGTATTGCTAAGATACCATCATCATCATCACATCAAAGGAACCTGCGTGACTGCAACAAGGCTATTTTGCTCATTGTATATCCATATTTTTGTTGGTGTTTCAAGTCTAATTATGATGAATTCTCTGGAAATGCACTGATGTAATGCAGAAACACACAGACAGCTTATCTCCCAGCCAACCAGTACACACAGTTTAACTTGTGACCTGTTTGTCTACCACCAGTGTCTGATGGCAAGACAAACAAAAATTATTGACACTATTACTTTCAGCATGTTATAAAGTCAATTTTGGCAGAAAACTATTAGCAATATATTCTGAAATTATTACATTGAAGTGATCAGGTGATAAAGTCAGCTAGTACAGGTATTACTTCCCAAGCTTTCAGAATGCGTAATTGCAAACAAGTGTCACACTTGGATCAAAAGAACAAGTGCTTTTCAGCTCTGTCCTGAAAGTCTAGTACAATGGCTGCTTGGTAGGTTTCTTGCTCTTCCCCAAAAGAAAGCCAAAACACAAATGACTGTGGCTTTTGGATCTTAAGGGAACTTCCCACTGGATCTCCAAACCAGACTGCTCCCGAGAAATCCCTTAACCAGGGCACAGCCTCTGTGCTGGTTGTGACAGCAGCTACACAGTGTTGTCATGTTTAGTCCATCCTTGTCAGGGAGTTTTTTTAATATGAGGAACCCATCAAAGATCAATGCATGGCCTTCCTTGTGCATACAGGGAATGTGGCAGGCTAGATCTGTCCCAGAACACATGTGTATTTCTAACATGAGCATTTCTAGGAGAAAACCACAGTGCTGCACAGACAGCTAACACAAAAGTTATGTACCGCAGTTATCAGACTAGGCAAGTCTGGTATCAGCTCAAGGCTGAAAAACAGCCTCATGTAGTCAAATGAAAAAGATTATACGAGTTGCCCACAATTTTTAAATAACTACTAACAACTATATGCCCTGTTATTAAGACAAAGGAAAAAATACTTGTCCTGTCATCGCTTTGAGTATGTTTTGCCAGTGCTTTTATTTGGGCCCCCTCTCGGCGTTGGGATCTTGCTTCCTATAGAGGGAGGTCGAGCTTTTGCTCCTGAAGGACCTGGTTTCCTTAAATACTGGCCACCTATTTTGCCTGTGAAGAGAACATACAGATCGTTATTGCAAGCACATCTAGTCCCAGACTTGAATTTTAATATATCTTGAGAATCAAGATGGGAGATAAGTCTGAATGACTGATACTAGCAACTAAAAGTCGGCAGGCACCCAGGCTGAGGTGCATCTCATACCGGGAGTGGTAGGACTAAATGGTCAGGGTTCCTTTCCTACTTCTAGGAAATTGCTCTGGAGCTTTAGCTGTATCTAGGCAGGATTTAAGTTCCTTCTACGTTTCCAAATTCTAGCCAGTGGCAAACTAACTAGCATTCTCATCAGCAAGTAGAAACAGCAAGGCTGAATACAGACAGACAGACATGATTGTAGGTCCAGTTCAAGACTGGAAACGGTTGAGTCTAACCGCATTCCCTTATGACAGCTGAAAGTGACAATTCAACAGCTCTTCCCAGGCCCTCGGAGTAGTTGTGAAATGCAGATATGAGCAAAGCAAATATCAGAGAGAGGAGGTTAACTCTAGCAATGACCTGAACATGCAGCGGACTAAAGAACTCTGAAAAAAGTCTGAAGGAGGAAAGGTTTTGGATGTTACTGGCCAAGAATTTTGGAGCTGCAGGCAGTGAAAATAGCTTGTTTAACTTCTGTGTTCAGGAAGTAAAAGGATCTTGCATGCGCTTCATAAATAAAGACGACTGTTAAAAAAAAAACACCTGACATCAGCATCAATTTCTCTGTGCTGGTGAAGAAGCTGCACAATCATAAATTCTGCCTAGCTCCTGGGTCGGAATTGAAAAGGAAAAGCAGTACACAGCACTAACTATTCAATTCATCTTGTAATTAGGATTAGATTAGCATCCTCTGATTGGACATTAAAAGCTAAATCAGGCTCTCTGTTCCCTGTGGCAGCGTTCAGGAGCTTTCCAGAATGTTAACTGTTTAGTATCATCGCTGATTGATCTATTCACAGTCATACTATTATGCAGAAACAAGACTGGACTGATCAAATTATCAAATATGCCAGTTTCCCCAATCAACGGAGCTAATGCCCTCATTGTGAAATTATTGTTACTGAATGGTTTTGAGAATTTGCTCCCTAAGTCTACTGTAGTCTATACCAGCATAAGAAATATCAGTTAGGTTACCCAAATGCAAAAAGCGTGTTGAGCAAGCAATTAAGAGCCAGCTTGCTTACCAGGGTGAAATACTTTTCTTAAGTAAAGGCAACGCAGTAAAAAACATAATCATCATTTTCTAAAATAGTATCTTACCAGGCTGCACCAGGAGAGTTTTATTTATTGTGGATAACCTCCGTTGATTCATTTTACAGCCGTCTTTGCCCATTAGGTGAGACTTCCAGGCCTAAAGTCAATTAAAAAGAAGCGGTATTACAAAACCAGCAAAATTAGCCGATCTTTTATCTAGTCAGTGTGTACGCACGCATACTTTTTAAAACTCGGGGAAAATGAGAGTTGCAGACAGACTTTGTGGCAATAGCATTTTAATCTGCTCACTCATAAAAGCATGAACACCTTATGACTTAAGTGGAACAGAAATTAATATATCCATTTTTTAATATAACCTAAACGGTACATCACACTAAAAAAAAATAAAATCAGCCAGATGCTAGAAGTTAAAAGCGAGTGACATTCATTTTGTTTTTTAAATTTTCTTAATTAACAACTAAGTTCAAATCAGGAAGAAACAATGTACAAATAATATGGAATATCTTTTCATCTATACATATTTTAAACTGAAAAAGTGTGGGCATAACTACAAGGTTATGATAATAGTTAAAGCATTCAGCAACCTGAAGGGGTAAGAGCTGCTATTACAAGAAAACATGACAGCCTCTTCAAACTAGAGGCTACGTGAAGTCTCTTACTTACAAGAATAATTTGGGTGGAAGCAAGAAAAAATAGTAATCCCCAAATCCAAACAACGCATACATCTCTCAACAAAAGTTTCAGACTTGGTTACAATATTTTCTGAGCTCCTCACACTGGGTAAAGCAAAAAGGATTTGGAAAAAAATGGTTTTGAGAACAGAAACACTACTCAACAACAGTCATGTCCCATTGAAAGAAGAAAATTGCATAGACTGCATATCAGCCATTGGCATTTGACTGGATCTAAAACTCAGTATAGAGTTGTTGGCTGTCTCCTGGATAGACTTTTTCCGAAAATTAAATCATACACAGAACTACTTAAATATGATCATAATGTAGTGTTAGATGATTCACATAGAAGACTGAAACAGGTATGTTAAGTATTTTCTGAACAAATCACTTTTTGTCTAAATACCGATATATATATTCAATTGCTGAAAGCACATTTTGGAGATGGCACGTCAGAGATTTCATAGCATTAGGCAGTTACGGGGAACAGCGTGTAGAAATTAGAGAGAGGCCATCTCACCTCTCTTGATAATTATAACAGTTCTTGCTTACTTTCTTCATGTTAATTTTTTCTTACACCCAGATCAACAACATCTTAACCCTGGATGCCCTGTTGGATGTGCTCAGTCCTGCCGCAGTATTTTAAGTTGCGTAATGTCACTGCAAACACTAGGGCTGACAAGCGAACTCACAGAATCTGGTAGTGGATAGGAATTTGGAAAGCTGCAAGATGTATAACTGGCTACGGAAGAGCAGAAAGATGACTCCAAATAGCCTGTAGCCCTGTGGTTCCCATATACACTTTTGAGGGTAGAAGACCCAGGTTCAAATATGGTCACCAGAGTGCGAGATAGCCATTATAGACCCCGGCAATAGTCCAGGCTATTTCTTAAGTCAGTGGGTGTAAGGCAGTGTTAGAAGAGGACACGAATTCAGTCCCAGTGACATAACAACATCAGACCGATCTGGAAGGCAGTCTTACCTCCTCTCCTGGGGAAAAGTTGTCATGGCACAATGGGCAATGGTTTGCCATGTTTTCTGGTTTGGCAGCTGAAATGATTAGAAAAATAATGAATGGTAAAAGACAGGCTAATTTCAAATACCAGAGGAGAACTTGCACAAGAAAGCATAAAACTACTCCATGGCTAAACCAGCTCTTACCCTATTAACCGCTCCCAAAAAAGTCCCGTGTTTAATCGAAACAAGATCAAAAGGAACAATAGGGCTTAATCCGCAAGGATGTGGTAGAGGCTTTCTGTTGTCCTCACTCATCTTCCCCACATGTATTCATGGAAGCAAAGCATTTCAAGCACCGGCAAGCTCAGGCATTTATTTCAAAAGTGTTCTCTCCTGAGGATTTACTTAGATTTCTAAATCCACAGTGCAGTACCTAAATAGAAGTGGTCTGACTTGCCAAAGACAACTCAGTATTTGAAAGTCTGACCTTTGAAGTTCAACCTTCCTGTTCAAAACTACTCACAATTGCAAGTCTTGCTCTTAATATGTTTGGGCAACTCATCTTTTGGAAGGGCCTCACTGCACCGTTGACATTTCCCAAAGCTGTCCTTTTTATCACAGTCCGTCAACAAGTGCTCTGTCAGGCTTGCTATTTCCACCACCTGCAACAGAGCAAGAGGCAGCCAAGAAGATTTGTACTGTTACTGAGTAAATAAGGATAGTATTTAAAAAACTGCTCATGTGATTTTTGGAAGTTAAATCTCCTTCCAAAATGATAAAGGGAAAATGAAATTTTAGCCCAGTTATTAATACAATTTATAATGCTGCTCTTTTCAAAAAGCACTACCCAAGATCACACAGTTGTGTTCAGAATTCATCTACCTTAGCATTAAATATCTTATAGCACCTTAAAACCAGAACAACAACAGTTAATGTCTTGTAGTAGCTCTAGAAAGTTTATGCCCGACCTGTTTGCAGTGCTCACATCTGGTTAACATAGGGCAGTGTTTCCAGTAATGGAGATCCAATCCTTCCTCTGTGAAGGATTCGTCCCTTTCACCACAAAAAATACATAAGCTAGGAAAAAAATACAAACATCAGTAACATCACAGAGTGAAATGGATGAACCCTGTTTCTTCCGTTAGAAACTATTCTGAAAAACAACTAACATCTTGGTACACCTTATTTTTCCTACATAGTGCTGACCTTAGGATAGGGCATGAACAGATACTATTATATAATTTATGGTAAATACAACTATAAAGCATTTGTTCATATGGAAAGACATAATTCCACAAAAGCACTGAGACAGCTCACTGAAACTGTCTTTCATGGCTCCAGAATTTTCAGATGCTTTCTCTATGCCCTTATCCTACAATACACGTGAAAGCTACAATATTTATTTGCCTTATTCTATACTGGCAGTTGAACATTAAACTGTGGCAATTTCTTATCCCACAAGCAACTACTCAGAAAACAAGTTCAAGGTCACACTATCCAAGAACTCAAAAAAATCCACATCTAGGATTGCTTGGTGATAATTCCAAATCTGTAAGAAGACATTTTCTTTTTCATTGTTTCAATGCTGAAGGCATTAGCTTTGATCTACTGGAGAAATATTACTGACATTAGCTTGCAGGTTATACCAAGTGCTTAAAGTGATTAGAAGCTGCTCATCTAACTTACTTATCCAAGTAATTTGCAACAGAGGACTGATCATCTGGAATCTCTGCTGCTGCAGGCTGTGGGCTTTCGTTTACCTGGTAACCTGTAAGAAGAGAACTATTAAAAACAAGATCACATTTTAATTAGCTTTTGTGCATGCCTAGAAATACTACTTCTCTAGATCTTAACAGCAAAAAAACCTAACAGAAGCATACCATCCCCATATCAGTAAACAAGACATCAAGTGTCTTTCAGGCACTGAAAGACAACATACCCAGAGGCAGTTGGGAAACTATTGCTTTAGTGATCTACAAAAGTAAAGTATTTTAGTGATTATTTTTACATGTGGTAGATGATCTACCTCAGGTTGGGGAGAAATCTAAAGTGGCCTCAAGCCAAGCCGTACTAATTTCTTATTAGAAATTAACTGGTTAGCTGATGGTAAATTTTCTTTTGCAAACTTAATGATTGCCTCTATGTCAGGCTGAGACTCAGCCAGTCCGAAGCACTCTGGCATGTTTTTAACTGAGATAATTCAATAATCCATTAAGCATCTACAGTGTTTCAAAGACATATTGAAATATGTCTCTACATTTCTTAATACTATTTGAAACTACCTACCTCGATTCTTTGGCTTCTGAAAATCAGATTCTTTCTCCTATTGAACAAAGAAATTTAAGTCAGAAATTCGCTTAACGACTGTGATGCTTGCCAGGGAGAAAAAGAACAGATTATATCCTGATTTTTCTCTGGAATTAAAAGCTTAGAAGCAGAGCCAATGCATTACAATGTTCATGCCTCTGTTCCTACAGCAATCTCTCAGGTATTGAGGCAGCAATCTTCTGAGGATGGAAAACAGTCCTACTTAATGGATGTGCAGTACAGCATGCTTCTGGAGGGCCTTGACGCACTCAGTACAATTCCTGTACTCTAACTGGTAGAGAAACACTTAGACCTGTAGAAACTCTCTCAAATTTACCATATGACAGACAAAGCTGTTATAAAAAAGAATCCAAATTTTACACTATGTTAGAAAAACAACTGCCCAGATTTTAAGCTGGACTGCTGCTGCTGAAAATCAGCTAGTGTATGTCATGGAGTCTCTCTCTCTTTTTTTTTTAGCTTATAATGAGACCATAGTAATGTTAATTATCTAAGCCTGTGATACCTGAGGAAAAAAGGATTAAAAAAAAAAAAAAATCAGCCCCAAAACACCCTAACCTTTCCAGCTTGAACTTCTGTTTGTATCTCCTTTAGAGCTGCCAGCTGACCTTGCAGAACTTTTATTTCTTCCTTCTTCTGTTTCTCTGCTTCTTCTGTTGCTGCCTTTCTCTGTGCCTATCAAGAAATACTCTTTCAATTACAAAAGTTTCTGAACCATCTGCCATATAGAAGAGATCTCAAAATACATCAGCATAGAACAAATGGTCAGTGCAGCACAAGAAATATCCTGCTTGGTTAAACAATTGGTCTATTACAGTAACACTTCCCTCCCCCTAAATTTCTCTGTACTAACCTGAAACACAGAGCATTTCCTCTGTGCTTACTGTTTCCAAGGCCAGCCAGCATAAAATAGTATATGCTTATTTCCCAAAATGATTGTGCATTATTTCAGAAGTACCATCCCTGTATTCTTTGTAGGCTTTATTCGCAAGAGTGGGCATATGTCATAAACTGAACAGCAGCTTTTTACGCTAAGTAATGTTAAAAACAAGCCTTAAGATACTCTGCTATGTGTGTCATTCAATGTCTAATATAGCAATGAAATCAGTATATTGCTCAGTTGAATACAATATTTAAAGTAGCTACTTAAGTTCTGCAATCTTATTACATACCCTAATTTCAGCTTCAGAAAGTTTACCATCTATTTTAGTAAATCCATCAAAGAGTGTTTTATAGAGAACAGTCTTGCGAATGCTTGCATCATCTGGAGGAAGATATTCCAGTATAGCAGCCTTGTGCTTCCTGTACATATCAAAGATAATCCGCAACGCTACATCACGAACTTCATAAACCCTGTGTTCCAAAGCTCCCGTTGCAAACTGAAAATAGAAATAAAAAAAAAAAAAAAGCCTCTCTTTTCCCACATGTTTTTTAAGGACTTGCTTATTAGTCTAAGACAATTATTTCACTGCAGTGGGAGAAATCTTCATACAGGCAAGTTTTTGCAAACACTTTTTGACCCAGTGATTCTTTTTTCCCGTATTGGCATCTTGCTTCCTCACAAGGTTGTGTGTTGTCACCTCCAAGAGCCTCAAATTCTCTTTAGTAATTCACCAAGCACTCCAAAACAGACAGACAAGCCCTAACAAAACAACAACAGAAAAAACTTCATGTGCTGTAAACTCAGACTCCTACCTTCATGACATTGCTGATGCTAAACCCAGAGTTTTCAGTTCCCATGTCTTTCAAGAGGCGTTCCACTAATTCCACTTGACTCATTGCCAGATGTGTTGGGGAGTTCGGTTTTAATGGTTGAACCAAATGAACTGGAACAACCTGAAGAGGTTTCACTTCACTACTCAGTGCCATTTCCTGTAAACATCCAGAGAGTCAGTGTGCATGTAGGAATGCTAAATGAGGAAAATTAACCGTCTTTGCAAAGTAGAGTTATTCTAAGTTACTTATAACAAGTTAAGTAAAACAAAATAAGCCTTCCATAAGAAGTAGCTGCTTATTTGTTACTTTAGCAACCAGAAGTTACTTGCAAAGGTTTTAAAAAGAAGATTATACAGATGTTTGGTCTTGCTTTTGGCATCAGAGAGAAAGCTACTGAGAAATTGATAAAATATTAGAAATGCTCAGATGAGTTACAGAACTGGGTTATAAGAAGAATTTCAAGAACTCCATCTTATGCTAAACTGTCTGAGGAGGAGGTAGATGAAAAGTGTCACAAAGGATGCAAAGTCTTGACATTGCATCAAGATGAATTTCAAAACTGCTTCAGAAGACATATGCCATCTTATAATATCTCATTCTATTTCGCAAGGAACCTTAAGGGCTAAATTCTGCTGTTATTCAAAGCTCATAGTTAATTCTTTGCGGGTAGCGGAATGTTTAATAACCCAGAGCACTCCTCCTCCCAGTTTCTGTCAGCTGACAGACACTCAAGCAGATGATGGTGGCCTGCAGTCCCTCTCCCTGAGGGCCAGATGCAGTTGTCACCTGGTTGGCTGGTCTGCTTTGGACACGCTTGTTTCTAGAAATATACGGCACCTTCCCTAGAGAACTGCTTATTCAGGCAGTGTATCATCTATTAGCAGCAATACAAAATAAACACATTTTCTTTCTCTCCAGGCCATGTCCTGTCTACAAAAATACATTTGGAAACATTTTCTCACATTCTCATTCAATTACAAAATCTAGTATAAACAAGCCAAGCAGTAGTAATAAAGTAACCTGTCACCTTTGGGGTTCCAGTGACACACCAGACCACTTCACACAGTAACGCTGTTTGAATTTTAGTTACATCTACAGCAAAAGAAAAGTCTTCCCTCCATGTGTGGCTGCAAGCAAAGATAAGTAACCCAGAGCCAGTGACTCACTCCACTCCACTCCTGGGACTGAATTAACACGTTTTCACACAGAACTACTCTTCTCTTTTCTAAATTCTACTGGAAAAGAGAGCCTGTAATCCTCTAGCAGCTATTCACAGCTGCTCTTTGCTAACATTGAGCAAGGAATGGACTGTGTATTTAAAATGGGCATCTTTTCTATGCTTTTGTGAAGTTGACTTTCAAAAGTTGACTGTCAAAAATACAATCAAATTGCAACAGTCTGAGGAGTATGTTGTACATTCTTGCTGTCATCTCTGTAAATCCCTTGCGACTAAGAAGAATTGAAGACTTACACCCTTCCTGCATCTGCAGCAGCAGCTCTCTCTCCACTCTGTACCCCACAACGAAGGTGACAATACACAGCTAGAAAAAACACTGCCAAGATACTAAGTTGGTGCTACCACTTTGCCTTCCATGTAAGGCGTAATCCTTTACAGCAGCAAACTCTGGACTTGAAGTCAAGTCTGATTAGATGTTATCCACCTGCATTCTTAATGCTAATTAAACTGTAATTTGAAGAAAAGCACCTACCTGAATAAAGTTAGAAGCCACAAGGCGAAGACGGGATGAAGAGTCTCCTGTTCTAGAAAGCAAATTTGGAAGTGTTTTTTCCACACAATGAGAAGTTTCTAGTTTTCCTAGTTTATGTTTTGGTATATATTGGGTAATGATCATTTTTAAAAGTTTCAGGGAAGCTTGAAAAACCTAAGTTAAAAAGAAAAAGGAAACACTGAACAAAAATACCACACAGATCCTTGTTTTCAGACAATATTGTAAAATCTTCTCTGTAGTTCTGAAGAACAGCAGTAACAGCAATCTAGAATTACAGTAACATTCTGAACGGAAGCTACTTCAGATATGTCTCTTCCACGAAATATGTTGCTAGGGCTTAGGTGAAAGGCTTCAGAATTTGTTTTATAAAGAGTAACACAGCTGTTGATTTTTTTTCTTTTCTTCTTGTTTAAGGCTTATTTGAAGCCTAAGTCTCCTTAGGCTAACTGTAGTCTCTCAAGTTGGAAACTAGAAGTTACTTCATTGCCGTATTTCAACTTCAAAAAAAAAAGGCTCAAGCACACTATGCATTTACTGCATCAGCAGTTTTTTCTCAAGCTCATTACTCAGCCCAGGGCGGTATTTTCCATGCTGCTGAATGCTAGACAGTGCCCAGTCCTTGATCCTAGCTAAAAGCTGACATTTCAGTTGTTGGGGTTTTGTTTTTTTTTTTTTTTTTTTTTTTTTTTAATTTGTTGTTGTTGTTGTTGTTTTTTAAACTTACTCAAAAGTAGTTTTATAAACTATTTGTTTAAATTATTTGAAGTCTGTTAACCACATGGTCCTACAATTTTTGCTGTTAGTTCTTCACTGGAGCATTTCTTATCAAACATATTACAACTTACTGAAGACACTATGTCTTTGATGGCTCTCCTTACAAGAAAAATGGCAGCCCTCAGCATGTTCTTTAAATCATCCTTTGGAGCATTTACTGACATTTCCATCAGCTTCTTATACACAGCCAGTAACGCATCTTCTCGATACGACCAAGTTTTGGAATATGCTCCTGAAACCTGAACACAGGACAAGTTTATCTCTTAGAAGGTCAATACTGATATTTCAATATTTAGTCAAAATTTATATACAGAAACAGCCCCAAAAGAACATATGAACTTTAGCATGAAATCCCCAGGTGTTTCCTACAGGAGTCTGGCCTTTATTAAAAGAGGTGTTTCTGCACATATTTTTGAAAAACAATGAGTAAAATGGATTAACAGGTCAGGCTCAAGGAACCATTTCAGACACAGTAATGGCTTCTCTCCCTACAAAAGACCATTCACAGTGGCAAGTTACGGATATTCTGTTAGGGTCTGTACCCTAAAGGTACAGAGTCTGTACCCCAAAGCAGTCTACCAGACACTATCTGCTTAATAATTCATCAAGTAATCAACCATAAAAGCTACGGCATCATATAAACATTGAAAACAGGCAACCACGTATCCCAGGTCAAATTTTAATCTCAGACTTTTAAGTTAACAGCTCTGAACATGTAAAAATCGTATCAGTAGTTCTTTGTTGACAGAGCGCATATCAAATCAACTCACAGATCACAATAATTTATTTTGTTGTTCTTTACCAAAGCTTCTCCAAAAACTTCAATAGCAGGGCTGGCCTCCCTCAGTGCCTTCTCAGTCAATGGTTCTGGTTCCCCAGTAATGCCACTTCTTGGGGTATCACTGATATCCTCTGCAGTCATCTCTGGCTCAAGGTATGCAATTGCTTCATCAGACTGTTTACAGATAGCTGGAAGAGGTCTCTCATCATAAGGTAAAAATTCAACCTAACAGAGAAGATAAAATTTGCTATTTTAGAAATGACTTAGATGTGAAGTTGTTTCATCACCAGTCGGATTCACCTCAATGCATTTTTTTCTCCTGTCAAAGCAGTATCGCTTTACAATTAAGTAGAGATGATGAAGAGATCATGAAGAAATGGAATCAGTGCCTGTAGAATACAATAAAACGCACACAAAATGCCTTCTGTGGAAGTGCACACATCTACAGAAGAAATCACTTGTTGATAGGAAGCCAGCAAGTCATAAAGCTTTATTTGTAAAATTATTTTATGTCAACATCCTGTTACGATAGAATGCGTTGACTCTAGGATCAGTAGTAAGTCTTCCTTAGCTTTGCCAAAAGCTGGCGCAGCAAAACCTAAAGATCAAGCTAACTAGATACCACGATTTTCTTCCTCTCTTTAGACATGACACCAAGACTCTTACCCTACAACCACATTCCAACAAATTCTCTTGCTGCTGTAGATCCATCCAACATGACCTCCAAGGAGATTTATTAAGCCATTAATGGAGCAAGCAGAATTCAGTTTCCACTATATTGCCTATATGACACCTGATTAGTCATTTAATGGCTATTCGCTTCCATTCATCTATTTGTAAATCAGGTATAATTCCTTTTTGCCTCAATGAACATTTTTAAAAGCTTCCAAAGGAATTCAGGAAAGAGAAAGACCAATGCCAATTATTAGATGGGTACTGCTCAGTCATACAGTCAATTCCAGATATTATATAAGCCATGAGAATAACCACAAAAGACCTTGTTGTTTTGGAAGGTTGAATGCAAGATAATTGCTGTGATAGATTTCTGCAGTAACACAGGTACACTACTCACATTTTCTTTGAGAAACACTTCCCTGGAGGTTGTGGGATGAGTCACAGGAGGAGGAGGGGACTGATGGGGAACAATGGGCTCAGCAGAAGTGGGATCTGCTGACTTCTCTTCCAGCAAAGGCTCTGCTTTCCATGGCTCTCCTTCTTGTGGTTCTGTGTGCTCACAAGGAGGTGAATTTGTAGCTTTTGCGTGCTGGGGATTGTCAGTATAAATCATAGACTCCAAAGGCAATTCAGGTGGTTTCCGAATCTGAGAAAGGGAAGGAGATTTTGTAAAGCAAGGCTAACAATGTACTAAAATCACAGTTAATACAACTACAACTCTGACAGTCAACAAGATTCTGCTGCTTTCAAGTGAATATCCATCCTCACTGAGATGTGTAATCATTTCTACTGGATGCAGCTTCATGAAACAATCAGAAAAATAATTCTGTGTGGATGCATGTGTGGAGAGGTTATAAAGCTTCCCATTCTGAGAACAATATAAACCTGTATTTTATCACATTAATTCTGTATAGTTAGCCATGATGCCAGCATAAGCCTGTTCTACCCCTTCAAAATATGAGAAAGTACCTTATGAATCTGCATTGGGTAGCCCTAAAATGATGCAAAACATTCAGGATTCTAATGTCATTTGCTTGAGACCTTAACAGTTTAATGTAATGTATTTTATGGAGAACTAAGCACATTCATAAAATGCCACGTGCAAGTCTTTGGTTAGGGAAATCCACAATCTGAACAGAAAACTTAAAATCCATATGTAATTGTCATACAATACCTGTGTAACAACTCTTATTCCCTGAATTTCTTTTGGTTGCTCTGTCATTTCTATTTACAACATCCACATGATAAAGCCTCCTGAATTAGGAATAACAGTACCCACCATCAGCTCCGCGTCCAGAAGGTCGTGGAGCTGCAGTTGCTGATACACCTTCAGGCGGTAGGCTTCCATTTGCTGTTTCTTCTTTTTAGCAAGATCATAATCCTCTTTCTCTACAGCATAGCGCTTCTCTACCTCATATCGTCCAAGTCGTTCTCCTACCTAGAAGATGGTATAACAAGCTAGCTTGGAATCACATTACTGTACATATGTATATGATTCAGTATTTCCAGCCAAGTTATTAAATAAAGCTATCTGATTTTAAAACTCCTATTTTGAAGATATACTGGAAAGCATTACAATTCCACATGAATGCTAGGGTCCCTGATAGACCACTGGAACACTGTTTGGCTTAAGAGATAAACAGTCTTTCAACAATACCTTTTGCAAGTCTGCGATAGCTTGTTTGAGTTTCTTGGCATAATCGTAGCGTTCATGGTGGACAGCTTCACGCTTCTTCTCATCCAGTCTACGTATTATCTGAGCAACTTCTGGATCCTGGTACATGTCAAAAGCCAAATCGTCCAGAGGTGAAATGGAGTCAGGTTTTCTGAAGATATAAACCAAACTTTCAGCTAATCCAAAATAGAGCAGGCTGAGCATATGTCTTCTCTTTTCACTAGCAGGGAACTAACAAAATATAGAGACTGAGAACTACTTTAGACTGAATAGATGTTTTGCTAGAGTATATCTCGTGGACTTAGCAGGGTTAGGTTTACGGTTGGACTTGATGATCTTAAAGGTCTTTTCCAAACTAAATGATTCTATGAGTCCATGAAAAGAACATCCTTACCCCAGGTAAGTTCCATCTAAGGCAGGATCATCTGATCTAATTCCTAAGTAGTGGTCTATCAGCTTCTCTCTGGAAGGCTTTGGTGGGGGGGGAAAAAAAAAATCTTAATGCACATTCATCAACATCAAGTGTGCATTCAGGACAGAAATTCTGACTTGCCACAATCAACATAAGCTATGCCACTTATAATACGTATGTTTTGGGGCACATTGAAACAAGAGAATTTGGATAGGCTGAAAATCCTAATGAGCCAATTGATTATGTTTTATTTTTTGTATCCACAAATTAGGCTCAATTTTTGAGAGCTTGCTTACTTCAAGATAACATGAAAAAATAATAAATCAATACACAGCAGATCTGCTACAGCACAAAACTAGCAGAAGAAAGATATATTCCATTACCCCAAGAACCCTGTAAATGAACATGTGTAGCAACAGTAAAAAGACAGGGATGCTTCGCACTTACAGTATTATTGCTGTCATTACTGTAGTCTGCTGGGTCTCCAATAATGTTTATAGCTACTAGGGCAACCTGGGATAGATTTAAAGAAACTGTAAATGCATAAGGTCATTACTTTTTCCACATCTCATGAAAACTGAAACAAAAAAATTGGAACAACAACAAAAAAAAGGACCTGTGGTCTCCAGGGTGGTACGGAAGCAAAGAAAAGCACTAAGTGCTAAATGTACTTCATGCTTCATTAAAAATTTATTACCATATCTACAGAGCACATTGTACAGTCATCAGTTGTTCCCTTTTCTGGTCTGGCATGGAAGGGAAAAGAGTCACTGCAGAATTGAGGCAAATAGTTGCTTTTTCTGTATCAGGATAGCTGTACCAACACCTCCACTGAATGCCACATCAGGTCCTAAAGACTAAAAGTGGCTTTGTAGCAACCGCAATGCTGTTCTCAGAAGAAGTACTTTGTCTTCAGCACAGAGCCTGCTGGGCTGTCTAAAAGTCAGAATGAAAGGCAGTAATGGAACGTGCACTTGACTCATTTGTTCTGGATAAGTCACATGGACTTGGTCACGATTCCAAGTTACTTATAATCTCTTACTTGTATTTTCTGTTTTAGAAGAAACCAAAAATAAACCCAGGAGCTTTCAACCAACGCTTTTAGCTTCTACAATCAAGGGAACAGATATCTATGCCTGTTCTGCACTACTGAAACTTCATCTAGCTTACCAAGTAAGGACTCTTAACTCAACTTACCTGACTGTATAAGTTGTATTTATTGACATAATTTTTATGGAAAATCAGCTTCAGGTACTGGCCAACTGCATCCATATACACAGATTTTAATTCTCGTGCTTTGAAATCAGTCTTTTCATTGTCCGAGAGAGGGACATAACTGAGAAGGAAAATGGAACGAGTAAGCAGGGGAAACGTACAAATGCGCAGCTGTATTTTCACTCCTTGGGTTAGTACTTTGATAAGGTTCAAAACTCACTCATAACTGAAACAGCCTGTGCTGTCATCTGACAAGACTGCTCATCTGCATCTTGCCTCTTACACCTACATCTTCTGCTTTGTTACAGATCTAAGCAAGTATGGAACCTCTTTACTGTTTGCAGCACAGCGTATCAATGTTGCATGCAAAGCATAATGAATATTATTTCCTCCTGAAGCCTTTCTGATTAAGGTAATAAAACCATTTAGAGCTTTTTGACTTACCCTAGTCTGTGAAACCTCTCTGATTGATAAGGAGCAAAGTATTCTGGCAAGCTTTCGCTGATGTAGAACTCAATTTTGCTTGAAATCATGTACTGGTGAGCAAGCAACTGAAGTTTTCGTATTCGACATCTCTCCACCAACTGCAGAACAATTTCCTGTGGATACTGACAGAGTCTGAAAACATACACAATTTCTGAATCATCTTTTTAAAGATGACTTCACTTCCAAGTTGAGTAACATTTAATTATTAAACTTTCCAAAGTTATTATAGGTTAAGTCAGTATTACAAATATTGTAAAATGAAACGAAACAGTAGAGTAGAAACACTCTCTACTTTATCATGTGCATATGTATGTTAAAGTGCCCCATACATATCTAGAGGATGTGCTGAGAAGATTGGATTTTTAATACTAAGCCAAAGCAGTTGTAAACTCCAAGACTGAGAAGAACAAAAATAGTTCCCTTTTTTTTCTTTTAAAGGAGTTTACTTAAATGCAATGCGATGCCTTTAGGTGGAAACCAAGGCCCTTTTTTCCCCAGGATAAGGATTCCATGGGATTAAAGTAACTTTTTTGTTTGTATAACCGGTTTGGTCTGAGATGCTGTAAACTACTCTGAACATGCATGGTACATCTCCCATTCATTTTAAACTCACTTAGTGCTTCAGAACTACGCACATTTCTCTCACTCGCAGTACCTGGGCGATCGCCATCCATTCACTGTCGGAGCATGAACCATCAGCTCTTTTGCGCTAAAGCCATCTTCGTGTCCCGATGAACTAACAACTATAAAACCAATCTTGTGTGGCATCCTGCAGAAGCCAACTAGTCAAAGCAATGATGTTTCAAGCTTAAGCTAATCCCTGGAAGGACAATAAAAGCACACCGAAACAATACAATCAAAGAATTAAATCCTGTGGTCCATCAAGTCAGTAGATGATGACTACAAATCTAAGTTTGCTTTAATTAATATTGGCACCACAAACAGCACGATATTCTTATGCTGAGTGTTTTAATAGTACTTAGTGAAAGGAGGGTTTAGCTGACTTGTATAGCAGTTCGCCAATAAACTCAATTAAATCTGCTAATCCGAGATGGAACTTGAAACTATTTGAGTTCCAAAACACGCACAGGAGCGACCCGTACCATCCTCTGTGTGCCTAAGCCGAAGGAAAAAAAACAAACAATCCAGAACAGGGTGAATTTAGCCAAAAGCTAGCTAGCACCTTTTCACAGCTACGCACACAAGTAGGCTGCTGACAGGGACGGCAGCGGAGGGGAGGCAACGACGGGCAGGACAAGGCCAAAGGCCACCGCAACCCGCCGTGCCGTAGTGATATTTCGGCATTAATTTCGGCCCCCTCCCTCCTCCCCCCGGCCCCGGCCGCTTCGCCCCAGGAGGCGGCAGCAGGCCGAGGCGGCGCCCCGCAGGCCCCGGACGGGTCACGGCGCTGGCTCGGCGGAACGGCCGGGCCGCAGACGAAGCCGCGCTACACGGCCGCGGCCTAGAGAGGGCCTCGGGAGAGGCTCGCCCGGCCAGAGGAGAGAGGAAGGGAGGAGAGCGGGAAGCGGCCGGACCAAACCCCGGACCCCACTTGCCTCACTGCGGCCCCATCGCCGGGTCTCATGGCAACGCCGCGCCCGCCGCCGCGCATGCGCGCGCGCCCGCCCGAGCCGCCCCTCGGGGCGCATGCGCGCCCGGTGGCAGCGGCGGGACGGCGGCCGGGGCCATGTCGGAGCCGCTGCGGCCCTTCCGCCTGCGCGGGTGCGGCAGCCCGCAGAAGTTCGGGGTGGCGGCCGGGAGCCTGCGCGGGCTGCTGCGGAAGGGCTGCCGGCTGCTGCAGGTGCGGGCCGGGGGCCGTGGCGCGGGGCCGGCGGCGCGGGCCCGCCCGTCTCTCACCCGCCCGGGGGGCAGCTTCCCTTGCCAGGCAGCCGCCTCTGCCTCTACGAGGACGGGACGGAGCTGACCGAGAGCTACTTCCGCGCCCTGCCGCCGCAGACGGAGCTGGTGCTGCTGGGCCCCGGAGAGACCTGGCGGGGCTGTGAGTGCGCCGGGGCCGGGCGGGCGGGCGGGGGGATCGCGGGGGGGGAGCAACCGGCGGCGGCGGGGCAGCGCCCGGGCCCGGACACGGCCCCTCAGCCGGCGCCGCCTCGCCCGCGCGAGCCGCAGGTGCCAGCGACATCGAGCGGTTCCTGGCTGCCTTCTACGACCAGAGAGATGCCGTCGTGGAGGCGGCGCGGAAGCTGCTCTCCGACGAGCGGGCCCCCAGGAGGCAGAAGCTGCTGGCGGATCTCATCCACAACCTGAACGAAAACATCCTGGCCGAGGAGAAGGAGGACGACAAGAAGTGGTTTGAAGGTAGGTCTGTCGCCCGCAGGGAGCTGCTATGGGGCACCCGGTCTCAACCTGCTCAAGAGCGTCACTGCTGTCAGTTTTACTGTTCCTAAAAAAAAGTAGCTTAAAAATCTGGGAGTCCTTCTGGCTGCTGTGACTTGGTACCTGGTCAGGGGATTAGTTATCACTTACGTTAGCATGCTTTTTTAAGTTGCTCTCAAATATATGCACATTTTCTATCAGAAAATGGTGAAAAACGATGTCCCTTATTTCTGTATCCAAGATCGCTCTAGAATACATTTTTCTCCATTAACATAGGTCTGCATTTACAGTCTTTTAACAATTTGCTAATAGTATATTGATAATTTGCACGTATCAGCCAGTTACCGCTTCTTTATGTTTTCTTTATGCTTTCTTTGCAAGTTCCCCCTCCCATTCCCAAGTCATTGCTGCAGTTCTTCCTGAACAATTCAGTTTTCTTTTCACAATCTTAGTGTTCTGTGTATGCACATTAACAAGAAACATTTAATAACTATAATATCAGCTGCTGCTCTCACAGCAGATGCTCTGTATGGTCCTTTTAAGTGCTAAGAGCAGGGTAGTCTTGAACCAGTACAATAAAAATGAGAAAGGAAAAAAAAACTGTGCATACCGAGTTTGTGAAAGAAGGGATAAATACCCAGCTGGGCAGAAGCACAACATTAAAAGTATGAAGTTACAACACAGTCTAACTCCCTTTAGGTCTAGAGTCTCGCTTTAAGACCAAATCAAGCTACATGCGATACAGTTGTGAAAGCAGAATACGAAGCTACATGAAAGAGGTAAAAGTTTCTGTTGAAGTAACTTATTTTCAAGCTGCTAGTAAAAATAATTCTGTGACCACATATATAAAAAACACTTTTATGGTGCAACATACTGATTGTAGGAAAGAGCCTCAGGCTGCTACAGGCACCAAGGAATGATTGTTGGGGTTTTTTCCCCCCCTCTAGGTTAGTAGTTTTATTTCAAATGTTCATCCTACAGCAAGAGATGCATATAAAAGGATAATTGACCTGATGTCAGATAAACTGAAATCTGTGAAATACAATGGATGCTACTTTGACAGAAGAGAGGAGGAGGCAGTCCGCCTGTGCACTACGGAGGGATGGTTCTCTTGTCAGGTGAGTTCAGCCCTTTCTAAAGCAGAGAGTCTTGGTTCCAGCAAGCAGTGGCACGACTTGCAACGACGTTAGAGAAAGGGAGCAGTCACTTGGATGCTTGCGTAGTGCAGTATCAAGTTTGGCGGGGTGATGTTGTCACAGCGTGTGTGATCTGTCTCTGGTTATAGCAAGCAGAAATGGGCTAGGACCGCGCTGGGGTGATGAGCAGTACACCTTTCATGGTTGCTGTCTTGATTTACAGGGACCTTTCGACAGAGATGACTGCCCATGTAAGCATTCTATCAACCCCTACAGTAACAGGGAAAGCAGAATCCTCTTCAGTACCTGGAATCTCGACCACATGTATGTACAGAGTATTAATCCAAACCTACCTGTTTCATGCCCTTATCTTAGGCAGGAAAGGTGTAGCCATTGAGTCTTTACCCCCCGCACACTGTGCAGTTAGCTCTGCTATGAATAGCGCATCGTGACAAAAGATGCTTGGATGCTGCAGCTGTTTCTGATAACAAAATCCTGAAGACTGATTATAATGCTGTCTCTCATTAGCTGCTTTGCTTCTGTTCAGATTTTCTTTGTATGGAAACATACCCCTCCTCATCACGTTATCCTTTGTGAAGACTCCTCTCTGGCAAAAACCCTCAGACCCATTTTCAGGCATTGTGCACTTGTGAAACAAACAGGATTTGCTAAACTAATCTCCTCAGGAAAAAAAAAAAAAAACCTAGTTATGGTGAAAGAATTCAAATTCCGCCTGGCTCTAAAAGGAAGATGGAGACTTGATTATTATGAAAAAACTTTTGATGGCAATATTGTTTTCTCTTTTGTGTACCGAAGAATAGAGAAGAAGCGTGCTGTTGTCCCAGAACTGGCAGAAGCTGTCAAAACACGAGATGGAAGAGAAGTGAACTGGGAATACTTCTATCAGCTGCTGTTTACTGTGGATAATTTAAAGCTTGTACATATTGCTTGCCATAAGAAAACCAATCATAATCTCAGCTGTGACAAAACTAAAATTTACGGAAGAAGGAAGCAGAACCACAAGATTTCATAGTGCTATCTCTGGAAGTGACTTCTGCTTTTTTCAAAATCATTTCATGTGGTATCATTTTTAAATAGCTCTAGTTTCTTAAACAAAAACTTAAATTTAAGAGTCCTTGGCAAAAGAGACCTGCTAAGTAATTCAACTGCAATCTCACAAAGCATACATTCATATCATGCTTAATTCTACTCTGCTACCTTCTCACTACAAGCCTTCCTTAGATCATGCTGTGTTAAGTGTGACAAAAAACAGCTGAGTCAGAGTATAAAAATGAGGCCAGGGGCTGACACTGATTATGCCTTACAATTTCTTTCTTGCCGTGACAAATGTAGTCCCAAAACTCAGAGTCCATAGAAATGAAACTTGGAAAAAACATTTCTTAAACTGATATGAGGGGACTTGTAGATTCATATTTCTCTGAACATTAAGCCAAACAAAGAATACTTTAGGGTAATTATTTTGCTCTGTGCCTTTTCCAGGTAGACAACCTCTCTCTTTCAGGTATGCCAAAGAGCGATTCAGTGACAGGGCTGCTGGCTCTTCTGTACCAAAATACCTGTGCTCATCCACACCCGCTCCATCTGCTGCTGCTTTAGGTGTGCATCTCCCAGAAGGAAGAGCAAGGCCATGGCATATCTTTGCTTTTACCACCTTTGTCAGCTTTCCCATTGATTTCCCTCTCCTTCCCAACAGTTTCTGCCTCTTTAGCTTGAGTTTGCTTGAAGCAATACAAGCAATGTTACTGTATAATAATCATGTTTACCTGCCGCTTTAGAGAATATTGCTTTTGTAAAACACTTCCTACCTCAGGTAAAAATACAAACAGATCAATTTTTACGTGATTTTTTTTAAATATCAGCTGATAGCAACTGAACTTTTAGGTGTACTATCAGTGTAAACAATGTGAGTTGTTTTAAAATAAAAAAATTGCCACCACCTTTCTGTGTGTGTATGTGGAGGCAGAGGTGCACGAGTGGTTAATCATGTGTAACACAGCACGGCCAATACAGACTAGAAAGACTCAGCACGGGGAAACATGTTTATGAATGGAGCACTAGCTGCTTACTGCTATTTAAATAACATCACTCATCTCTAGGGAAGAGCTCCATTTTCCCCCAAATTGGTGGTCCTCTTTCTTACCCAGGCAAATCCAGCTAGTCTACACAGAATTGTATTAAGATAGTATTGCTGCATGAGCTGTAACTTACTAGGTCTTGGAAATGTGTAAGCTTTGCTACAGAGAGTATTGATTTACTTTAAACAACACAGTCAATCCCCCTCCCAAATATTTCAATATGAAAAGTAAGTAGGTACGTTTTAAATACAGGATTTCTAATACCGATGCATTGAATTGATCCTTACTGAACATACGTCATCGGTAACAAAGATGGAAATGCACACTACACTGATTCGACTTTGGGGAAGGCATCACAGCTAAGATTCTGATGACAAACACAGTGTTATCTGTATGGCACACTTCCTACAAACTGAAAATCACCCTTTTACACAGTGCTGAAACTAAAATGAACGTCTGTGTGTGAAGACATATTTGCTAGAAAGAGACGGTAGCAAATATGGAATTTAAGGAAAGCTGGGAGAGCTACTTTAAGATGGAGTTGTGCTGAAAACCGTGAATATGCTATTAAAAAGTAAGATTTTTCTGTGCTACAGAATTAGAGTGAAAAGGAGCCAAGAAATACCGTTGACAGAAACAATGCATCAGCTGGGGTGGAAATGTGAATAAATTAACATGTCATGCATATGCAATTTGTTTGGCTTACAACTTTTGAATGTTTCACAGGCTATAGCCATAGAAATTAATATTTATTTAAACCATCTGCTGATAACATTATATTTTTAGAAATGTAGAAGAAACTATTTATAACAGTAAAGATCTGGAAGCTTATTGCATAATCACACTTTCAATGAAGTATTATCATAAACACTGGGCGAGTTAACAGTTCCTGAAATTATCTGAGGTTGCTCATTATTTTCTAAAAATGCAGGCCAAAATAAGAGATTTGGTGGACTGACCTGTATCCTTAGCAGTCAATGCTGGTTCATCTACCGAGTCTGACACTGAGAGATTTTATTCCTCCTTTATCACCACCAGTATGTTTGTTTACAAAATTCATATTCATAACCCTTGGAACTTAACTGAAAATACTGCACAAGCTGCTTTGCACAACTCTTAAAAAAGGCAGTGCTTACGGCTGGTCTGGTGGAAGAGGGAAGCAGTCAGCTTCACGTGGTGGTTGTTCAGAGAACTGACATGCGATAAAAACATATGTGACATCCAGAGATTAACACCACTGAACTCACACTGACATCC
Source organism: Gavia stellata (assembly GCF_030936135.1). Classification (NCBI taxonomy): domain Eukaryota; kingdom Metazoa; phylum Chordata; class Aves; order Gaviiformes; family Gaviidae; genus Gavia; species Gavia stellata. Next base: position 8,817,379 of record NC_082620.1, read on the forward strand.
ATGCATTTAGTTTTGCCAGCAGAACTGTGTTTTAGAGGTTTAATTGGTTCTGGTTTAGATGTAAACGATGCAACACAACTTCAACAACAGAGGCTGGTGTCCCTCTTTGTACTGGGTAGTCAGCTGGCTGCATTACTAACTGGATGCCACACTAACAGACATGGCAGAATTAAAAGAAAAAGGACCTTGTTCTAACGGTTTTCTTGGCTATTTTTTAAAAAAGGAGTGAGAGCAAATGTTCACCCTAGATAGGGGCTCAAATTTAGGAAAAAGCAATAAGAACTTCTATTTTCCCTGTTTTTTTCCTAAATATTAGTGGTAAAATGATAAAGTACAATTTATTTCCAAGTCACTGAAAATTCAGTCAATCTTTGCCCTAGATAACCGTAGAAGAATACTCTATCTGCCAGGTCCAGAAAAACAAACTCTACCAGTTCTTCTCTGAGAAAAGGCAAACGCACACATCTTATGTTAGTGACACAGCCGACGATCATTATGTGGTTGCAAAGAAAAAGAAAAAAGGTTTCATGTGTTTACAGTTTGTTATTAGGCAGCATCCTCTTCCTCCTCCTCCTCTTCATCTTCCTTTGCAATGAAATGTAGTTTTCTGAATTCTCGCCTGCTCATCGTTGTGCTTGGGAGCGCAACTGCTGGGAGATCCTTTAAGAAAAAGATAAAATCATTAAGGAAAGTCTGTTGCGGCAAATGGCAGACCTCCTTCCTCTCCAACAGTTCACATACTTCCACATCCAATACATGAGGCACCAACACACACCTCTTCACTTGGAAGCGGTGGCATAAACCCATAGCTAAAGCAGAGGAGCTTTCAGGGGAGCTTGCCGGAACCAGTCACGGCTCGTGGTCAGAGTGAGGGCTGGGATTCCTTCTGCAGGCTTGAGAAGGTTCAGCGAGGGGGAAGTGCTCCACAAACGAATTCTCACTACTCCCGCTAAATACCAACCGTGACTCCAGCTAAATACCGATCCTCATGAAACACCTGAAAGAAGGCAGCATCACTTGCCCAAAGTTATACAATGTTAAAGGCAGACCTGGGATTCGAATCTAAAGCTCTGGCCCTTGATCCAAAAGCAGAGGTGGCTAGAAATCAGCTTCCATTCCGAAAAATTACAATAATCACTGTTAAGAACCAATGACCAGGGAAACCCTATTTTGATAGAATAACACTGTATCTTTATGAGTAAAAATATCTATCTTATGCAATTGGAATACTAAAATCTAAACAAGAAAGATTTCACATCTGAAATTAACTTGCTTTGGCAATTAATTCTATCTAGGGGACAGGGATATGACTCCAGATGTCTACCGCTACCGATCAAGTTTGCCTACAATTTTGAGGCTAGCTTACTGTTGTTTGAAGATGCAAGACTGAAGTGGAACCGAACTGAATCTGTAGAGTGAACAGACTGTCATCATCTTACCTGTATGAACTCGACATCTCCAAAGAACCGGTGCACTGGCATTGGCTGGTTGCTGTCTTCATCCAAGAAAGCACTACCATCTAGTTGTATCGGATTCTCCGGGAAATCTGCATCCTCCAAGCTAGACCCGTCTGAAAGTACACTCTCACAGCTGCTCTCCTCTTCACTGCAGACATGATTGTGCAGATTTTCATCACTGTCCATTTTTGATGGAGCACTGCTTGATTTCACTGCATGTGGCTTGAAAGAAACATCATGTTCCTCTTCCTGTTTGTCTTCCTTTGTCTCTGGAATGCTTTCACCTTTTTTCTGTTGAATCATATTATAGTCTCCTGGATCTTCTGAACGTCGATCCTCATCGGATGTTTTAGGTGTTTCCCCTGATGCAGCAAGGTTTTCACTTCCACATGTAAGTCCTTCTAGTTCTGATTTTACTAGACTGTTTTTTTCACATTTTAGCCTCTTGGAGGGTCTGTCAGCTGCTTTGCGTGAAGAACACTGTTAGAAAAAAATACAAGATGCTAAAGCTTACTTGAAATAAGGAAAAATACAATCACCATATCTCTTTAGTTGCAAGGCTGTATGCGGAACTGCAAGGCTCCATCAAGTGAGCGGCACCTTGATCCAAAGCTGCATCGCTAAGAAAAATATTAGTAGAAAGTGCACATGAGAAGAAGAAAAAAGCAGATAGCTTACACTAAACCACAACATACAGTCCATCACCAGTGGAAGGCTACTTCTCAAAGCGTAAACTAGGACCGCACGTGGCTAGTCACCATTTTTATATTTTCTTAGGGATGCTGTAGATGGGAATTCATGTAGCAGAATGGGCCATCACCCGGTGTGGAAAGCGTCCCGCCGCTCGCTAGCAGCACAGAACACTGGCTAACGGCCTACACCAGCCCTTGGACAGGGATGAATCGAAAGCTGGCCCTGTAGCACACCAATATGCCCCTCCACTGTATTTTTGCACACAGGCATCTAACAAAGTGGCGGGAAGGTAGGAAAGGCAAAGGATTTACTTAAATTATCCAGGTAATTCCCTCATGGTGATGCTCAGTTTGTAGCTGTTAATAATTAGCGGCACCCCCCACTGTTACTGCCGGCCCCGCGGCGCTCTCCCCCAGCCCGGGGCCGCCCCAGGCCCCGTCCCTCCTACCAGGCTCGGCGTCCGGGGGCCGCCCCGCTCCTGGCGGCGGGCCGCCGGCGGCTCTTCCCCCGCGGTCTGTGCAGAGGCGGTTGCCGGGCGCCCGCTCTCCAGAGACCCCTTCACACAGCGCCCGGGAGGCCGCCGCCGCTGCCGTCCTGGGAGAGCCGGGCCGCGGGCCTCTGTGCTGCCCCGGCCCCGCGCTCCGCCCGCCGCCATCTTGGGGAGGGTGCGGGAGCCCGCGTTCGCCATCTTGTGGAGACTCTCGTCTCAGGGGCAGCCCGGCTTTGCCGTTGCCTGTCTCCCGGGGCACCGGGCGGGCGGGTGGCCCCTCCGGGCCGAAGCGACGGGCGGAGGGAGGCCTCGTTCCCGCTCGGTGGCGGGGCGAGGCGGGGCCTGGGCGAGGAGCCCGCCTCAGGGCCTGCTGCAAGCGGGGCGGCCAGCCCCAGCCCTTCACACAGGCCCAGACTCCGGGCTTGGCCCACGGGCAGCGGTACATTGAAATAAGCTTTAGGAAAGTGAAAACAGAGGAGCTTGCCTCCAGATCCCCCTCATGGGCTGCTGCCTGGGGGAAAAAAACGGACAAATTTCTGCCTGATCACTGTATAGGTTATAAACGTTTCAGATCTTTTGCTTCCCATTGTGTCTTCCTTCTGGAGCAGTGCTAGCTCTGGTTATAAGATGTGCGGCTGGGGAGTTATTATTCAGATATGCCTCTCAGTTCATTTCCACAGCCCTCAGGGAGCAAATTATGTCAGTAACTCAAATCCCTCTTTAACTTCAAGGACTCTGACGATAACAGATGAATTTCTGTGTAGCAAAGCAGCCCGACACCTAGATTTAAGTATGTAATTATCTTCACTTATTTTATTGGGGGAGGCGAGGTAGCACGCTTGCCCGTTTTGAGAAACTGTAGGTACTGCGTGCCCTGACGGTCTGCGCCGGAGGAGGGACGGTGGCGTCCGCCGCAATGGAGCCCAGGGGCTTTATCCATCACATTAAACTACAGCTCTCTCTTCTGTTAATTCAGTGCTTTGAGGATGCTGTGGGGATTTGTATAATTCTGTCCGGCTGAGGGCACAGGAGCTTGCTTCTTTATAGCAGCATTTAATGTTCTTGCTCATTGCAGAGCTGTACCACAAGTCTCAGTGGTTGGAGGATATTACCTGTACTCCTCAATCCAACTTAGCTCATAAAATGCTTGTCTGTTCATCCTGGCCTTAAAAAACATGAGCAACAATTTGAATTGCAGAAGTAAGTGGCAAGAATGTACCTGTGGGAATATTCAAGTAAGACATTTTTTTCTCAAAAGCATAAAGTCTCCCAGTTAAACTGCGGAGGTTTGGAGACATGCCTGATATGTTGTTCTGCAATTTCTCCTGGTGCTCAGGGGTCCTTCTGTGCTTTGTTCTCTGGCAGAGATAATTCGTATTCTCCTCCAAAAGCTTCTCGACTTGCTCCACTCTCTCACAGTGTTGTTGCTCGCAGCCACAGAATACAGATGATTGTTTTTATTAGGCAGTGAAAACTTTCACTGTCTCATAAACAGAAGAGGACTAGAACTGGCTGAAGAACAGCATTTCTGCAGCTGGAAAACTTGGTTTTTGTTTTAATTTCCCCCACAAACTGAAAATAGTAAGAAAAATTTAATTTTGAAGGTTTTAATAAATATTTTTCACAACACTATATGGCTCTCATTTTTTATGTTGCTTTGTAAAACTGACATGCGTATTAGAGCAAAGAGGGCAGGGGTGGCCAACCCCGAAGCAGCCTCCTGTGTTTCGGTGGAGACACACAACCACAAGCACCCGAGACTGTGCAGGATGGCCTCGAACACTTCCAAGGGACAGAGCACCTTACACAGATGAAGCCAGGATTCCAGGGCTCCCTCGCAAAGCTCTTGTATTGTGGTCACCGAATTCTCCCCTGTAACTGCATTACTTTGTGGGAAAGTGGTGGCAATTTCGCAACTGCAGGTGTTGTTGCATTGTCTGAAATATGGCTGATCCCTCTCTGAGAAAGCAGCTGTCGTGTAGTGCAGAGAGCACCCCTCGAGAGGCAAGCGAGAATGCAGATCCCTTCCGAGATCAGTCTGCATCTCAGCAGCAGGCAGCATCTCCCGAGTGACTTGAAAGGCTGCACAGGGACTGCTAACAGCCAAGCAGCCCTTAAAGAGAATCAGAGCAGCACAAACTATTTGCATTAAATTCAGATTTTCACATAAAAGAGGACTTATTTGCAACAATATTAAAAAGTGGTTTTTATTAGAATCTGTTGTCTAAGCAGGCAGGCAAAAAAAAAGATTGTGAGCTCCCTCATTTTTATGAAAGCTGGCTGGCGGGTATGAAGCAGCAGCTGATGAGCTTATTGAGCAGGAAGGGAGGTTCAGGCTGTGAAACTGGATGTGTAAATTAGCTTCTTGCAGCACTTGTCTCTACGCCTGTCACTTGCACCAGTGTCCCTGTCTGTTATAATCCTCCCAGTTCATTTGGCTAAACATTAGTGACATGCTAGGGACAGCAGCCAAAAAAATGTTGCCTGTAAACGTACTGGCTGTTAACTGTTGAATGAGAGGTCTATCAAAGTACACAGTCATCCAACAGGAGCACTGGCTGGTCTTTTCCTGCTATGGGAAAGTTATTTTCAGTTAAGGTGGCTGAATTATTTTTCATTAGCAACACCTGGGGAGAAAGCAGAAGGAGGATCCACCGCCTCGTAACTGGCACAGGGAGCCTTGCTCCCTGCCTAGACGACACTGCAGCATCCTTCCTGCCCGCTGCCTTCCCTGCCTTCTTGGCAGAGCGAGTGCCAGCAGTGGATTAGCCTTTCGTTCAAGATTTGAAGACACAACTTTTTAGCTGGTGTTCTCTCCTGTCAAACGATGTTGTCGTGCCAGCTCAGGTAATGACAGTGAATATTGAACTGCCAGTTTTGGGCTCCAGAGGCACTGTCTCATGGATGAACTTCTGATGAGTTGATATCCCAGCTAGAACCGAAACATTCAAGGGGTCTGCAACCCTCTGATGCAGCTGTCCTGAACACTGCTGTCTCGAGTACCTTTGCACCACTCACATTGAATAAGACCTTCGTTTTCATTACTGAGGAGTATTCACACCAGGAACTAGAGAGCTGATAGAAATGACAGGGAATTTATGATACATAATGAAACTTGCCATGTGAGAAATCTCTTTTTGAGTCTTTCTTTGGATTTCTTTCTAGTACCTTACCAAGAACCAAATGTGGAAAGCCAGTATCTGAAGCAATTAATTAACACAACTGAGTGGAGTACATAGGCTTTGCAAGAAAGAGCAGCGAAGAGAAAAGCCATGGAATTCATTAACGAAAAACCTTAAGGGACATATGCGAAACATAGAATACAGAGAACCCACCTCCAGCTGGATAGTTTTAATGCTCATCTGACTGAGGAGCTGTATCGCGCTGACCTCCCTGTGACGGGTACAACCGGAGAGGCCGGACCCCTGCCCCGGGCCTGCTGCTGGCAATCACATCCTCCCCACTGTTGATGCCCGTACCCAGTTTTCGTAACGATCTCCAGTGTTTACACAGCAAAGCCTTTCCAAAGCACCCTGCAGGCACTAACCAATGCGTCCAGGGCACCTGATTTGTCCAAGGTTTCCTACCCTTCCAAAGGCTTTAATTGCTTTGAGCAGCGTTGATTTTTGAAGCATTTTACAACACGCAAGTAAACCTCTTCCAGCACAAAGCATCCCGCTGAGACCAAATCATTACCAGTGCTCCAGGAATCTGATGACATGGACTGTGGCAACTTAGCCTTGCCATTAGAAAGCAGAACAACAGCTTACAGAAATCTTTTCCTGACTTGATTTAATAGTTGCTTTAACCGCAGTCATGCAAACAAGCAGCCTCTTCCCACCACTTTCTGCTTTTTCGTACCGTTTTGCTACAGGGATTGTGGTTTAATTTACGTCAAACTTAATAGTGGCTTTAACTGTCTTCCCCATTCAGCTACTGGCAGCAGCAGCAGAGCCGGGCACAGCCCCGGGCCGCCGGCGCAGGGCAGCAGCTCGGCCTAACCGGCTGCCAGACACTGGGGGTCAGCGTTAGACCGGCGATGCAGCGCCCGCAGCCACGCGTGGGCACCGCGGCTGCCGGCCACGCAGCGGGGGAGCCGCGGGCGAGGGGCAGCGCTCGCGGGGGGTTGCGAGGCTGTCGCGGTCCGGGGAGACCCCATCGCGGGGTGGGACAAGGTGGGAACACCCCTCCTGCATTCAGCAAGGCTGAACTCCGTCCAAAATTTGAGCCCAGGGCCTTCTCAGCATTCTTTGCCTAGTTAGATTAAAAAAAGGTATGCTCTTCCTCTGTCCTAAGTGCCAGTAAACATCAGGCTTGCCTAGCCCTAGCTAGGTTTTCTACCAGTGACAGGTAACATTTCGGTAAATGTTGTGCATTATTTAACATTGTTTCTTAGGGGAGGTTAAAAATGCTTTGAGGAAGTGCAACTCTCTTCCATACATACCTGACAATGATAGAAGAGGCTGTTTTACACAAGGCTCATTAAAAATAAAACTGCAATGTTGATTTCAGCAGCTTAAATTACTTGGGCCAGTGTAATGGGATAAATATTTGATGGTGAAGTTTATTAAATTTCCACCGCTATTATGTTGCTGCTAAAAATATAAAGGATTCTTTAAAGCCTGCTTGGTGGTCTCCAAAGGGAGATGGTTGGAAACCTGTCTCAAAACCCGCCTGCAGAGATTGCTTTTGGGATGGGAATGAATTATCTTCTTCCCCTCTATTGTCTGCAGGTAATAGCAAATTCTTTCAACTCCCATCAGAATTAGTCAGTCCCTGCTAGCAATGCGAAAATAGCATGGGCCAAGTCTGCAGCTGTTGGGAAAGCATGCTGCTCTGTTGATGGAACCCACTGAGGATTTGTTCTGCTTCATGGCTGCTCCCAAGCACAGGATAATCCTCAGGAGCAAACACAGGGAAGCAGGGGAGCATCCTGCAGGAGGGTGACTTCAGGGTGGCTGCTCTCAGATGTTTATCAGTTTTGAAGTCTTTTACCTCTCAGCATATGCAGACTCCCAGGACCACATTCATCTCCTGTCCCCAGCTTCTTCGCTTGGCAGCACTCTGCTTGCACCGCAGAAACGAGCGGAAACATCACGGGACACCGCAGGACAGGGAGCCACAGAAGACCCGAGAAGTGAATGCCCACACAAACTGTGCATGTGACTGAAATCTGGGCTTGCAAGGCAGCAGCAAGCACTGCCTGAAGGTGACCGAGCCCGGCAGAGCTGTGTGCAGCCCTCCCTTGGAAGGGACACGGGGCACTTGCTCCCTCAGAGCTGGTGGCGTGGTGCGATAGGGCAGCTTGGGGCGGGGGTCATCTCTGCAAGCCCTCACAGCCACGCAGGCCCCCGCTTGCACTGATCTGGGTTGCAGCGGTTGTCAGTGAGTGATACAGATAGGGAATTCTAAAGAGGAACTGAAAACAGAAGATTGCCAGGATATTTTAAATTCTGATTTTACAAAACTTTACCCAATTTTATCACATTAGCACATCCCTTTGAACCCAGCTTGAGGTGAGACTTACTTTTTAGCAGAGTTGTGGCCCATGTGACTGTCAAAGCCCCATCCTAAACTGTTGCTCTGTGAATCAATAGCACATCTCGTGTCAGAGTGCAGTGGCAAGTTTTGCAGCCCTGAGTCTATAAATATTTCTGTTTGCCTTTGAAGTGATTGCTATGCAGTGGCATTCTCCCTCTGTCATTTAATTAACTCTTGCTCATTTTCTGTCACTTATCTTCTGATAATTCAATACATAAAGTTTATAAAGCCTCAACAATTTAATTATTGACTCCTAAGAATTACCAGTTGCAAGGCAGGCGAATGATATCTCCCAGGACAGAGTTGGCCTGAGCAAAGGTGCAGTCTCCACTGGTGATTACCAATCTGAGCTGGAGAAGGCAGCTAGGCCAGGTAGCACCTTCTCAGCAGAGCAAAAAGCCATCAGCATTTTCCTCAAGAGGCATGTTTTTCCCTGGTATCTTGCAGGAGTGAGAGTTTAAAAGCCACTCCAGGAATGTTACCACAGTTCAATAGCTCCCCAAATTAAAAAAAGGATAATTACAGTTGAAACCCCCTAGAGCAGGACCATGGAACAGGCCACTGAGGTCAGTCTTTTGTCAAGTCTCACAAACTCCTTCCAGAAAAGCAGCAAACTTCATCTGAAAAGCACTTAGATCTATTTTTTTTTTTTACCATCCGTTACCAATGCCAGAGGTTACATGTAAAGACCCGTAACTGTACTTCAGAGAAGACCTTCTACCAGTGGGGATCCTCAGACAGCATCTCTCTCAGAAGAGCAGGAAAAAACAATCAGAGGAGACATGTTCTGTTCATGCAACAGCAAGCAATATTGTACCATTGGCAGGATTCATCTAAGACAACTGCTCCAGCGTCCTAGAGTGCGGTGCGTTTGCACATTCATTCCAACTGGGGACTTCAGTGCAACAGGAGCGATTCAGTTATCAGCCCTACGAGGCTCCAGTAATGAAGCCAGATCTTCATTACAATCTGTTTAAGTATTTTCTACATGCAAGTATGCCTCCATCAAGAAATCACTGGTGGATCTCCTGTGTACTGACTCTTTTGAAGCCTTTTTTTTCCAGGAGTAGCTCTGTTACACAATGCCACAGCACTGAAGTAATCTTCCACCTCTTTGCGGGGTCAGCTGTGTGCCTCACCATCCACACCGCTTGCATACTGTAAAGAAAATGTGGTGCAACTGTCCAGACACTATCCTGGTGTGCAATAGCTGCACTTCAGACAGAGACAGATTAATCATGCAAGCGGACCAAGACTTCAGCTGAGAACTCCTTCACAAGCAGTGAGCTTCTATGGCTCTTTTCTGCATGCACTGATAGTGCTTAATACTTGAACAGAGTCAGAATTAAATAAAACCTAGGAAGAAGGCTTAGAGCTTAAAAGCATTCTAGTAACACAAATGCTGTCATATAGCTAGGAACTTGACTGCCGCATCTTTCTATCCCTCTCCTTGCGTCTTCTTGCACCCAGGGCAGGCACGTGGCAAAGCAGACTGCTTTCTCGACTCGGACATTGGTTGTCTGAGCACACCGTGCCAAGTGCTCAGCCAGGAGCCCCGAGCTGTCACTGGAAGGAGTGACTGTAGCCAGGCATTCACAGTGCTCATGATGGCCCTGCCGGCAGGGTCCACAGCTGCCTGGCACGCAGCAGAGATGCAACAGAGGCAACTGTTGTAATTCCAGTCCTCTCAGATTCTGGTAAAAGTTTGTGCATTACAGTTTCTTCTTACCATGTGTCCTAGGTCGTTGTCTTCACTAAATAACCCTTGCTGGTTATCCTTTTCAGCTAAAAATATCTGTTCCTCAGATGTCCGTCTAGTGGCCAGAAGCTGCGGCCAGCATACTGGGGATGTTTAGGCACTTTGATTTGATGTGAGGATACACTAATAGAAAGCCATCAATGAATAGAAGAATAAATCTATATATTCCTTGCTGTCACTTCAACTAGAAAGCAAAGCCGGCAGCTCTCTCTCTTTGGGGAATCTGAGATTATTTGGACAAAGGTTTCCCCATGGGTAGCACACTTGCAGGAACAAAGAAGTAGGGTTCACAGTACGAACAAGTGTCCTACAGCCAGTGCGATCAAAAGCAAGCCCTGAAACAGTGTATAAACCAGGTTAGGTAGGAAAGATTTAACAACGATCAGGCTGCACAGGAAATGTATTCAGACAGTGGGTTCTGAGAGAATTTAAACAAGCGTTAGCTCTGTCATTTCCAGAGACGACTAGTGCAGGCAGACAAACCGCTCTGTCTGCAGACAATAGCAATGTTTAAGGAGAAGCTACTACAATATGCGTGGCGGTGATTTTGTCATCCTGCTTAATAGGAAAAGAAACCAAGTTCCTAGGCAGTGCTCAGAAAGGCAGCTGGCAACTTACCCGTACCGCTGCCATCACACTCTGTGCATGTTCATACATTCGCCGAGGCTTTTCATTGCTTCTTTATGTCCTGCAGAAAAACAGCCACAACGTCACCAAGGAATTCTGCACTCATGCTTAACTTGGTGCATTTTGATGTCAGAAGTGTTTCAGGATAGATTTTTAGGTTAAAAGCAGCAAATGGTAGAGCTACGCTGAACCCCCTGCTCTGGCCAGCTTGGAGCGTCCCACGCTGCTCTGGGAGCAGGAGGGAGCAGCACTACCTTCCAAGGTAGCAGCACTGTTCTGTGGACAGCCTGTACCATCTCCTGGGTGCTAGCAGACTCCTCTCCGCTAGCATCGAAGCCAGCACGGCTGCTCTGACCCTGGGTGGGAGCCTGGTCCTTTGCCATGCAGCATCCATGTCAGGGTGATCCTCTCAGTAATGGATTTCTTACTGCAAGTGAAAGAAATGCAATGCCCCTCATTGCTCAGCGCACAGCTAAGCACCGGCTTCTCATTCCCTCAAAGCTCTCTGGAAGCAAGCTTCTCAGGCTAGGAAACCCAAAGGCACATCAGGAGCTACTCCAGCCCCCGGATCTTGCCATTCTCCAGGGAGTGCATTGTTTTTACCGCTGTCTGACATTTCCACTGCGTTGTCAAGGTCAAGCTTCCTGCACTCAATGTGCAAGCTTCCCCAGCACTTGACCCGTGGCAATGCTTTGCATTTGCAGCTACACTTTTCTTACCGCTTTGTGCTTTCGGTCACGCTCCTTTGCAGGAAACATGCGAATTCCTCAATTTTGTCTCTACGCTCAGTAACCGGGGAAGGAAAAACCCCTTAAGAAGTGCCTAGGTTGCATCTTTGGGAAACAGAAATGTACAGGTGTGCACTTCCATAAATATTTCAGAACGGAGTTTATTAGATTCTACCAACACGGCAACTGCTGCATTACAGATGCCGAAGACTTTGGAAGGAAGCCAACCACCAGTTTCCCAAAGAATATTTTTATCACCATTGCACTGTGCTGAGCAGGGATCCTTCTCCTCAAAGCGCAGATAGCTGGTTGGGAGGATGAGAGGGGCCACCAGTCAAGTTGAAGCAATTCTTTCTTCTGTAGCTTAATCCTCTTCCCTCCCCTTGATATGCAGTTTATTTAATTGCAGAGACAAGATGCATTTCTTTCTTGAGGGATTGTGGGAGAATATTTGTAATCCAGGGGCTGTAATTGAACTCATAATAATAATTATACTTCTCTTCATTAATATGCCTTAAAGCTCATTACAAACTATTTTTGTGCCAGCATCTTTGCCAAATCCCTACAGGGTTAGAGATAACGTTTTATTCCACTCCAGCAGCAACTTTGAAGAGTGCTCCTACAGTTGCCGGGTAGCAGCAGCAATAGCCAAAACCGTTAGCTTGATGTTAAGGCTAGGGAAGCCGGGTCCCAAGCAGTACAAGGAATTGCCCAAAGTGCTCCAGCCAGCTGGGGGCTGGCCTGAGAAGAGGAGTCCCCAGGCTTGCTGCCACCCAGCCTGTAGCACCTTCACCGCTCCCCCCTGGCCACCCGCTTCATCCAAACCAGGGTTGTTCAGAGCAGGGACCTCTTTTACATACCCACACCGCAGACCGAAAACACTGTTCCAAGCTAAGTAGAGAATAATAGCACAAAATGTCTTGCTTGAATGTACCTGTCTGTAGAAGGGGAGTCTTTCTGCAGCCATGAGGCATTTCTGAGATTTTCTGGCTACCGAAATGCAAACCACCGTGGGGATACAGCTGTGCTCTCTGAATGCAGCGTACAGGCAGCAGAGACCAGGGGCACGCCTTTGTCGTTGTATACCTCAAGGAACGAATCTAAAAGCGGATGCTTTTCAGTACAAGGATGTCTATTCCAGATCACAAGTCTGCGATTAAAATGAAAAATTCAAACTCATTTTACTTAGACAAGAGATACAAGGAACGCACTGCATTAAGATATGTTCTAAACTCACAAATCCCATTAACACTGAAGTGAGGTCCCCATGCAAATCCCAGCGTACAGAAGGGAAAACATTCCCTAGATTCAAGATAATTTCAAGCCCCTCTGATGCAGGGATGCTGCTCTCAATATTTAAGCTCAGTCTGTGAGACACGCAAGTTATCTAACATTCATTATACTGTTTGTGCCAGTGTCTTTGTGCCAAGTCCCCAGTGCACTGGGGAGAACCATTTTCTTGCTACAGCAACAGCACTAAGGTGTG